>NC_057822.1:50989503-51324010 GCF_910594005.1 Cervus elaphus
GAGACCGTGGACATGTAAACCACATTACAGGGTCTTGGAGGGTGTAACCCTGTGGACCAGGGGCATGGAACAGGCTCAATGTCTATGGAAGAGTGACGCCAGCTACAGTTTCAGGGAGTTGGGGCCATCCTGAAAACTGTGGACCTTTATCCCCAGGTAAAGTTTCTGGGAGGTGGGATCACACTGGAGACAGGAATGTGACCCCAGGTATGGGATCTTGAGGATGGGGCCATCCTGGTGGCTGTGGACTTGTGACACAAGGTACAGGAATGGGATCAGGGTCACCTTGCAGACTGTGAGCGTGTGATCCCAGGTGCATGATATGGGAAGTGGGGTAACCCGGGAAACTGTGGATATATGACACTACGTACAGGGTCTGGGTGGATATATGACACTAGGTACTGGAGTGGGCAACCCACTCCAGTACTCTTGCCTGGAAAATCCCATGGATGGAGGAGCCTGGTAGGCTGCAGTCTATGGGGTCGCTAAGAGTAGGACACGACTGAGTGACTTCACTTTCACTTTTCACTCTCATGCTTTGGAGAAGGAAATGGCAACCCACTCCAGTGTTCTTGCCTACAGAATCCAAGGGATGGGGGAGCCTGGTGGGCCGCCATCTATGGGGTCGCAGAGTTGGACACGACTGGCATGACTTAGCAGCAGCAGCAGCAGCAGCAGCAGCAGCAGCACAGGGCCTGGGGGATGTCGCCATGGAGAGTATGGACATGTGACACCAGGTGCAGGTTTGGCAGGGATGACCCTGGAGACTGGCTAGGTGAACCAAGGTTTAGGGTATGAACCTTGCAGACTGTGGACCCTGCAGACTGTGGACCCTGACCACAGGTACAGGATCTGGTGGTGGTCACTGTGGAGATGGTGCATGTGCGAAACCTGATGAAAGTTCAAAGAGGGGGTCAATATGGAGAAGGTGGAGGTGTGACCCTATGTGCAGGGTCTGGAGTGAGGTCATTCTGGAGACTGGCTGTGTGACTAAGGTGCAGGGTTAGGGAATGCGATCGCTTTGCAGAATGTGGACATGAGACTCCACATGCACCATTTGGGTCATCCTGGAAACTGTGGACAAGTCACCAAAGGACAGGGTATGAGAGGTGGTGTCACACTGGAGACTGAGGACATGGGATCCAAATTACAGGATCTGGGAAGGGGATCACCATGGAGACTGTGGATCTGTGACCACAGGTATAGAGTCTGGGAAGTGATATCACACAGGAGACTGTGGACATAGGATGCCAGGTGAAGGGTCTGGGAGGGAGTCACCCTGGAGACTGTGGACGTGTGACCCCAGGTAAAGGCTCTTGAGGGTGGGGAAAGCCTGGTGACTGCGACCTGTGACCCCAGGTACAGGGTTGGGAATTTAGCGTCGCCCTGGAGACTGTGCCAATGCGACCCCAGGTACAGGGTCTGGGGAGAGGTGTCATCCTGGCCACCGTTGATATGTAACCCCAAGTACAGTGTCTGAGATATGGGGTCACCCTGGAGACTGAGGCCATGTGACTGGAGGTACAATAGTCAGTGAGGTGGGTTCACCTTGGAGACTGGACGTGTAACCCCAGCTGCAGTGTCTGGGAGGGGTGTCAACCTGGAGACTGAGGACGTGTGAGACCAGGTGCATGATCTGGGAGGGGTTGCGACCCATAAGACTATGGATCTGTGTCCCCAATATCAGACTTTGGTGTGGATGTTACCATGGAGACTGTGGATATTTGACACCAGGTGAAGGGACAGGGAAGGGCATCACCCTCGAGACCCTGGAGGTAGGATCCCAGATTCAGAGTCTGGGAAGGGAGTTCTTCAGGAGTCTGTGGAAATGTTATGTCAGAAAAAGGGCCTGCAGTGGTTACCCTGGTGACTATGTACATGTGACACATAATACAAATACTGAGATTTGGGGTCATCCTGGAGACTGGAGAAATGTAACCACAGGTGCAGATTCTGAGGACGGGGTCACCTTGGAGACTGTTGACATGTGACATCAGGTGCTTCATCTTGGAGGTAGATCATTCTGGAGATTCTGGACATTTGACCCCAGGAACAGGGTCTGAGCGGGGGTCACCCTTGAGATCGTGGGCTTTTGACCCAGGTACAGCATGTTGGAAGGGTGGTAACCCTGGAGAATGTGCACAGTTGACACCATGTACAGGCTCTGGGAGGTGAGTTCACCCTGTTGACTATGGCTATGTTACCCAAGGTGTGACTCTGGAGAATATGGCTATGTGACCCAAGGTGTGACTCTGGAGACTATGGATATTTCTCACCCAAACCAGGTCTGGGGATGGGATCACACTGGAGGCTGTAGATATGTGACCCCAGGTGCAGGGTCTGCAAGAGGTACACCCTGGAGCCTGTGGATATGTGACCCTGGGTGCAGGGTCTGGGTGCTTGTCACCCTGGAGACTGTGGTCATGTGAGCCCCAGTGTGGGGTTTTGGATGAGTCACCCTGGAGACTGTGGATAAGTGACTCCAGGGGCAGGGTCTGCAAGGGAGTAACCTGGAAACTGTGATTGTGACTCCAGATGAAGGGTCTGGGAAGTGACGACACACAGCAGACTGTGGACATGTGATCCCCATTATAGGGTCATGGAGAGGGTAACCCTGGCTAACAGGGACATGGGAAACCGGATTCAATGTGTGGGAGGTGGGGTAACCCTTAGACTATGAAAGTGTGACCCCAGGTACAGGTTCTGGGAATTGGGTCCATCCTTAAAACTGTGGATGCTTCACACTGGTAGCTTTTGGGAGGTGGGGTTACCCTGAAGACTCTGGACATGTGACCACAAGTTCACGTTCTTGGAGGTGGACTCAACATGGAAATAGTGGCCTTGTGACCCCAGGTACAGGATCTTGAGGGTAGGGTCATCCTGGAGGTTGTGGATTTGTGACACCAGGTATAGATTTTGGAGGGTTCACACTGGAGACTCTGGATGTATGTTTCCTCTGCAGGAGAGCTCCAGTGAACCTAGGTCTGTCTGAAAAATTCTTGGATCATGTGGGAAAACACCCTGTGTGTTAATCTGGACACCCAGGTTCAAATTTTCATATTTTTCTCGGGTGGCCCTAAAGCGGTGTGACCTATCCACATCTTGAAAATCCGTCCAATTGCCATTTTCTTACTTTTGACAGAGCTAACTTTGTTCCACCCCTGGGGTTTCTGAAGCACATGGGAGGCTCACAACTCCTATCGTTGGGCCTATTTACAGTGGAATGTCACCTCATAGAGGTGACCACAGTAAGGGACCCAGCACTCTGAGACATATTCCCGCAGTCTGCTTCCTCATGGGCAGTACCAGTATCACCTAGATATGTGTTTGAAAGGTGGGACAATGCACCGAGACACACGGCACAGACTCTCGAATTTAGGTCCTCTGAGCAGAACTGGAGGGTTCATGTCTTAGGAGCTAAAGAGTTCCTGCAAGAGACAGGTTTGAAAACACACTCTCTGTGGATGCCTTTCCTTCCTTGAAGAAATATAGGTTTCCCAGTATCCTGCGAACTGAGAGTCACACAGTGCTTGAGAAGTGCTCGCTTAGACATGAGTTTTCAATGGTAATTTCCACTTGGGGCTGTAGCCAAACAGAGGGGTCCCACACTCACTGGGAAAGGCAAAGCAATATCTAAATGTCTGTTCCATCCCGTTTTCTCTGTAGGAGAGCTCTAGTGAGCGTAAGTCTGTCTGGAAAATTCTTGGATCCTTTGGGGACACACCCTGTTTGTGAACCGGGATACCAGAATGAGGGGGCACAATTCGTGTTTCTCTCTGTGGGCCTTAAAGCAGTGTGGCCTAGCAACAGCTTGAAAATCCATCCAATTGCTCTTTTCTTGATTCTGAGAGAGCTAGATTTGCTCCATCCTTTTTGATTTCTGAAGCAAGTGGGTGAATTGCAACTCCCAGCTGTGGGCCTTTTTACAGTGGAATGCCACCTCGCAGAAGTGAGTATAGTGAGGGACCTAGCCCTCTTGGACACACTCTCGCAGCCTGCTTCCTCATGTGCAGTACTGGTATAACCTAGGAATGGCTTTGCAAGGCTTGGAAAGTGCAGGGAGACACATGGCCTTGACTCTGGAATTTAGTTCCTCTGAGAAGTACTGGAGGCCTCCCATCTGGGAAGCTAAACAGTTCCTGCAAGATAGAGGGTTGAGAATACACTCTCTTTTGGTGCCTTTCTTTCCTTGAAGGAAGATATCTTTCCCTGCATTCTGTGAACTGAGAGTCACACACTGCTTGAAAAGTGCTTGCTTGGAGGTCATCTTTCAGGGGCACTTTCTCCTTGAGTCTGTGACAATAGGGAGGGGCAAACCAACTTCCAATGTCTGTTCCATCCCATTTTCCCAGCAGGAGAGGTCTAGTGAGCCTAGTTCTATGGGAAATTCTTGGATCCTGCCGGGACACACCCTGTGTTTGAACCTGGATACCTGACCTACAGGGCACAATTCGCATTTTTCTCTCAGGGGGCCCTAAAGTGGTTCGGCCTAGCAACAGCTTGAAAATCCGTCCAATTGCTATTTTCTTACCTCTGACAGAGCTAGCTTTGCTCTACTTTTTGGGGTTTCTGAAGCAAGCAGGTGGCTCACACCTTGTAGCTTTGAGCCTGTCACTGGAATGTCACCTCACACAGTTGACCATAGTAAGGCACTCAGCCCTTTCAGACACACTCCTGCTGCCAGCTTTCTCATGGTCAGTACCGTTATGACCTAGGAATGTGTTTGCCAGACTCGGAAATTACAGGGAGACACACGGCCCTGACTCAGGAATTTAGGTCCTCTCAGCAGACCTGCTGGTCTCATGTTTTAGAAGCTCAAAATTTCCTGCAAGATAGAGGTTTGAAAACACACTCTCTGTGGATGTCTTTCCTTCCTCAAAGGAAGATAGCTTTCTTCACATTCTGCGACCTGAGAGTCACAGTCTGCTTGAAAAGTGCTTGCTTGGAAGTCTATTTTCAGTGGCAATATCTCCTTGAGGCTGTGACCATAGGTAGGGGTCCCACACTCACAGAGAAAGGCAAAGCCACCTCCAAATGGCTGTTCCAACCAGTTTTCTCTGTAGAAGAACTCTAGGGAACAAAGGTCTGTCTGGAAATTTCTTGAATCACGAGGGGACACATTCCGTGTGTGAACCTGAATACTGGACCTAGGGTGTACAATTTGTATTTTTCTCTCTGGGTGCCATAAAGAGGTGTGGCTAGCAATTGCTTGAAAATCCATCCAATTACTTTTTTCTTACTTCTGACAGTGCAACCTTTGGTCCACCATTTAGGATTTCTGAAGCAAGCTGGTGGCTCACAACTCCTAGCCACCTGCCGATTTGCCATGGAAAGTTACCTCATCTAGATAAGCACAGTATGGTACTCAGCACTCTCAGACACACACCTGAAGCCTGTTTTCTCATAAGCAGTCCTGGCATTATTCAGAAATGTGTTTACAAAGCTCAGAAAATGCTCAAAAACACACTGCCCTTGCTCTGAAATTTAGGTCCTCTGTACCAACCTAGAGGTCTCACATCTTAGTATCTAGACAGTTCCTGATATAGAGAGCCTGTTTCCTCATGGGCAGTCCTGGTATGACCAAGAAATGTGTTTACAAAGCTCAAAAAGTGCAGGAAAACACATTGCCCTGACTCTGGAAGTGAGGTCCTCTGGGCAAATATGGAGAATTCACATCTTTGAAGCTAGACAGTTCCTAATAGATAGAGTCTTGAAAACACACTGTCTATAAATACATTTCCTTCCTCAATGGAACATAGGTTTCCAGCATTCCATGTCCATAGAGTCACATACTGCTTGAAAACACTTGTTGGAAGTCATTTTTCATTAGCAATTGCTCCTGATAGTGTGACCATAGGGAAGGCCACCAAACTCACAGGAAAAGGAAAAGCAACATCCAAAGGTCAGTTCCATCATGTTTTCTCTGTAGTGGAGATTCAGTGTGCCTAGGTCTGTCTGGAAAATTCTTGGATCCTGAGTGGACACATCTTGGGTGTGAACATGGACAGTGGACCTTGGTGGCAAAATACACCTTTCTGTCTCAGTTGGCCAAAAACAGTACAGCATAACAACTACCTGGAAATGCATTTAGCTGCTGGTTTCTTACTTCTGGCAGTGATCGCTTGGTACACCCTTTGGGATTTCTGAAGCAAGTAAGCAGCTAGCAACTCGTAGCCACTGGCCCATTTACAGTGGAATGCTACATCATCTTGGTAAGTGCAGCATGACACCCAGCAATCTCAGAAACCCTCCTGCAGCCTGTTTTTTCTTAAGGGCACTTCTGGTATGACTTAGGAATGTATTTACAATGCTCAGAAAGTGTTCAGTTCCGTTCAGACGCTCAGTTGTATCCAACTCTTTGGGACCCCATGAATTGAAGCACACCAGGCCTCCCTGTCCATCACCAGCTCCCGGAGTTTACTCAAACTCATGACCATCGAGTTGGTGATGCCATCCAGCCATCTCATCCTCTGTCATCCCCTTTTCCTCCTGTTCCCAATCCCTCACAGCATCAAGGTCTTTTCCAATGAGTCAACTCTTCACATCAGGTGGCCAAAGTACTGATGTTTCAGTTTCAGCATCAGTCTTTCCAATGAACACCCAGGACTGATCTCCTTTAGGATGGACTGGTTGGATGTCCTTGCAGTCCAAGGGACTCTCAAGACTCTTCTCCAACACCACAGTTCAAAAGCATCAATTCTTCAGTGCTCAGCTTTCTTCACAGTCCAACTCTTACATCCATACATGACCACTGGAAAAACCATAGCCTTGACCAGATGGACCTTTGTTGGCAAAGAAATGTCTCTGCTTTTTAATATGCTATCTAGGTTGGTCATAACTTTCCTTCCAAGAAGTAAGCGTCTTCTAATTTCATGGTGCAATCACCATCTGCAGTGATTTTGGAGCCCCCCAAAATAAAGTATGACACTGTTTCTACTGTTTCCCCATCTATTTTTCATGAAGTGATGGGACCAGATGCCATGATCTTAGTTTTCTGAATGTTGAGCTGTAAGCCAACTTTTTCACTCTCCTCTTTCACTTTCATCAAGAGGCTTTTTAGTTCCTCTTCACTTTCTGCCATAAGGGTGTTGTCATCTGCATATCTGAGGTTATTGATGTTTCTCCTGGCAGTCTTGATTCCAGCTTGTGCTTCTTCCAACCCAGTGTTTCTCATGATGTACTCGGCATATAAGTTAAATAAGCAGGGTGACAATATACAGCCTTGACATACTCCTTTTCCTATTTGGAACCAGTCTGTTGTTCCATGTCCAGTTCTAACTGTTGCTTCCTGACCTGCATACAGGTTTCTCAAGAGCAGGTCAGGTGGTCTGGTAGTCCCATCTCTTTCAGAATTTTCCACAGTTTATTTTGATACACACAGTCAAAGGCTTTGGCATAGTCAAGAAAGCAGAAATAGATGTTTTTCTGGCACTCTCTTGCTTTTTCGATGATCCAGCAGATGTTGGCAGTTTGATCACTAGTTCCTCTGCCTTTTCTAAAACCAGCTTGAACATCTGGAAGTTCACGGTTCATGTATTGCTGAAGCCTGGCTTGGAGAATTTTGAGCATTACTTTATTAGCGCGTGAGATGAGTGCAATTGTGCAGTAGTTTGAGCATTCTTTGCTATTGCCTTTCTTTGGAATTGGAATGAAAACTGACCTTTTCCAGTCCTGTGGCAACTGCTGAGTTTTCCAAATTTGCTGACCTACTGAGTAGAGCACTTTCACAGCATCATCTTTTAGGATTTGAAATAGCTTAACTGGAATTCCATCACCTCCACTAGCTTTGTTCGTAGTGATGCTTTCTAAGGCCCACTTGACCTCACATTCCAGGATGTCTGGCTTTATGTGACTGATCACACCATCGTAATTATCTGGGCCATGAAGATCTTTTTTGTACAGTTGTTCTGTGTATTCTTGCCACCTCTTCTTAATAGCTTCTGCTTCTGTTAGATCCATAGCATTTCTGTCCTTTATTGAACCCAATCTTCGCATGGAATGTTCCCTTGGTATCTCTAATTTTCTTGACGAGATCTCTAGTCTTTCCCATTCTGTTGTTTTTCTCTATTTCTTTGCATTGATCAGAGTAAGGCTTTCTTATCTCTCCTTGCTATTCTTTGGAACTCTGCATTCAAATGGTGCAGGCTGTGATGGACCATGCAGAAGCATGGCCATGAGGAGCTATCTCTCGCCCAAGGTCAGAGGCAGTGGCTGAGGGGAGCCACCCCATGTCCGAGGCCAGGGGCAGCGGCCGAGAGGAGCTACCTCACACCTGAGGTCAGGGGAGGTGGCTGAGATGAGCTACCCCATGCCCAAGGTCAGGGGCTGTTGCCAAGAGGAGCAATCTCACATCCTAAGAGCAACAGCTGCACGGATGCAGGAGGACCAAGAGGAGCTACTCCACATGCAAGGTCAGGAGGGGCGGCCTGAGGAGATGCCCATTGTCCAAGGTAAGGAGGAGTGGCTGCACTTTGCTGGAGCAGCTGTAAAGAGATACCCCACGTCCAAGGTAAGAGAAACTCAAGTAAGATGATAGGTGTTGTGAGAGGGCATCAAAGGGCAGACACTGAAATCATAATCACAGAAAACTAGCCAATCTGATCACATGGACCATAACCTTGTCTAACTGAATGAAACTAAGCCATGCCGTGTGGAGCCACCCAAGACGGACGGGTCATGGTGGACAGGTCTGACAGAATGTGGTCTACTGGAGAAGGGAATGGCAAGCCACTTCAGTATTCTTGCCTTGAGGACCCCATGAACAGTACGAAAAGGCAAAATGATAGGATACTGAAAGAGGAACTCCCCAGGTCGGTAGGTGCCCAATATCCTACTGGAGCTCAGTGGAGAAATAACTCCAGAAAGAATGAAGGGATGGAGCCAAAGCAAAAACAATACCCAGTTGTGGATGTGACTGGTGATAGAAGCAAGGTCTGATGCTATAAAGAGCAATATCGCATAGGAACCTGGAATGTTAGGTCCATGAATCAAGGCAAATTGGAAGTGGTCAAACAGGATATGGCAAGAGTGAATGTTGACATTCTAGGAATCAGCAAATTACAATGGACAGGAATGGGTGAATTTCACTCAGGTGACCATTATATCTACTATTGTGGGCAGAAACCCCTTACAAGAAATGGAGTAGCCATCATGGTCAACAATAGAGTCCAAAATATGGTACTTGGATGCAATCTCAGAAAGTGTAGGGAAATACAATGCTCTGACGCTGGAATTTGGGTCCTCAGGGCAAACCTGGAAGTCTCACATCTTTGAGTCTATACAGTTTGTGATACACAGAGGCCTGATAAAACTCTCTCTGTTGATGCCTTACCTTCCTGGATGGAACATAATTTTCCCAGCTTTTTGTGTGCTCAGAGTCACACACTACTTGAAAACGCTTGTTGGAAGTAATTATTCAGTAGCAACTTCCCCTGAGGTTGTGACCTTAGGGAAGACCGCCACACTCACAGGAAAAGGCAAAGGATCATCCAGACGTCTGCTCAATCACGTTTTCTTGATAGGAGCGATCCATTCAACCTACCTGTCTAGAATACTCATGGATACTGTTCCTACACATCCTATGTTTGAACCTGGATACCGGACCTTGGCAGCAAAATTTGCATTTTTTCTCAGTTAGCCCTAAACCGGTTAGAATAGTTACTGCCTGAAAATGCGTCTAATTGCTGTTTTCTTACTTCTGACAGTGATAGTGTTGGTGCACCCTTTGGGATTTATGAATCAAGCAGGAGGCTCTCCACTCCAAGCCACTGGCCCCTTTCCAGGGAGATGTCATCTCATGTAGGTTAGCACAATATGTCACCCAGCACTCTGAGACATACGCTTGCAGCATGACTTTTCATGGTCAGATCTGGTATGACCTAGGAATGTGTTTACAAATCTCAGAAAGTGGTGGGAAACACACTGCCCTGACTCTGGTATTTAGGTCCTCTGGGAAACTTGGAGGACTCACATGTTTGAATCTAGACAGTTCATGACAGGTAGAAGCCTGATAACATATTCTCTCGAGATGCCTTTCCTTCCTCAAAGGAATATAGCTTTCTCAGCATTCTGTGTGCTGAGTGCCACACGCTGCTTGAAAACGCTTGTTGGAGGTCATTTCTCATTAGCAATTTCCCCTGGAGGTGTGACTGTAGGGAAGGAGCCTCACTCACAGGTAAATTCAAAAGCACTTCCAAACATTTGTTCAATCACGTTTTCTTGGTAGGGGCCATCCATTCAACGTAAGTCTATCTAGAAAATTCGTGGACACTGCGGGGAAACACCTATGTTTGAATCTGGATACCAGACTTTGGTGTTAAAATATGCATTTTTCTCTCACTTGGCCCTAAAACAGTGCAGCCGAGCAACTGCTTGAAATTCCATCTGAATGCTGTTTTCTTACTTCTGACAATGCTAGCTTTGGTTCACCCTTTGGGATTTCTGAAGCACGTGAATGACTTGCAACTCCTAGCTGCAGGCCCATTTCCAGTGGAATGACACCTCATCTATGGGACCACAGTATTTCACTCAGCACACTCTGATACACTCCCTCAGCATCCTTCCTTAGGAGCAGACCTGGTATGACCTAGGAATGCATTTAGAAGTCTCAGAAAGTGCAGCAAGACATGCTGTCCGGACTCTGGAACTTAGGTCCTTTAAGCAGGCCTGAGCTCTCACATCTTAGAAGCTGAACAGTTCCTGCTATAAAAAACACACTCTCTGTTGATGCCTTTCCTTCACTGAAGGAACATAACTTTCCCAATGTACTGTGTGCTGAGAGTCACACACTGCCTGAAAACGTTTGCTTGGAGTTCATTTTTCAGTCGCAATTTCCCCTGAGACTGTGACAGTAGGGAAGCGCCCACAATCACAAGACAAGCAAGCAAGCAAGCATCCAAATGCCTGTTCCATCACGTTTTCTCTGTTAGAGAGGTCCAGTGAACCCAGGTCTATCTGGAAAAGTTTGGATCCTGTGGGGTCACATCCTGAGTGTGAACCTGAATACAGGACAAAATTCACCTTTTTCTCTCAGTTGGCACTAAAACGGTTTGGCATAGCAACTGCTTGAATATCCATCCAGTACTTGTTTTCTTATTCCTGACAGTGACAGATTTGGCCCACCCATGTAATTTCTGAAGCAAGCAGTCCGCTTGCCACTTCTATCTGGTGGTCCCTTTCCTGTGAAATGTCACATAATGTAGGTAGCACCACATGGCACCCAGCTCTCTCAGACACACTCTGGCAGCCTGTTTCCTCATTGGCAGAGATTGTATGGAAACATATGCCCTGACTCGGGATGTTAGGTCATCTGGGCAAGACTGGAGGTCTCACGTCTTACAATCTAGACAGTTCCTAAGAGACAGAGGCCTGGAAACACACTCTCTGTTGATTCCTTTCCTTACTCAAAGGGCCATTGCTTTCCCAACATTCTAGGGCCAACCTAGAGGAAAATGCGAATTTTCCCACCAAGGTCCATTACCCAGGTTCACACGCAGGAGGTGTCCCCACAGCACTGAAGAATTTTCAAGACAGACCTAGGCTAACCCTAACCCTAGCCCTAACCCTAACCCTAGGATCTCTCCTACAGAGAAACATGATGGAACAGACGTTTGGATGATGTTTTGCCTTTTCCTGTGAGTGTGGTGGACTTCCCTATGGTCAAACCATCAAGGGAAATTGCTACCGAAAAATGACTTCCAGGCAAGCATTTTCAAGCAGTATGTGACTCTCAGCACACAGAATGCTGGGAAAGCTATGTTCATTCGAGGAAGGAAAGGCATCAATAGAGAGTGTGTTTTCAGGCCTCTATCTATCAGGATCTGTCTATATTCTAAGATGTGAGATCTCCAGGCTTGTCCAGAGGACCCATCTTCCAGAGTCTGGGCAGTGTTTCCCTGCAAATTCTGAGCCTTGTAAGCACATTCCAAGATCACTCAGGAATGCCCATGATGAAACAGGCTATGGAAGAGTGTCCGTGTGTGCTGTGTGTCATTCTGTCCTTACCAAATGAACTGACATTCCACTGGAAATGGGCCAGGGACCAGGAGTTATGAACCGCCTGTTGCTTCAGAAATCCAGAAAGGTGGAACAAAGCTATCATTGTCAGAAGTAAGAAAACAGGTATTAAATGAACTTTCAGGCAGTTGTTAGGCCACAACGTTTTAAGCCCAATGGAGAGAATAATGCAAATTTTGCCACCAAGATCCGCTATTAAGATTCACATTCAGGATGTGTCCCTGCAGTATCCAAGAATTTTCCAGATAGGACTAGGCTCACTATATCTCACCTATAGAGCAAACATGATGGAACAGACATTTGAATCTGGTTCCCTTTTACTGTGTTTGTGGGGCTTTCCCTCAAGTCACATCTTCATGGGAAATTCTTAGTGATAAATGACCTCCAAGCAAGTGTGTGACACTCAGGAAGCAGAATGTTTGGAAAACAATGTTCCTTCAAGGAAAGAAAGGCATCAGCAGAGAATGAATTTTCAGTCCTTTATCTATCAAGAATTGTCTAGATTCTAAGATGTGAGACCTCCAGTCTTACCCTCAGGACCTAACTTGCAGAGTCAGGGAATTGTGTTTCCCTGCACTAGCCCAGGCTTTGAACCACCTTCCTACATCATCCCAGAACTGCCCATGAGGAAACAGGCTGCAGGAATGTGTTCAGACTGCTGGGTGCCATACTGTTGTTACCCAGGTGAGGTGACATTCCAAATAGGCCATCAGCAGCACTTGCGAGCTGCCTTCTTGCTTCTGAAATCCCAAAGGTGGGTCAAAAGCCGTCACTGTCAGAAGTGAAAAAAAAAAAAAAAGCAATTGTATGGATTTTCTAGCATTTGCAAATTTGGCCATCAAGGTCTGGTATCCACTGTCAGACTCAGGAGGTGTCTCTGCTGTATCTACCCATATTTCACAAAGACCTAGGCTCGCTGGCTGCTCCTATAGAGAAAATGTGATGGAACAGATGTTTGGATCTTGGATTGCCTTACCCTGTGAGTGTGGGGGACATCCTTACTGTCACAACATCACAAGAAATTGCTACTGAAAAATGACCTGCAAGCAAACGGTTTCAAGCAATGTGTGACTCTCAGTTCTCAGAATATTGGGAAAGTACTGTTTCTTCGAGGAAGGAAGGGTATCAACAAAGAGTGTGTTTTCAGGCCTCTATCTATGAAGAACTCTCTTGATTCTAACAAGGGAGCCCTCCAGCCTTCCCAGAGAACCGAACTTCCAGAGTCAGGGCAGTGTCTTCCCTGCCCTTTAAATGCTTTGTAAACATATTCCTAGGTCACATTGGGACTGTCCATGAGGACTCAAACTGTGGGAGTGTGTCTGAGTATACAGAGGGGCCATTATGTGCTTACTTAGATAAGGTGACATTCCACTGTAAATAGGCCCGTGACTAGGAGTGGTGATCTGCTTGTTTGCTTCAGAAATCCCAAAGGGTGAACCAAAGTTATTGCTCTTCAAAGTAAGAAAACAGCAATTAGATGGATTTTCAAGCAGGTGCCAGGCCACACAGTTTTAGGACAAACCGAAAGAAAAATGTGAATTGTGCCACCAAATTCCGGTATCCAGGTTCACACTTAGGATGTGGTCCTGCAGTATACACGATTTTCCAGACAGACCTAGGTTCTCTGGATCACTCCTAGAGACAAAATGTGATGCAACAGAAGTTTGGATGTTGGTTTGCCTTTTCCAGTGAGTGTGGGGGCCTTCCCTAAGGTTACACTGTCAGATGAAGTTTCTACTGAAAAATGACCTCCAAAGAGCGTTTTCAAGCAGTGTGTGACTCTCAGCACAGAGAATGCAGGGAAAAGTATGTTTCTTCAAGGAAGAAAAGGCATCAACAGAGAGTGTGATATTAGGCCTATATCTATTAGGAACTGTCTAGAATCTAACATTGACCTCCAGGCTTGTCCAGGGGACCTAACTACCAGAGTCAAGGCACTGTTTTTCCTGCACTTTCCAAGCCTCCCAAAGACTCCCTAGCTCATATAGGGACTGCCCGTGAGGAAACAGACTGTAGGAGAGTGTCTGAGATTGTATGGTACCAATACTGTGCTTACCTAGATGAGATGACATTCCCCTGGGAATGGGCCAGAGGCTAGGAGTGGTGAGTCGCCTGCTTGATTCAGAAATCCCAAAGGATGGACCAAAGCTATCATTGTCAGAAGGAAGAAAACAGCAATTGGATGGATTTCCAAGCAGTTGCAAGGCTGTAGCATTTTCCCAAATCAAGAGAAAAAATGTTATTTTTGCCCCCAAAATCCGGTATCCATGTCCAGACTCAGGATGTCTCCATGCAGTATCCACAAAGTTTCCAGACACAACTAGTCTCAGTGGATCGATCCTACTGAGAAAATGTGATGGAACAGACGTTTGGATGCTAACTTGTCTTTCTCTATGAATGGGGAGTGCGGCATCCCCATGATCACACCATCAGGGGAAAGTGCTACTGAAAAATGACCTCCATGCCAGCATATTCAAGCCGCGTGTGTCTCTCTGCACACAAAATGTTTGGAAAGTTATGTTCCTTCAAGAAAAGAAATGCATCAACAGAGAGTGCTTTCAGCCCTCTATCTATCAGGAACTGTCTACATTCTAAGATATGAGACCTTCAGTCTTTCCTAGGGTTCCTAACACCCAGAGTCAGGGCAGTGTGTTTCCATGAACTTTTCAAGCCTTGTAAACACTTTTCAAGTATATACTGGGACTGCTCCTGAAGAAACAGGCTGCACGAGTGTATCCGAGTGTGTTGGGCAGCATACTGTGCTTACCTGCATGAGGTGCCAATACAATGGAAATTGGCTAGTGGCTGGAGTGGTGAGCAACCTGCTTGTTTCAGAAATTCCAAAGGGTGGACAAATCTATTCCTGTCAAAAGTAAGAAAACAGCAATTGGATGGATTTTCAAGGATTTGCTACGCTGCACCATTTTAGAACCAATGTGGTCCCAAAATGAGTGTGGGAGATAAAAATGAGAATTTTGCCACCAAGTTCATATATACAAGTTCACACTCAGGATGTGTCCCCACAATACCCACGAATTTTCCAGACAGACTTAGGCTCACTTGATCGCACCTAAAGGCAAAATGTGATGGAGTACATGTTTGGATGTTGGTTTGCCTTTCCCCGTGAGTGTGGGAGCCTTCCCTACCATTGCACCTTCAGGGGAATTTTCTACTGACCAATGACCTACAAGCAAGTGTTTTCAAGCACCGTGTGACTCTCAGCACACAGAATGTTGGGAAAGCTATGTTCTTTCGAGGAAGGAAAGGCATCCATATGGAGTGTATTTTTAGGCCTCTATCTATCAGGAACTGTCTAGAACCCAAGCATGAGACTTCAAGGCTTTCCCAGGGTCCTAACTGCCAGAGTTAGGGCACTGTGTTTCCCTGCACCTTCCAAGGCTTTAAACAAATTCCTTATTCAAACTGGGACTGCCCATGAGGAAACAGGATGCAGGAGTATGTCTGAGAGGGCTGGGTGCCATACAGTGCTTAACTAGATGAGGTGACATTTCACTGGAAGTGGGCCAGCAGATAGGAGTAGCGAGCCACCTGCTTGCTTTAGAAATCTCAAAGGTTTGACCAATGTTATCACTGTCATTATTAAGAAGAGAGCAATTGGATGGATTTTCAGGCAGTTGCTAAGGCCGCACTCTTTTAGATCTAACTGACAAAAATTGCTAATTTTGCCAACAAATTCAAGGATGCAGATTCATACTCAGTATGTGTCCCTGTAGTATCCAAGAATTTTCCAGACAGACAGAGGATTATTGGATCTCTCCTAAAGAGAAAACTTGATAGAACAGACATTTGGTTGTTTGTTTTCTTTTTCCTGTGGGTTTGGGGGTCTTCCCTACAGTAACACAGTCATGGGAAATTGTTACTGAAAAATCACCTTCAAGCAAGGATTTTCTTTTCTTTCTTTTTTTTTTTAATTAGTTGGAGGCTAATTACTTCACAACATTTCAGTGGGTTTTGTCATACATTGATATGAATCAGCCATAGATTTACACGTATTCCCCATCCCGATCCCCCCTCCCACCTCCCTCTCCACCCGATTCCTCTGGGTCTTCCCTGTGCACCAGGCCGGAGCACTTGTCTCATGCATCCCTCCTGGGCTGGTGATCTGTTTCGTCATAGATAATATACATGCTGTTCTTTCAAAACATCCCACCCTCACGTTCTCCCAGAGAGTTCAAAAGTCTGTTCTGTATTTCTGTGTCTCTTTTTCTGTTTTGCATATAGGGTTATCTTTACCATCTTTCTAAATTCCATATATATGTGATAGTATGCTGTAATGTTCTTTATCTTTCTGGCTTACTTCACTCTGTATAAGGGGCTCCAGTTTCATCCATCTCATTAGGACTGATTCAAATGAATTCTTTTTAATGGCTGAGTAATATTCCATGGTGTATATGTACCACAGCTTCCTTATCCATTCATCTGCTGATGGGCATCTAGGTTGCTTCCATGTCCTGGCTATTATAAACAGTGCTGAGATGAACATTGGGGTGCACGTGTCTCTTTCAGATCTGGTTTCCTCAGTGTGTATGCCCAGAAGTGGGATTGCTGGGTCATATGGCAGTTCTATTTCCAGTTTTTTTAAGAAATCTCCACACTGTTTTCCATAGCGGCTGTACTAGTTTGCATTCCCACCAACAGTGTAAGAGGGTTCCCTTTTCTCCACACCCTCTCCAGCATTTATTGCTTGTAGACTTTTGGATAGCAGCCATCTTGACTGGTGTATAATGGTACCTCATTGTGGTTTTGATTTGCATTTCTCTAATAATGAGTGATGTTGAGCATCTTTTCATGTGTTTGTTAGCCATCTGTATGTCTTCTTTGGAGAAATGTCTGTTTAGTTCTTTGGCCCATTTTTTGATTGGGTCATTTATTTTTCTGGAATTGAGCTGCAGGAGTTGCTTGTATATTTTTGAGATTAATCCTTTGTCTGTTTCTTCATTTGCTATTATTTTCTCCCAATCTGAGGGCTGTCTTTTCACCTTACTTATAGTTTCCTTTGTAGTGCAAAAGCTTTTAAGTTTCATTAGGTCCCATTTGTTTAGTTTTGCTTTCATTTCCAATATTCTGGGAGGTGGGTCATAGAGGATCTTGCTGTGATTTATGTCGGAGAGTGTTTTGCCTATGTTCTCCTCTAGGAGTTTTATAGTTTCTGGTCTTACATTTAGATCTTTAATCCATTTTGAGTTTATTTTTGCGTATGGTGTTAGAAAGTGTTCTAGTTTCATTCTTTTACAAGTGGTTGACCAGTTTTTCCAGCACCACTTGTTAAAGAGGTTGTCTTTTTACCATTGTATATCTTTGCCTCCTTTGTCAAAGATAAGGTGTCCATAGGTTCGTGGATTTATCTCTGGGCTTTCTATTCTGTTCCATTGATCTATATTTCTGTCTTTGTGCCAGTACCATACTGTCTTGATGACTGTGGCTTTGTAGTAGAGTCTGAAATCAGGCAGGTTGGTTCCTCCAGTTCCATTCTTCTTTCTCAAGATTGGTTGGGCTATTCGAGGTTTTTTGTATTTCCATACAAATTGTGAAATTCTTTGGTCTAGTTCTGTGAAAAATACCATTGGTAGCTTGATAGGGATTGCATTGAATCTATAGATTGCTTTGGGTAGAATAGCCATTTTGACAATATTGATTCTTCCAATCCATGAACACAGTATGTTTCTCCATCTGTTTGTGTCCTCTTTGATTTCTTTCATCAGTGTTTTATAGTTTTCTATGTATAGGTCTTTTGTTTCTTTAGGTAGATATACTCCTAAGTATTTTATTCTTTTTGTTGCAATGGTGAATGGTATTGTTTCCTTAATTTCTCTTTCTGTTTTTTCATTGTTAGTATATAGGAATGCAAGGGATTTCTGTGTGTTAATTTTATATCCGGCAACTTTACTATATTCATTGATTAGCTCTAGTAATTTTCTGGTAGAGTCTTTAGGGTTTTCTATGTAGAGGATGATGTCATCTGCAAACAGTGAGAGTTTCACTTCTTCTTTTCCTATCTGGATTCCTTTTACTTCTTTTTCTGCTCTGATTGCTGTGGCCAAAACTTCCAACACTATGCGGAATAGTAGTGGCGAGAGTGGGCACCCTTGTCTTGTTCCTGATTTCAGGGGAAATGCTTTCAATTTTTCATGATTGAGGGTGATGCTTGCTGTGGGTTTGTCATATATAGCTTTTATTATGTTGAGGTATGTTCCTTCTATTCCTGCTTTCTGGAGAGTTTTAATCATAAATGAGTATTGAATTTTGTCAAAGGCTTTCTCTGCATCTATTGAGATAATCATATGGTTTTTATCTTTCAATTTGTTAATGTGGTGTATTACATTGATTGGTTTGCGGATATTAAAGAATCCTTGCATTCCTGGGATAAAGCCCACTTGGTCATGGTGTATGATTTTTTTAATATGTTGTTGGATTATGTTTGCTAGAATTTTGTTAAGGATTTTTGCATCTATGTTCATCAGTGATATTGGCCTGTAGTTTTCTTTTTTTGTGGCATCTTTGTCTGGTTTTGGAATTAGGGTGATGGTGGCCTCATAGAATGAGTTTGGAAGCTTACCTTCATCTGCAATTTTCTGGAAGAGTTTGAGTAAGATAGGTGTTAGCTCTTCTCTAAATTTTTGGTAGAATTCAGCTGTGAAGCCATCTGGTCCTGGGCTTTTGTTTGCTGGAAGATTTTTGATGACAGTTTCGATTTCCTTGCTTGTGATGGGTCTGTTAAGATCTTCTATTTCTTCCTGGTTCAGTTTTGGAAAGTTATACTTTTCTAAGAATTTGTCCATTTCATCCAAGTTGTCCATTTTATTGGCATAGAGCTGCTGGTAGTAGTCTCTTATGATCCTTTGTATTTCAGTGTTGTCTGTTGTGATCTCTCCATTTTCATTTCTAATTTTGTTAATTTGGTTCTTGTCTCTTTGTTTCTTAATGAGTCTTGCTAATGGTTTGTCAATTTTGTTTATTTTTTCAAAAAACCAGCTTTTAGCTTTGTTGATTTTTGCTATGGTCTCTTTAGTTTCTTTTGCATTTATTTCTGCCCTGATTTTTAAGATTTCTTTCCTTCTGCTAACCCTGGGGTTCTTCATTTCTTCCTTCTCTAATTGCTTTAGGTGTAGAGTTAGGTTATTTATTTGGCTTTTTTCTTGTTTCTTGATGTAAGCCTGTAATGCTATGAACCTTCCCCTTAGCACTGCTTTTACAGTGTCCCATAGGTTTTGGGTTGTTGTGTTTTCATTTTCATTCATTTCTATACATATTTTGATTTCTTTTTTGATTTCTTCTATGATTTGTTGGTTATTCAGAAGCGTGTTATTTAGCCTCCATATGTTTGAAATTTTAACAATTTTTTTCCTGTAATTGAGATCTAATCTTACTGCACTGTGGTCAGAAAAGATGACTGGAATGATTTCAATTTTTTTGAATTTTCCAAGACCAGATTTATGGCCCAGGATGTGATCTATTCTGGAGAAGGTTCCGTGTGCACTTGGGAAAAGGGTGAAGTTGATTGTTTTGGGGTGAAATGTCCTATAGATATCAATTAGGTCTAGCTGGTCCATTGTGTCATTTAAGGTTTGTGTTTCCTTGTTAATTTTCTGTTTAGTTGATCTATCCATAGTTGTGAGTGGGGTATTAAAGTCTCCCACTATTATTGTGTTACTATTAATTTCCTCTTTCATACTCGTTAGTGTTTGCCGTACATATTGCGGTGCTCCTATGTTGGGTGCATATATATTTATAATTGTTATATCTTCTTCTTGGATTGATCTTTTGATCATTATGTAGTGTCCTTCTTTGTCTCTTTTCACATCCTTTATTTGAAAGTCTATTTTATCTGATATGAGTATTGCGACTCCTGCTTTCTTTTGGTCTCCATTTGCATGAAATATTTTTTTCCAGCCCTTCACTTTTAGTCTGTTTGTGTCTCTTGTTTTGAGGTGGGTCTCTTGTAGACAGCATATATAGGGGTCTTGTTTTTGTATCCATTCAGCCAATCTTTGTCTTTTGGTTGGGGCATTCAACCCATTTACATTTAGGGTAATTATTGATAGGTGTGGTCCTGTTGCCATTTATTTTGTTGTTTTGGGTTCACGTTTATACAACCTTTCTGCATTTCCTGTCTAGAGAAGATCCTTTAGCATTTGTTGAAGAGCTGGTTTGGTGGTGCTGAATTCTCTCAGCTTTTGCTTATCTGTAAAGCTTTTGAATTCTCCTTCATATCTGAATGAGATCCTTGCTGGATACAGTAATCTAGGTTGTAGGTTATTCTCTTTCATTACTTTCAGTACATCCTGCCATTCCCTTCTGGCCTGGAGGGTTTCTATTGATAGATCAGCTGTTATCCTTATGGGAATCCCTTTGTGTGTTATTTGTTGTTTTTCCCTTGCTGCTTTTAATATTTGTTCTTTGTGTTTGATCTTTGTTAATTTGATTAATATGTGTCTTGGGGTGTTTTGCCTTGGGTTTATCCTGTTTGGGACTCTCTGGGTTTCTTGGACTTGGGTGGCTATTTCCTTCACCATTTTAGAGAAGTTTTCAGCTATTATCTCCTCGAGTATCTTCTCATGGCCTTTCTTTTTGTCTTCTTCTTCTGGGACTCCTATGATCTGAATGTTGGGGCGTTTCACATTGTCCCAGAGTTCCCTGAGGTTGTCCTCATTTCTTTTGATCCTTTTTTCTTTTTTCCTCTCTGCTTCATTTATTTCCACCATTTTATCTTCTACCTCACTTATCCTATCTTCTGCCTCCATTATTCTACTCTTGGTTCCCTCCAAAGTGTTTTTGATCTCATTCATTGCATTATTCATTTTTAATTGACTCTTTTTTATTTCTTCTAGGTCTTTATTAAACATTTCTTGTATCTTTTCAATCTTTGTTTCCAGGCTATTTATCTGTAACTCCATTTTGTTTTCAAGATTTTGGATCATTTTTATTATCATTATTCTAAATTCTTTTTCAGGTAGATTCCCTATCTCATCCTCTTTTGTTTGACTTGGTGGGCATTTTTCATGTTCCTTTACCTGTTGGGTATTTCTTTGCCTTTTCATCTTGTTTATATTGCTGTATCTGGAGTGGGCTTTCTGTATTCTGGAGGTCTGTGGTTCCTTTTTATTGTGGAGGATTAACCCAGTGGGTGGGGTTAGATGATTGGCTTGTCAAGGTTTCCTGGTTAGGGAAGCTTGCGTCAGTGTTCTGGTGCGTGGAACTTGATTTCTTCTCTTTGGAGAGCAATGGAGTGCCCAGTAATGAGTTTTGAGATGGGTCTATGTGTTAGGTGTGACCTTGGGCAGCCTGTATGTTGGTGTTCAGGGCTATGTTCCTGCATTGCTGGAGAATTTGCGTGGTATGTCTTGCTCTTAAACTTATTGGCTCTTGGGTGGTGGTTGGTTTCAGTGTAGGTATGAAGGCTTTTGGACGGTCACTTATTACTTAAAGTTCCATGTAGTCAGGAGTTTTCTGGTGTTCTCAGGTTTTGGGCTGAAGTCTCCTGCCTCTGGATTTCAGTTTTATTCTTCCTGTAGTCTCAGGACTTCTCCAACTATACAGCACTGATAAGAAAACTTCTAGGTTAATGGCTAAAAGATTCTCCCCCGTTAGGGACACCCAGAGAGGTTCACAGGGTTACATGAAGAAGAGGAGAGGGAGGAGGGAGATAGAGATGAGCAGGAGGAGAAAAAGGGGGACTCAAGAGGAGAGAGACAGATCTACGCAGCTGTCTGTTCCCAGAGTGTTCTCCATAGCCCAGTCACCTAGAAAGATTCACAGAATTGGATTGGGAAGAGAAGGGGAAAGGAGGAAATAGAGGTTTTCTGAGGTAGAAAACAGAGAGTCAAGATTGGGAGAGAATAATCTTCGGTTTAAAAATAGGGCTTCTCTTCTTTTTTTTTTTTTTTTGTAAGGTTATAGTGTATTGAAAATGAAAATTAAGGAGTAGTAGAGGAGGACTAGAGGACTTTAAAAGAAATAAGAAAAAAAGAAAAATAGAGAATAGAAGAGAAAAAGGAAAAAAAAAAAAGAAAAAAGAAAAAAAAAGAGAAAGAAAAAAAAAGAAAGAAAAAAAAATTTTTTTTCCCCTAATTAAAAAAATCATAAAAATCTATGGAAATGAAAGTTAAGGAGTAATGGAGGAGTAATAGGGGATTTTAAAGGAAAATAAAAGAGAAAAAATAAAAAAGAAAAAATAAAAAAAGAAAAAAAAAAGAGAAAAAAGTAAAATTATATCTAGGAGTTTCTCTGGAGCTGTTGCGGTCAGTGTGGGTTCGGCTCAGTTTCAGATAGCTCCTCGTTCCAGCTTACGCTTTTCGATATCTACAGTCCCCTTCCAGTGTAGTCGGTGTTTTCTAGAAGGATTTTAATCTGTTGCACCAGTCCCTTCTGAAGCGGTTCCCTTTGTTTATTTGGCTTCTGTTTGCCGGTCTCTTCAGAGCCTCATTTCCGCCCTGACACAGGCGGGCGGAGGTGGACTCTTATTCAGGTAGCTAGTTCCGTCGCTCTGTGGGGAGGGGCTGGCGCTGCAGGGAGGGGCTGGCGCTGTGGCGACGCTGCTTTCTCCGTCTGCGCTGCTCAGGCTCCCGGCTGTTCTATATGGAGCGCGCCCCGCGCTGCGCGAGGTTCCAGCCCTCGGGTGTTCCACAAAAGCGCAGAACGAAAAGCTGCGCCTGCTCTCAGTGCCTTCCCCATCAGAGCGGTCCAGGCTGCCAGGGGCTTGGTGGGCGCACTCTCCCCAGGTGTGGCGCACCCACTCCCTTCCACGGACCCAGTCTCAGGTTCCGCTGGCGCCAGTCGGGTGCCTGCGCCTTCTGCCCTACGCGTCCCCAGCCCCAGTCCCCGCCCGTGCCAGTCGGGTGCCTGCGCCCTGTGTCTTGCCACGACCTTCCCCTCCCCCCTGCCTCCTGCCTCCGGCAGGGCTGGGCCGATCCAAAGCCTGCGAGCTCTTCTCTGGACTTTCTCGGTCTCTTTGTTCTGCGAACGGCCGGCAGTGTGTTTGGGCCAGTTAATTTACTCTCTCTCTTTGGGTATCCCACAGTTCAAGTTGGCAACTCACAGAAGCTCCCTCCGATTGTCCTCAGGGCCCTCAGGCCCGGACCCTACCCCAAGCAATGCTGCCTAAGATTCCCGGGACGGATCTCCGTCCTTAGCTCTTTTGTCTCACTTTTGATCTTTTATATTTTGTCCTACCTCCTTTCGAAGACAATGGGCTGCTTTTCTGGGCGCCTGATGACCTCAGCTAGCGATCAGAAGTTGTTTTGTGAAGTTTGCTCTGCGTTCAGTTATTCTTTTGAAGAATTTGTAGGAGAGAAAGTGGTCTCCCTGTCCTACTCCTCTGCCATCTTGGCTCCTCCTGCAAGCTGGCTTTCATCTCACTAGATGAAGGGATGTCTGAATCCCCTGGGGAGACATTAGAGAAAGCCCTAGCTCCCCACCCCATCTCGAAAGGAGGCCTCACATCCCTTTTACAACTCAAGAGGAATGCGGAGTTCAATGAATAAAATGGAGACGATGTCTGACTCCATTTGGAAATTGACAGGAATCCCAGTATCCCAATGGCAAAAGGAAAGGGAGCCTGGATCTGCCGCCTCACCTCAAGAGCTGTTCCTATTGCCCTTTCAAGCCTCGAGGAGAATCCCGAGGTGTCCCTCCCAACTAGGCACGAGTTCATTCGTCGCTGAACAAACAAGTGTTTTGAAGGGCCATCCCCGTCGTAACTCGAGAAAAACCGTGAGACTTACCCTCCCTGCGAGATGAGATACAATTCCACTGCACTGCGTGCACAGCAACTCTGTGTTCCACATCACACAAGAAAGGAGCCTTGATTTCCTTGATGGCACTACAGAGAAACCCCAAGAACACTGTCTCAACTCTAGAGGGATCCTGAGGTCATTGTAGCAACACGAAAGAGCTCCATGTACCCCAAATTAACTCGAGATGAGAGCTAAGTCCCTGGTTTCGAATCAAGGGGAAAACAAAGCTTTGAAAAGCACCTCAAGAGGAGGCTTCTCTCAGCTCTAGGTATGTGAGAGGGACGCTGAGTTTGCGACCTGAAGTGGAATAGACATCGAAATGCCCTGTCTCGATAAAGGCCGGATATCCCTGCAGTAACTTGAATGCAGGCTGGTCTTGCTTCTCCCAAGACAAAGGGATGTCTGAATCCCCTGTGGAGACCACAGAGAAAGACCTAGTTCCCCACCTCATCGCGACCAGAGGCCTCACATCCTTTGAAAACTCGAGAGGTACACGGAGATCAATGCTTCAAAAGGAGACGATGCCTGACACTTCTTGAAACTTGATAGGAGTCCCAGGATCCCTGTGGCACATGGAAAGGAACCCTGGGTCTCCCGCCTCAGCTGGAGAGGCGTCCCAATTGCACTGCCAAGCCTCGAGGAGAATCCGGAGTTGTCCCTCGTAACTAAGCAGGAGTCCTGACGTCGCTGAACAAACACTTGTTTTGAAGGTCCATCCCCGTCGTAACTCGACAATACACCCCAGCTTCCCTCCGCAACTCAAGAAAAACCTTGAGACTTCCCCTTCGCCGTGAGATGAGGCCCGATTCCCTGCACTGCATGTAGAGAAATTCCGTGTTCCACATCAAACATGAAAGGAGCCTTGATTTCCTTGATGGCACTCCAGAGAAACCCAAACAACACTGTGTCAAGTCTAGAGGGATCCTGAGGTCACTGCAGCAACAACAAAGAGCTCCATGTGTCCCAAATCATCTCGAGATGAGAGCTGATTTCCTGGCTTCAAATCAAGAGGAATGCCAACTTTCCACAAGCACCACAAGAAGAGGCTTCTCTCAGCTCTAGGTATGTGAGAGGGACCCTGAATCTGTGGCCTCAAATGGAATCGACCTTGAGATGCCCTGACTCGAAATAAGGCCAGAATTCCCTGCAGTGACGTGAATGGAAGCTGGTTTTCATCTCACAAGATGAAGGAATGTCTGAATCACCTGTGGAGACACTAGAGAAAGCCCTAACTCCCCACCCCATCTCGACAGCAGGCCTCACATTCCTTTGACAACTCTAGAGGAACACGGAGTTCAATGATTCAAAAGTTGACGATGCATGACTCCTCTTGAAAATTGACAGGAATCCCAGTATCCCAGTGGCAACAGGAAAGGGACCCTGGGTCTGCCGCCTCACCTCGAGAGTTGTTCCTATTTCCCTTTCAAGCCTCGAGGAAAATTCCAAGGTGTCGTTCGCAACTAGGCAGGAGTCCTTTCGTCACTGAACAAACACGTGTTTTGAAGGACCATCCCCGTTGTATCTTGCATCACCCAGGTCCCCGCCGCACCTCGAGAAAAACCATGAGACTTCCGCTCGCCGGGAGATGAGGCCCGTATATGCAGTATTGCGTGCAGAGAAATTTCGTGTTCCACATCAAACATGAAAGGAGCCTTGATTTCCTTGATGGCACTCCAGAGAAACCACAAAAACACTGTCTCAAGTCTAGAGGGATCCTGAGGTCACTGCAGCAACACGAAAGAGCTCCATGTAGCCCAAACCATCACGAGATGCGAGCTGATTTCCTGGCTTCAAATAAAGTGGAATGCCAGCTTTCCAAAAGCCCCTAAAGAGGAGGCTTCTCTCAGCTATATGTATGTGAGAGGCACCCTGAATTTGCGGCCTCAAATGGAATTGACACCGAGATGCCCTGACACGAAATAAGGTCAGAATTCCATGCAGTGAGGTGAATGCCAACTGGTTGTCATCTCACAAGATGAAGGGATGTCTGAATTCCCTGGTGAGACACTAGAGAAAGCCCTAGCTTCCCTCCCCATCTCGACAGTAGCCCTCACATCCCTTTCACAACTCGAGAGGAACGCGGCATTCAGTGATTCAAAAGGAGACGATGCATGACTCCTCTTGAAAATTGACAGGAATCCCAGTATCCCAGTGGCAACAGGAAAGGGACGCTGGGTCTTCCGCCTCACCTGGAGAGGCGTCCCAATTGCCCTGTCAAGCCTCGAGGAGAATCCCGAGGTTTCCCTCTCAACTAGACAGGAGTCCTGACGTCGCTGAACAAACACGTGTTTTGAAGGACCATCCCCGTCGTAACTCGAGAATATACCCCATGTTCCTGCCGCAACTCGAGAAAAACCATGAGACTTCCCCCTCGCCTTGAGATGAGGCCCGATTCCGCTGCACTGCAGGCAGAGAAACTGTATGATCCACATCAAACATGAAAGGAGCATTGATTTCCTTGATGGGACTACAGCGAAACCCCAAGAACACTGTCTCAAGTCTAGAGGGATTCTGAGGTCACTGTAGCAACACGAAAGAGCTCCAGTACCCCAAATCACCTCTAGATGAGAGCTTCGTCCCTGGCTTCGACTCAAGAAGAAAACCAACTTTCCACAAGCACCTCAAGATGAGTCTTCTCTCAGCTATAGGTATGTGAGAGGGACCCTGAGTTTGCGGCCTCAAGTGGAATGGACATTGAGATGCCCTGACTCGAAATAAGGCCGGATATCACTGCAGTGACTTGAATGCAGGCTCGCCTTCCAATTCCCAAGAAGAAAGGATGTCTGAATCCCCTGTGGAGACCACAGAGAAAGACCTAGTTCCCCACCTCATCGCGACCGGAGGCCTCACATCCTTTGAAAACTCCAGAGGTACGAGGAGATCAATGCCTCAAAAGGAGACGATGCCTGACTCCTCGTGAAACTTGATAGGAGTCCCAGGATTCCTGTGGCACGTGGAAAGGGACCCTTGGTCTCCCGCCTCAGCTGGAGAGGCGTCCCAATTGCCCTGCGAAGCCTCGAGGAGAATCCCGAGTTGTCCCTTGCAACTAGGCAGGAGTCCTGACGTCGCTGAACAAACACGTGTGTGGAAGGGCCATCCCCGACATAACTCGAGAATATACCCCAGGTTCCCGCCACAACTCGATAAAAACCATGAGACTTCCTCCTCACCGCGAGATGAGGCCGATTCCCCTGCACTGCATGCAGAGCAATTCCGTGTTGAACATCACACATGAAAGGAGCCTTGATTTCCTAGATGGCACTGCAGAGAAACCCCAAGAACACTGTTTCAAGGCTAGAGGGATCCTGAGGTCACTGTAGCAACAAGAAAGAGCTCCGTGGACCAAAAATCAACTCGAGATGAGAGGTTAGTCCCTGGCTTCGACTCCAGAGGAATACCACCTTACCACAAGCACCTCAAGAGGAGGCTTCTCTCAGCTCTAGGTATGTGAGAGGGACCCTGAGTTTGCGGCCTCAAGTGGAATGGACACTGAGATGCCCTGACTCGAAATAAGGCCGGATATCCCTGCAGTGACTTGAATGCAGGCTCGTCTTGCATCTCCCAAGACGAAAGGATGTCTGAATCCCCTGTGGAGACCACAGAGAAAGACCTAGTTCCCCACCTCATCGTGACCGGAGGCCTCACATCCATTGAAAACTCCAGAGGTACGTGGAGATCAATGCCTCAAAAGGAGACGATGCCTGACTCCTCGTGAAACTTGATAGGAGTCCCAGGATTCCTGTGGCACGTGGAGAGGGACCCTTGGTCTCCCGCCTCAGCTGGAGAGGCGTCCCAATTGCCGTGTCAAGCCTCGAGGAGAATCCCGAGTTGTCCCTCGCAACTAGGCAGGAGTCCTGACGTCGCTGAACAAACACGTGTGTGGAAGGGCCATCCTGGACGTATCTCGAGTATATACCCCAGGTTCCCACCGCAGCTCAAGAAAAACCATGAGACTTCCCCCTCGCCGCGAGATGAGGCCCGATTCCCCTGCACTGCATGCAGAGCAATTCCGTGTTGCACATCAAACATGAAAGGAGCCTTGATTTCCTTGATGGCACTCCAGAGAAACCTCAAGAACACTGTTTCAAGGCTAGAGGGAACCTGAGGTCACTGTAGTAACACGAAAGAGCTCCGTGGACCAAAAATCAACTCGAGATGAGAGGTTAGTCGATGGCTTCGACTCCAGAGGAATACCACCTTACCACAAGCACCTCAAGAGGAGGCTTCTCTCAGCTCTAGGTATGTGAGAGGGACCCTGAGTTTGCGGCCTCAAGTGGAATGGACACCAAGATGCCCTGACTCGAAATAAGGCCGGATATGCCTGCAGTGACTTGAATGCAGGCTCGTCTTGCATCTCCCAAGACGAAAGCATGTCTGAATCCCCTGTGGAGACCACAGAGAAAGACCTCGTTCCCCACCTCATCGCGACCGGAGGCCTAACATCCTTTGGAAACTCCAGAGGTACGCGGAGTTCAATGCCTCAAAAGCAGAGGATTCCTGACTCCTCATGAAAGTTGATTTGAGTCCCAGGATTCCTGTGGCACGTGGAAAGGGACTCTTGGTCTCCCGCCTCAGCTGGAGAGGCGTCCCAGTTGACCTGCCAAGCCTCGAGGAGAATCCCGAGTTGTCCCTCGCAACTAGCCAGGAGTCCTGATGTAGCTGAAGAAACACGTGTGTGGAAGGGCCATCCCTGTCGTAACTCGAGAGTATACCCCAGGTTCCCGCCGCACCTCGAGAAAAACCATGAGACTTCCCCTCGCCGCGAGATGAGGTGCAATTCCCCTGCACTGCGTGGAGAGCAATTCCGTGTTGCACATCAAACATGAAAGGAGCCTTGATTTCCTTGATGGCACTACAGAGAAACCCCAAGAACACTGTTTGTTTCAAGGCTCGAGAGATCCTGAGGTCACTGTAGCAACAAGAAAGAGCTACGTGGACCAAAAATCAACTCGAGATGAGAGGTTAGTCCCTGGCTTCGACTCCAGAGGAATACCACCTTACCACAAGCACCTCAAGAGGAGGCTTCTCTCAGCTCTAGGTATGTGAGAGGGACCCTGAGTTTGCGGCCTCAAGTGGAATGGACACCAAGATGCCCTGACTCGAAATAAGGCCGGATATGCCTGCAGTGACTTGAATGCAGGCTCGTCTTGCATCTCCCAAGACGAAAGGATGTCTGAATCCCTTGTGGAGACCACAGAGAAAGACCTCGTTCCGCACCTCATCGTGACCGGAGGCCTCACATTCTTTGAAAACTCCAGAGGTACGTGGAGATCAATGCCTCAAAAGGAGACAATGCCTGACTCCTCGTGAAACTTGATAGGAGTCCCAGGATTCCTGTGGCACGTGGAAAGGGACCCTTGGTCTCCCGCCTCAGCTGGAGAGGCGTCCCAATTGCCCTGCCAAGCCTCCAGGAGAATCCCGAGTTGTCCCTCGCAACTAGGCAGGAGTCCTGACGTTGCTGAACAAACACGTGTTTGATTCAGTTTCATTATATTCATATTTTTCACACCTTTATATGCTCCTCATATTTTGACACATTTTCATGCTCTTCATATTTTTCTCACCTTTTCTGCTCCTCATATTTTTGACACCTTTTCATGCTCTTCATATTTTTCAGACATTTTCATGCTCCTCGTATTTTTCAGACCTTTTCTTGCTCCTCGTATTTCTCAGACCTTTTCATGCTCCTCCTATTTTTCACACCTTTTAATCCTCCTCGTATTTTTCAGACCTTTTAATGCTCCTCGTATTTTTCAAAACTTTTCGTGCTCCTCGTATTTTTCAGATATTTTCGTGGTCTTTGTATTTTTCACACCTTTTCGTGCTCTTCATATTTTTCACACCTTTTCATGCTCCTCGTATTTTTCACGCCTTTTCAAGCTCCTCAAATTTACAGACATTTTCATGCTCTTCATATTTTTCACACCTTTTCATGCTCTTCATATTTTACAGACCTTTACATGCTCTTCATATTTTTCACTCCTTTTCAGGCTCTTCATATATTTCAGACCTTTTCATGCTCCTCATATTGTTCAGACGTTTTCATGCTCCTCGTATTTTTCACGCCTTTTCATGCTCATTGTATTTTTCAGACCTTTTCATGCTCCTCGTATTTCTCACACCTTTTCGTACCCCTTGTAATTTTCAGACCATTTTGTGTGCTTCATATTTTTCAAAACTTTTCGTGCTCTTCATATTTTCCTCACCTTTTCATGCTCTTCAATTTTTTCAGACCGCTTCATGCTCCTCGTATTTATCAGACTTTTTCATCCTCCTCGTATTTCTCAGACCTTTTCATGATCCTCGTATTTTTCACAACTTTTCATGCTCCTCGTATTTTTCAGTCCTTTTCATGCTCCTCGTATTTTTTACACCTTTTCATGCTCCTCATATTTTTCTGACGTTTTCATGCTCCTCGTATTTTTCACAATTTTTCTAGCTCCTCGTATTTTTCACAGCTTTTCGTGCTCTTCATAATTTTCACACCTTTTCATGTCCTCGTATTTTTCAGGCCTTTTCATGCTCCTCATATTTTTTATACCTTTTCATGCTCCTCATATTTTTCAGACATTTTCATGCTCCTTGTATATTTCACAATTTTTCTAGCTTCTCGTATTTTTCACACCTTTTCGTGCTCTTCATAATTTTCACACCTTTTCATGCTCCTCGTATTTTTCAGGCCTTTTCATGCTCCCCGTATTTTTTACACCTTTTCATGCTCCTCATATTTGACAGAACTTTTCATGCTCCTCGTATTTTTCACGCCTTTTCATGCTCCCTGTATTTTTCAGGCCTTTTCATGCTCCTCGTATTTTTCACACCTTTTCATGCTCCTCGTATGTTTCAGACCTTTTCATGCTCCTCATGTTTTTCAGGCCTTTTCATGTTCCTCGTAATTTTCACACTATTTCATGCTCCTCATATTTTTCACAACTTTTCATGCGCCTTTTATTTTTCAGACCTTTTCGTGCTCCTCGTACTTTTCACACATTTTCATGCTCTTCGTTTTTTTCAGACCCCTTCATGCTCCTCGTATTTTTCACACCTTTTCTTGCTCTTCATGTTTTTCTCACCTTTTCATGCTCTTCATATTTTTCAGACTTTTTCATTATCCTCGGATTTCTCAGACCGTTTCATGCTCCTCGTATTTTTCACACCTTTTCATGCTCCTCCTATTTTTCACACTTTTTCATGCTCTTCGTATTTCTCAGACCTTTTCACGCTACTCATATTTTTCAGACCTTTTCATGATCCTCGTATTTATCAGACTTTTTCATCCTCCTCGTACTTTTCACACCTTTTCGTGCTTCTCCTATTTCTCACACCTATTCATGCTCCTCGTATTTTTCACACGTTTCGTGCTCTTCATATTTTTCAGACATTTTCATGCTCTTCATATTTTTCTCACCTTTTCATGCTCTTCAATTTTTTCAGAGCGTTTCATGCTCCTCATAGTTTTCAGAACTTTCATCCTCCTCGTATTTTTCACACCTTTTCATGCTCTTCATAATTTTCACACCTTTTCATGCTCCTCGTATTTTTCAGGCCTTTTCATGCTCCCCGTATTTTTTACACCTTTTCATGCTCCTCGTATTTTTCACAACTTTTCATGCGCCTTTTATTTTTCAGACCTTTTCGTGCTCCTCGTACTTTTCATACCTTTTCATGCTCTTCGTTTTTTTCAGACCCCTTCATGCTCCTCGTATTTTTCACAACTTTTCGTGCTCTTCATGTTTTTCTCACCTTTTCATGCTCTTCATATTTTTCAGACTTTTTCATTATCCTCATATTTCTCAGACCGTTTCATGCTCCTCGTATTTTTCACACCTTTTCGTGCTCCTCCTATTTTTCACACTTTTTCATGCACTTCGTATTTCTCAGACCTTTTCACGCTACTCATATTTTTCAGACCTTTTCATGATCCTCGTATTTATCAGACTTTTTCATCCTCCTCGTATTTCTCAGATCTTTTCATGATCCTCGTATTTTTCACACCTTTTCATGTTCCTCGTATTTTTCACACCTTTTCGTGCTTCTCCTATTTTTCACACCTTTTCGTGCTCTTCATATTTTTCACACCTTTTCGTGCGCTTCATTTTTTCACACCTTTTCGTGCTCTTCATATTTTTCAGACATTTTCATGCTCCTTGTATTTTTCACGCCGTTTCATGCTCTTTGTATTTTTCACAACTTTTCATGCTCCTCATATTTCTCACACCTTTTCATGCTCCTTGTATTTTTCCCACCTTGTCATGCTCCTCGTATGTCAGACTTTTTCGAGCTCTTCATATTTTTCAAACCTTTCTAGCTCTTCATATTTTACAGATCTTTTCATGTTCTTCATATTTTTCACTACTTTCCAGGCTCTTCATATTTTTCAGACCTTTTCATGTTCCTCGTATTTTTCACACCTTTTCGTGCTCTTCATAATTTTCACATCTTTTCATGCTCCTCGTATTTTTCAGGCCTTTTCATGCTCCTTGTATTTTTCACACCTTTTCATGCTCCTCATATTTTTCAGACATTTTCATGCTCCTCGTATTTTTCACAATTTTTCGAGCTCCTCGTTTTTTTTTTCCACACATTTTCATGCTCCTTGTATTTTTCACAACTTTTCATGCTCCTCGTACTTTTCACAACTTTTCATGCTCCTCGTATTTTTCACTCCTTTCATCCTCCTCGTATTTTTCACGCCTTTTCATGCTGGACATATTTTTGAGGGCTTTTCATGCTCCTCATATCTTTCACACCTTTTCATGCTCATCGTATTTTTCACGCCTTTTCAAGGTCCTCCTATTTTACAGACATTTTCATGCTCTTCATATTTTTCACACCTTTTCATGCTCTTCATATTTTACAGACCTTTACATGCTCTTCATATTTTTCACTCCTTTTCAGGCTCTTCATATATTTCAGACCTTTTCATGCTCCTCATATTGTTCAGACGTTTTCATGCTCCTCGTATTTTTCACGCCTTTTCATGCTCATTGTATTTTTCAGACCTTTTCGTGCTCCTCGTATTTCTCACACCTTTTCGTACCCCTTGTATTTTTCAGACCATTTTGTGCGCTTCATATTTTTCAAAACTTTTCGTGCTCTTCATATTTTCCTCACCTTTTCATGCTCTTCAATTTTTTCAGACCGTTTCATGCTCCTCATATTTTACAGAACTTTTCATGCTCCTCGTATTTTTCACGCCTTTTCATGATCCTTGTATTTTTCAGACCTTTTCATGCTCCTTGTATTTTTCTGGCCTTTTCATGCTACTCGTATTTTTCAGGCTTTTTCATGCTCCTCGTATGTTTCAGACCTTTCCATGCTCCTCATGTTTTTCAGGCCCTTTCATGTTCCTCGTAATTTTCACACCTTTTCATGCTCCTCATATTTTTCACAACTTTTCATGCGCCTTTTATTTTTCAGACCTTTTCGTGCTCCTCGTATTTTTCACACCTTCTCATGCTCCTCGTTTTTTTCAGACCCCTTCATGCTCCTCGTATTTTCACACCTTTTCTTGCTCTTCATGTTTTTCTCACCTTTTCATGCTCTTCATAATTTTCAGACTTTTTCATTATCCTCGGATTTCTCAGACCGTTTCATGCTCCTCGTATTTTTCACACCTTTTCGAACTTCTCCTATTTTTCACACTTTTTCATGCTCTTCGTATTTCACAGACCTTTTCATGCTCCTCGTATTTTTCAGACCTTTTCATGCTCCTCGTATTTATCAGACTTTTTAATCCTCCTCGTATTTCTCAGACCTTTTCATGATCCTCGTATTTTCACACCTTTTCGTGCTCTTCATATTTTTCACACCTTTTCGTGCTCTTCATATTTTTCAGACATTTTCATACTCTTCATATTTTCCTCACCTTTTCATGCTCTTCAATTTTTTCAGACCGTTTCATGCTCCTCATATTTTTCAGACATTTTCATGCTCCTCGTATTTTTCACAATTTTTCTAGCTCCTCGTATTTTTCACACCTTTTCGTGCTCTTCATAATTTTCACACTTTTCATGCCCCTCGTATTTTTCAGGCCTTTTCATGCTCCTCATATTTTTGCCACCTTTTGAAGCTCTTTCCTTTTTTCACACCTTTTCATGCTCTTTTTGTTTTTCACACCGTTTCATGCTCCTCATATTTTTCAGACCTTTCCCTGCTACTCATATTTTTCAGACCTTTTTATGCTCCTCCTATTTTTCAGGCCTTTTCATGATCTTCATATTTTTCACACATTTTCTCTCCTCGTATTTTTCACACCTTTTCATGCTCTTCATGTTTTTCACCACCGTTTCAGACTCCTCGTATTTGTCAGACCTTTTCATGCTCGTCTTATTTTCACACCTTTTCAGGCTCTTATAGTTTTTACACCTTTTCAAGCTCTTCATATTTTTCAGACCTTTTCATGCTCCTCAATTTTTTCAAACCTTTTCATGCTCCTTGTATTTTACAGGCCTTTTCATCCTCCTCGAATTTTTCACAGCTTTTCATCCTCCTCATATTTTTCAGACATTTTCATGCTCCTCGTGTTTTTCAAAATTTTTCTAGCTCCTCATATTTTTCACACCTTTTCATGCTCCTTGTATTTTTCACACCTTTTCATGCTCCTCGTATATTTCACACATTTTCCTGCTCCTCGAATTTTTCACACCTTTTCATCCTCTTCGTATTTTTTACGCCTTTTCATGCTCGATATATTATTCAAGGCTTTTCATGCTCCTCGTATTTTTCACACCATTTCATGCTCCGCGTATTTTTCACACTTTTTCGTTCTCCTCGTATTTTTCACACCTTTTCGTGCTCTTCATTCTTTTCACACCATTTCGTGATCTTCATATGTTTCACACCTTTTTGTGCTCTTCATATTTTTCACACCTTCTCAGGCTCTTCATATTTTTCACGCCTTTTCATGCTCGATATATTTTTCAAGGCTTTTCATGCTCCTCGTATTTTTCACACCATTTCATGCTCCGCGTATTTTTCACACCATTTCATGCTCCGCGTATTTTTGACACTTTTTCATTCTCCCCGAATTTTTCACATCTTTTCTTACTCCTCGTATTTTACACACCTTGTCATGCTCCTCGTATTTTTCAGACCTTTTCATGCTCCTCGTATTTTTCAGACCTTTTCACACTCTTCATATTTTTCACACCTTTTCACACTCTTCGTATTTTGACAACTTTTCATGCTGCCCGAATTTTTCACACCTCTTCCTGCTCCTCGTATGTTTCACACCTTGTCATGCTCCTCGTATTTTTCACACCTTTTCATGCTCCTCGTATTTTTCACACCTTGTCATGCTCCTCGAATTTTTCACACCTTGTCATTCGACTCGCTTTTTTCAGAGATTTTCATGCTCCTCGTATTTTTCACACCTTTTCCTGCTCCTCGAATTTTTCAGACCTTTTCATCCTCTTCGTATTTTTCAGATCTTTTCATGCTCCTCGTATTTTTCACACCTTGTCATCCCTCTCGTATTTTTCAGAACTTTTAATCCTCTTCGTATTTTTTAGTCCTTTTCATGCTCCTCGTATTTTTCACACCTTGTCATGATCATCCTATTTTTGACACCTTTTTAAGCTCTTCATATTTTTCACAGCTTTTCATGTTCTTCATGTTTTTCAACACCGTTTCATGCTCCTCCTATTTTTCAGACCGTTTCGTGCTCCTCATATATTTCACACCTTTTCATGCTCTTCATGTTTTTCAACACCGTTTCATGCTCTTCATATTTTTGAACACCATTTCATGCACCTCGTATTTTTCATACCGTTTCATGCTCCTCATATTTTTGACACCTTTTGAAGCTCTTCATATTTTTCACACCTTTTCATGCTCTTCATGTTTTTCAACACCGTTTCATGCTCCTCATATTTTTCCGACCGTTTCATGCTCCTCATATTTTTGACACTTTTTGAAGCTCTTCATATTTTTCACACCTTTTCATGCTCTTCATGTTTTTCAACACCGTTTCACGCTCCTCATATTTTTCAGACCTTTCCCTGCTCCTCGTATTTTTCAGACCTTTTTATGCTCCTCCTATTTTTCAGGCCGTTTCATGATCTTCATATTTTTCACACCTTTTCTCTACTCGTATTTTTCACGCCTTTTCATGCTCATTGTATTTTTCAGACCTTTTCATGCTCCTCGTATTTCTCACACCTTTTCGTACCCCTTGTATTTTTCAGACCATTTTGTGCGCTTCATACTTTTCAAAACTTTTCGTGCTCTTCATATTTTCCTCACCTTTTCATGCTCTTCAATATTTTCAGACTGTTTCATGCTCCTCATATTTTACAGAACTTTTCATGCTCCTTGTATTTTTCACGCCTTTTCATGCTCCTCATATTTTTGCCACCTTTTGAAGCTCTTTCCTTTTTTCACACCTTTTCATGCTCTTTTTGTTTTTCACACCGTTTCATGCTCCTCATATTTTTCAGACCTTTCCCTGCTCCTCATATTTTTCAGACCTTTTTATGCTCCTCCTATTTTTCAGGCCTTTTCATGATCTTCATATTTTTCACACATTTTCTCTCCTTGTATTTTTCACACCTTTTCATGCTCTTCATGTTTTTCACCACCGTTTCAGACTCCTCGTATTTGTCAGACCTTTTCATGCTCGTCTTATTTTCACACCTTTTCAGGCTCTTATAGTTTTCACACCTTTTCAAGCTCTTCATATTTTTCAGACCTTTTCATGCTCCTCAATTTTTTCAAACCTTTTCATGCTCCTTATATTTTACAGGCCTTTTCATCCTCCTCGAATTTTTCACAGCTTTTCATCCTCCTCATATTTTTCAGACATTTTCATGCTCCTCGTGTTTTTCAAAATTTTTCTAGCTCCTCATATTTTTCACACCTTTTCATGCTCCTTGTATTTTTCACACCTTTTCATGCTCCTCGTATATTTCACACATTTTCCTGCTCCTCGAATTTTTCACACCTTTTCATCCTCTTCGTATTTTTTACGCCTTTTCATGCTCGATATATTATTCAAGGCTTTTCATGCTCCTCGTATTTTTCACACCATTTCATGCTCCGCGTATTTTTCACACTTTTTCGTTCTCCTCGTATTTTTCACACCTTTTCGTGCTCTTCATTCTTTTCACACCATTTCGTGATCTTCATATGTTTCACACCTTTTTGTGCTCTTCATATTTTTCACACCTTCTCAGGCTCTTCATATTTTTCACGCCTTTTCATGCTCGATATATTTTTCAAGGCTTTTCATGCTCCTCGTATTTTTCACACCATTTCATGCTCCGCGTATTTTTCACACCATTTCATGCTCCGCGTATTTTTGACACTTTTTCATTCTCCCCGAATTTTTCACATCTTTTCTTACTCCTCGTATTTTACACACCTTGTCATGCTCCTCGTATTTTTCAGACCTTTTCATGCTCCTCGTATTTTTCAGACCTTTTCACACTCTTCATATTTTTCACACCTTTTCACACTCTTCGTATTTTGACAACTTTTCATGCTGCCCGAATTTTTCACACCTCTTCCTGCTCCTCGTATGTTTCACACCTTGTCATGCTCCTCGTATGTTTCACACCTTGTCATGCTCCTCGTATTTTTCACACCTTGTCATGCTCCTCGAATTTTTCACACCTTGTCATTCGACTCGCTTTTTTCAGAGATTTTCATGCTCCTCGTATTTTTCACACCTTTTCCTGCTCCTCGAATTTTTCAGACCTTTTCATCCTCTTCGTATTTTTCAGATCTTTTCATGCTCCTCGTATTTTTCACACCTTGTCATCCCTCTCGTATTTTTCAGAACTTTTAATCCTCTTCGTATTTTTTAGTCCTTTTCATGCTCCTCGTATTTTTCACACCTTGTCATGATCATCCTGTTTTTGACATCTTTTGAAGCTCTTCATATTTTTCACAACTTTTCATGCTCTTCATGATTTTCAACACCGTTTCACACTCCTCATATTTTTCAGACCTTTCCCTGCTCCTCGTATTTTTCAGACCTTTTTATGCTCCTCCTATTTTTCAGGCCGTTTCATGATCTTCATATTTTTCACATCTTTTCTCTACTCGTATTTTTCACGCCTTTTCATGCTCATTGTATTTTTCAGACCTTTTCATGCTCCTCGTATTTCTCACACCTTTTCGTACCCCTTGTATTTTTCAGACCATTTTGTGCGCTTCATACTTTTCAAAACTTTTCGTGCTCTTCATATTTTCCTCACCTTTTCATGCTCTTCAATATTTTCAGACCGTTTCATGCTCCTCATATTTTACAGAACTTTTCATGCTCCTCGTATTTTTCACGCCTTTTCATGCTCCTCATATTTTTGCCACCTTTTGAAGCTCTTTCCTTTTTTCACACCTTTTCATGCTCTTTTTGTTTTTCACACCGTTTCATGCTCCTCATATTTTTCAGACCTTTCCCTGCTCCTCATATTTTTCAGACCTTTTTATGCTCCTCCTATTTTTCAGGCCTTTTCATGATCTTCATATTTTTCACACATTTTCTCTCCTCGTATTTTTCACACCTTTTCATGCTCTTCATGTTTTTCACCACCGTTTCAGACTCCTCGTATTTGTCAGACCTTTTCATGCTCGTCTTATTTTCACACCTTTTCAGGCTCTTATAGTTTTCACACCTTTTCAAGCTCTTCATATTTTTCAGACCTTTTCATGCTCCTCAATTTTTTCAAACCTTTTCATGCTCCTTATATTTTACAGGCCTTTTCATCCTCCTCGAATTTTTCACAGCTTTTCATCCTCCTCATATTTTTCAGACATTTTCATGCTCCTCGTGTTTTTCAAAATTTTTCTAGCTCCTCATATTTTTCACACCTTTTCATGCTCCTTGTATTTTTCACACCTTTTCATGCTCCTCGTATATTTCACACATTTTCCTGCTCCTCGAATTTTTCACACCTTTTCATCCTCTTCGTATTTTTTACGCCTTTTCATGCTCGATATATTATTCAAGGCTTTTCATGCTCCTCGTATTTTTCACACCATTTCATGCTCCGCGTATTTTTCACACTTTTTCGTTCTCCTCGTATTTTTCACACCTTTTCGTGCTCTTCATTCTTTTCACACCATTTCGTGATCTTCATATGTTTCACACCTTTTTGTGCTCTTCATATTTTTCACACCTTCTCAGGCTCTTCATATTTTTCACGCCTTTTCATGCTCGATATATTTTTCAAGGCTTTTCATGCTCCTCGTATTTTTCACACCATTTCATGCTCCGCGTATTTTTCACACCATTTCATGCTCCGCGTATTTTTGACACTTTTTCATTCTCCCCGAATTTTTCACATCTTTTCTTACTCCTCGTATTTTACACACCTTGTCATGCTCCTCGTATTTTTCAGACCTTTTCATGCTCCTCGTATTTTTCAGACCTTTTCACACTCTTCATATTTTTCACACCTTTTCACACTCTTCGTATTTTGACAACTTTTCATGCTGCCCGAATTTTTCACACCTCTTCCTGCTCCTCGTATGTTTCACACCTTGTCATGCTCCTCGTATGTTTCACACCTTGTCATGCTCCTCGTATTTTTCACACCTTGTCATGCTCCTCGAATTTTTCACACCTTGTCATTCGACTCGCTTTTTTCAGAGATTTTCATGCTCCTCGTATTTTTCACACCTTTTCCTGCTCCTCGAATTTTTCAGACCTTTTCATCCTCTTCGTATTTTTCAGATCTTTTCATGCTCCTCGTATTTTTCACACCTTGTCATCCCTCTCGTATTTTTCAGAACTTTTAATCCTCTTCGTATTTTTTAGTCCTTTTCATGCTCCTCGTATTTTTCACACCTTGTCATGATCATCCTGTTTTTGACATCTTTTGAAGCTCTTCATATTTTTCACAACTTTTCATGCTCTTCATGATTTTCAACACCGTTTCACACTCCTCATATTTTTCAGACCTTTCCCTGCTCCTCGTATTTTTCAGACCTTTTTATGCTCCTCCTATTTTTCAGGCCGTTTCATGATCTTCATATTTTTCACATCTTTTCTCTACTCGTATTTTTCACGCCTTTTCATGCTCATTGTATTTTTCAGACCTTTTCATGCTCCTCGTATTTCTCACACCTTTTCGTACCCCTTGTATTTTTCAGACCATTTTGTGCGCTTCATACTTTTCAAAACTTTTCGTGCTCTTCATATTTTCCTCACCTTTTCATGCTCTTCAATATTTTCAGACCGTTTCATGCTCCTCATATTTTACAGAACTTTTCATGCTCCTCGTATTTTTCACGCCTTTTCATGCTCCTCATATTTTTGCCACCTTTTGAAGCTCTTTCCTTTTTTCACACCTTTTCATGCTCTTTTTGTTTTTCACACCGTTTCATGCTCCTCATATTTTTCAGACCTTTCCCTGCTCCTCATATTTTTCAGACCTTTTTATGCTCCTCCTATTTTTCAGGCCTTTTCATGATCTTCATATTTTTCACACATTTTCTCTCCTCGTATTTTTCACACCTTTTCATGCTCTTCATGTTTTTCACCACCGTTTCAGACTCCTCGTATTTGTCAGACCTTTTCATGCTCGTCTTATTTTCACACCTTTTCAGGCTCTTATAGTTTTCACACCTTTTCAAGCTCTTCATATTTTTCAGACCTTTTCATGCTCCTCAATTTTTTCAAACCTTTTCATGCTCCTTATATTTTACAGGCCTTTTCATCCTCCTCGAATTTTTCACAGCTTTTCATCCTCCTCATATTTTTCAGACATTTTCATGCTCCTCGTGTTTTTCAAAATTTTTCTAGCTCCTCATATTTTTCACACCTTTTCATGCTCCTTGTATTTTTCACACCTTTTCATGCTCCTCGTATATTTCACACATTTTCCTGCTCCTCGAATTTTTCACACCTTTTCATCCTCTTCGTATTTTTTACGCCTTTTCATGCTCGATATATTATTCAAGGCTTTTCATGCTCCTCGTATTTTTCACACCATTTCATGCTCCGCGTATTTTTCACACTTTTTCGTTCTCCTCGTATTTTTCACACCTTTTCGTGCTCTTCATTCTTTTCACACCATTTCGTGATCTTCATATGTTTCACACCTTTTTGTGCTCTTCATATTTTTCACACCTTCTCAGGCTCTTCATATTTTTCACGCCTTTTCATGCTCGATATATTTTTCAAGGCTTTTCATGCTCCTCGTATTTTTCACACCATTTCATGCTCCGCGTATTTTTCACACCATTTCATGCTCCGCGTATTTTTGACACTTTTTCATTCTCCCCGAATTTTTCACATCTTTTCTTACTCCTCGTATTTTACACACCTTGTCATGCTCCTCGTATTTTTCAGACCTTTTCATGCTCCTCGTATTTTTCAGACCTTTTCACACTCTTCATATTTTTCACACCTTTTCACACTCTTCGTATTTTGACAACTTTTCATGCTGCCCGAATTTTTCACACCTCTTCCTGCTCCTCGTATGTTTCACACCTTGTCATGCTCCTCGTATGTTTCACACCTTGTCATGCTCCTCGTATTTTTCACACCTTGTCATGCTCCTCGAATTTTTCACACCTTGTCATTCGACTCGCTTTTTTCAGAGATTTTCATGCTCCTCGTATTTTTCACACCTTTTCCTGCTCCTCGAATTTTTCAGACCTTTTCATCCTCTTCGTATTTTTCAGATCTTTTCATGCTCCTCGTATTTTTCACACCTTGTCATCCCTCTCGTATTTTTCAGAACTTTTAATCCTCTTCGTATTTTTTAGTCCTTTTCATGCTCCTCGTATTTTTCACACCCTGTCATGATCATCCTATTTTTGACATCTTTTGAAGCTCTTCATATTTTTCACAACTTTTCATGCTCTTCATGATTTTCAACACCGTTTCACGCTCCTCATATTTTTCAGACCTTTCCCTGCTCCTCGTATTTTTCAGACCTTTTTATGCTCCTCCTATTTTTCAGGCCGTTTCATGATCTTCATATTTTTCACACCTTTTCTCTACTCGTATTTTTCACGCCTTTTCATGCTCATTGTATTTTTCAGACCTTTTCATGCTCCTCGTATTTCTCACACCTTTTCGTACCCCTTGTATTTTTCAGACCATTTTGTGCGCTTCATACTTTTCAAAACTTTTCGTGCTCTTCATATTTTCCTCACCTTTTCATGCTCTTCAATATTTTCAGACCGTTTCATGCTCCTCATATTTTACAGAACTTTTCATGCTCCTCGTATTTTTCACGCCTTTTCATGCTCCTCATATTTTTGCCACCTTTTGAAGCTCTTTCCTTTTTTCACACCTTTTCATGCTCTTTTTGTTTTTCACACCGTTTCATGCTCCTCATATTTTTCAGACCTTTCCCTGCTACTCATATTTTTCAGACCTTTTTATGCTCCTCCTATTTTTCAGGCCTTTTCATGATCTTCATATTTTTCACACATTTTCTCTCCTCGTATTTTTCACACCTTTTCATGCTCTTCATGTTTTTCACCACCGTTTCAGACTCCTCGTATTTGTCAGACCTTTTCATGCTCGTCTTATTTTCACACCTTTTCAGGCTCTTATAGTTTTCACACCTTTTCAAGCTCTTCATATTTTTCAGACCTTTTCATGCTCCTCAATTTTTTCAAACCTTTTCATGCTCCTTGTATTTTACAGGCCTTTTCATCCTCCTCGAATTTTTCACAGCTTTTCATCCTCCTCATATTTTTCAGACATTTTCATGCTCCTCGTGTTTTTCAAAATTTTTCTAGCTCCTCATATTTTTCACACCTTTTCATGCTCCTTGTATTTTTCACACCTTTTCATGCTCCTCGTATATTTCACACATTTTCATGCTCCTCGAATTTTTCACACCTTTTCATCCTCTTCGTATTTTTTACGCCTTTTCATGCTCGATATATTATTCAAGGCTTTTCATGCTCCTCGTATTTTTCACACCATTTCATGCTCCGCGTATTTTTCACACTTTTTCGTTCTTCTCGTATTTTTCACACCTTTTTGTGCTCTTCATTCTTTTCACACCATTTCGTGATCTTCATATGTTTCACACCTTTTTGTGCTCTTCATATTTTTCACACCTTCTCAGGCTCTTCATATTTTTCACGCCTTTTCATGCTCGATATATTTTTCAAGGCTTTTCATGCTCCTCGTATTTTTCACACCATTTCATGCTCCGCGTATTTTTCACACCATTTCATGCTCCGTGTATTTTTGACACTTTTTCATTCTCCCCGAATTTTTCACATCTTTTCTTACTCCTCATATTTTACACACCTTGTCATGCTCCTCGTATTTTTCAGACCTTTTCATGCTCCTCGTATTTTTCAGACCTTTTCACACTCTTCATATTTTTCACACCTTTTCACACTCTTCGTATTTTGACAACTTTTCATGCTGCCCGAATTTTTCACACCTCTTCCTGCTCCTCGTATGTTTCACACCTTGTCATGCTCCTCATATGTTTCACACCTTGTCATGCTCCTCGTATTTTTCACACCTTGTCATGCTCCTCGAATTTTTCACACCTTGTCATTCGACTCGTTTTTTTCAGAGATTTTCATGCTCCTCATATTTTTCACAACTTTTCCTGCTCCTCGAATTTTTCAGACCTTTTCATCCTCTTCGTATTTTTCAGATCTTTTCATGCTCCTCGTATTTTTCACACCTTGTCATGATCATCCTATTTTTGACACCTTTTGAAGCTCTTCATATTTTTCACAGCTTTTCATGTTCTTCATGTTTTTCAACACCATTTCATGCTCCTCCTATTTTTCAGACCGTTTCGTGCTCCTCATATATTTCACACCTTTTCATGCTCTTCATGTTTTTCAACACCGTTTCATGCTCTTCATATTTTTAAACACCATTTCATGCACCTCGTATTTTTCATACCGTTTCATGCTCCTCATATTTTTGACACCTTTTGAAGCTCTTCATATTTTTCACACCTTTTCATGCTCTTCATGTTTCTCAAGACCATTTCATTCTCTGCATTTTTTTCACCACCGTTTCATACTCCTCATATTTTTCCGACCGTTTCATGCTCCTCATTTTTTTGACACTTTTTGAAGCTCTTCATATTTTTCACACCTTTTCATGCTCTTCATGTTTTTCAACACCGTTTCATGCTCTTCATTTTTTTCAGAACGTTTCATGCTCCTCATATTTTTCACACCGTTTCATGCTCCTCATATTTTTGAGACCATTTCATGCTCCTCCTATTTTTGACACCTTTTGAAGCTCTTCATATTTTTCACACCTTTTCATGCTCTTCATGTTTTTCAACACCGTTTCATGCTCCTCATATTTTTCAGACCGTTTCATGCTCCTCATATTTTTCACACCTTTTCCTGTTCCTCATATTTTTGCCACCTTTTCATGCTCCTCATATTTTTGACACCTTTTGAAGGGCTTCATATTTTTCAACACCGTTTCATGCTCCTCGTATTTTTCTAACCGTTTCATGTCCTCATATTTTTCAGACCGTTTCATGCTCCTCATATTTTTCACACATTTTCATGCTCCTCATATTTTTGACACCTTATGAAGCTCTTCATATTTTTCACACCTTTTCATGCTCTTCATGTTTTTGAACACCGTTTCATGCTCCTCATATTTTTCAGTCCGTTTCATGCTCCTCATAATTTTCACACCGTTTCATGCTCCTCATATTTTTGACACCTTTTGAAGCTCTTCATATTTTTCCCACCTTTTCATGCTCTTCATGTTTTTCAGACCGTTTCATGCTCCTCATATTTTGGACACCCTTTGAAGCTCTTCATATTTTTCACAACTTTTCATGCTCTTCATGATTTTCAACACCGTTTCACGCTCCTCATATTTTTCAGACCTTTCCCTGCTCCTCGTATTTTTCAGACCTTTTTATGCTCCTCCTATTTTTCAGGCCGTTTCATGATCTTCATATTTTTCACACCTTTTCTCTACTCGTATTTTTCACACCTTTTCATGCTCCTCGTATTTTTCAGACCTTTTCATGCTCCTCCTATTTATCAGGCCTTTTCATGCTCTTCATATTTTTCACACCTTTTCTCTCCTCGTATTTTTCACACCTTTTCATGCTCCTCGTATTTTTCACATCCTTTCATGCTCCACGTATTTTTCACACCTTTATCATGCTCCTCGTAATTTTTCACAGCTTTTCATGCTCCTCGTATTTTTCAGACCTTTTCATGCTCTACATATTTTTCACACATTTTCATGCTCCTCGTATTTTTCACACCGTTTCATGCTCCTCGTATTTTTGACACCTATTCATGCTCCTTGTGTTTTTCACACCTTTTCATGCTCCTCATATTTTTCACTCCTTTTCATGCTCCTCGTATTTTTCAGACCTTTTCATGCTCTACATATTTTTCACACATTTTCATGCTCCTCGTATTTTTCACACCGTTTCATGCTCCTCGTATTTTTGACACCTATTCATGCTCCTTGTGTTTTTCACACCTTTTCATGCTCCTCATATTTTTCACTCCTTTTCATGCTCCTCGTATTTTTCACACCTTTTCATGCTCGTAGTTTTCACAACTTTTCATGCTCCGAATATTTTTCAGAGCTTTTCATGCTCCTCGTATTTTTTTCACCTTTTCATGCTTCTCATATTTTTCACACTTTTTCTTGCTCCTCCTATTTTTGACACATTTTGAAGCTCTTTATACTTTTCACACATTTTCATGCTCTTCATGTTTTTCAACACCGTTTCGTGCTCCTCATATTTTTCAGAACGTTTCATGCTTCTCGTATTTTTTTCACCTTTTCATGCTCCTCATATTTTTCACACTTTTTCATGCTCCTCATATTTTTGACACCTTTTGAAGTCCTCATATTTTTCACTCCTTTTCATGTTCTTCATGTTGTTCAACACCGTTTCATGATCGTCATATTTTTCAGACCATTTCATGCTCATCATATTTTTCAGACCGTTTCATGCTCCTCATATTTTTCAGACAGTTACATGCTCCACATATTTTTGACACCTCTTGAAACTACTCATAATTTACACTCCTTTTCATGCTCTTCATGTTTGTCAACACCGTTTCATGCTCCTCCTATATTTCAGACCATTTCATGCTCCTCATATTTTTCAGACCGTTTCATGCTCCTCATATTTTGGACACCCTTTGTAGCTCTTCATATTTTTCACACCTTTTCATGCTCTTCATGTTTTTCAACACCGTTTCATGATCCTCATATTTTTCAGACCGTTTCATGCTCCTCATATTTTGGACACCCTTTGAAGCTCTTCATATTTTTCACACCTTTTCATGCTCTTCATGTTTTTCAACACCGTTTCATGCTCCTCATATCTTTCAGACCGTTTCATGCTCCTCATATTTTCAACACCTTTTGAAGCTCTTTACATTTTTCACATCTATTCATGCTCTTTATGTTTTTCACACCGTTTCATGCTCTTCATATTTTTCAGACCTTTCCCTGCTCCTCGTATTTTTCAGACCTTTTTATGCTCCTCCTATTTTTCAGGCCTTTTCATGATCTTCATATTTTTCACCTTTTCTCTCCTCGTATTTTTCACACCTTTTCATGCTCCTCGTATTTTACAGAGCTTTTCATGCTCCTCGTATTTTTCAGGCCTTTTCATGCTCTTCACATTTTTCACACCATTTCTCTCCTCATATGTTTCATACCTTTTCAATCTCCTCGTAATTTTTCACATCTTTTCATGCTCCTCGTATTTTTAAGACCTTTTCATGCTCCTCGTATATCTCAGACTTTTTCATGCTCCTCGTATTTTTCACACCTTTTCATGCTCCTCGTATTTTTCACACCTTTACATGCTCCACGTAATTTTCAGACCTTTTCATGCTCCTCTTATTTATCAGACTTTTTCATGCTCCTCGTATTAATCAGACCTTTTCATGCTCCTCCTATTAATCAGACCTTTTCATGCTCCTCGTATTTTTCACACCATTTCATGCTCGTCGTATTTTTCACACCTTATCATGCTCCTCGTATTTTTCACACCTTTCATGCTCCTCCTATTTTTCACACCCTTTCATGCTCCTCGTATTATTCGTACCTTTTCATGCTCCTATATATTTTTCACACCTTTTCGTGCTCCTCCTATTTTTCACAACTTTTCGTGCTCCTCGAACATTTCAGACCTTTTCATGCTCCTTGTATATTTCAGACCTTTTCGTGCTCCTCATATTTTTCAGACCTTTTCATGCTCCTCTTATTTATTAGACTTTTCCGTGCTCCTCGTATTAATCAGACCTTTTCATGCTCCTCGTATTTTTCACACCTTTTCATCCTCCTCGTATTTTTCACGCCTTTTCATGCTCCACCTATTTTCCAGGGCTTCTCATGCTCCTCGTATTTATCAGGGCTTTTCATGCTCCTGGTATTTTTCACACCTTTTCATGCTCCTTGTATTTTTCAGGCCTTTTCATGCTCCTCATAATTTTCACACCTTTTCGTGCTCCTCGTATTTTTCACACCTTTTCATGCTCCTCGTATTTTTCAGACCTTTCATGCTACTTGTATATTTCAGACCTTTTCGTGCTCCTCATATTTTTCAGACCCTTCTTGCTCCACGTATTTCTCAGACCTTTTCATATTCCTCGTATTTCTCAGACCGTTTCATGCTCTTCGTATTTTTCACACCTTTTCATGCTCCTCCTATTTTTCACACCTTTTCGTGCTCTTCCTATTAATCAGACCGTTTCATGCTCCTCGAATGTTTCACACCTTTTCATGCTCCTTGTATTTTTCACACCTTTTCATGCTCTTCGTATTTTTCACACCTTATCATGCTCCTTGTATTTTTCACACCTTTCAATCTCCTCCTATTTTTCACACCTTTTCGTGCTCTTCCTATTTTTCAGACCTTTTCATGCTCTTCATATGTCTCTCACCTTTTCATGTTCTTCAATTTTTTAAGACCGTTTCATGCTCCTCGTATTTATCAGACCTTTTCATCCTCCTCGTATTTTTCACGCCGTTTCATGCTTCACCTATTTTTCAGGGCTTTTCATGCTCTTTGTATTTTTCACACCTTTTCATGCTCCTAGTATTATTCACGCCTTTTCGTAACTTCGTATTTTTCAAGCCTTTTCATGCTCCTCGTATTTTTCAGACCTATTCATGCTCCTCGTATTTTTCAGACTATTTCATCCTACTCGTAATTCTCAGGCCTTTTCCAGATCGTCACATTTTTCACACCTTTTCATGCTCCTCGTATTTTTCACACGTTTTTATCCTCCTCGTATATTTCACGCCTTTTCATGCTCCACATATCTTTCAGGGCTTTTCATGCACCTCGTATTTTTCCCACCATTTCATGCTCCTCGTATTTTTCACACCTTTTCATGCTCCTCGTATTATTCACACCTTTTCATCCTCCTCGTATCTTTCACGACTTTTCATGCACCTCATATCTTTCCCACTTTTTCATGCTCCTCGTATTTTTCACACATTTTCATGCTCCTAGTATTATTCACGCCTTTTTATGACCTCGTATTTTTCAAGCCTTTTCATGCTCCTCGTATTTTTCAGACCTATTCATGCTCCTCGTATTTTTCAGACTATTTCATCCTACTCATAATTCTCAGGCCTTTTCAAGATCGTCACATTTTTCACACCTTTTCATGCTCCTCGTATTTTCACACGTTTTTATCCTCCTCGTATATTTCACGCCTTTTCATGCTCCACATATCTTTCAGGGCTTTTCATGCACCTCGTATTTTTCCCACCATTTCATGCTCCTCGTATTTTTCACACCTTTTCATGCTCCTCGTATTATTCACACCTTTTCATCCTCCTCGTATCTTTCACGACTTTTCATGCACCTCATATCTTTCCCACTTTTTCATGCTTCTCCTATTTTTCACACTTTTTCATGCTCTTCTTATTCGTCAGAACTTTTCATGCTCCTCGTATTTTTCACATCTTTTCATGCTCCTCGTAGTTTTCACACCTTTTCATGCTCCTCGTATACTTCATACCGTTTCATGCTCCTCATATTTTTCACACCTTTTCATGCTTCTCCTATTTTTTACAGCTTTTCGTGGTCTTCATATTTTTCACACCTTTTCGTGCTCTTCATATTTTTCACACCTTTTCGTGCTCTTCATATTTTTCAGACCTTTTCATGGTCTTCATATTTTTCTCACCTTTTCATGCTCCTCTTACTTTTCACACCTTTTCATGCTGCCCCTATTTTTCACACCTTTTCATGCTCCTCGTATGTTTCACATCTTTTCATGCTCCTCGTATTTTTTACACCTTTTCATCCTCCTCGTATTTTTCACGCCTTTTCGTGCTCTTCATACATTTCACACCTTCTCTTGATCTTCATATTTTAAAGACCTCTTCATGCTCTTCATACTTTTCACACCTTTTCAGGCTCTTCAATTTTTACAGACCGTGTCATGCTCCTGATGTTTATCAGACCTTTTCATGCTCCTCGTTTTTTTTACACCTTTTCATTCTCCTCCTATTTTTCACACCTTTTCGTGCTCTTCGTATTTGTCAGACCTTTTCATGGTCCACGAATTTTTCAGAACTTTTCATGCTCCTATGATTTATCAGACTTTTTCATGCTCCTCCTATTAATCAGACCTTTTCATGCTCCTCGTATTTTTCACAGGTTTTCATGCTCTTCATATTTTTCACACCTTATCATGCTCCTCGTATTTTTCACACCTTTCATGCTCCTCCTATTTTTCACAACTTTTCGTGCTCCTCGTATTTTTCAGACCTTTTCATGCTCTTCATATTTTTCACACCTTTTCATCCTCCTCGTATTTTTCACGCCTTTTCATACTCCACCTATTTTCCAGGGCATGTCATGCTCCTCGTATTTTTCATGGCTTTTCATGCCCCTCTTTTTTTTTCAGGGCTTTTCATGTTCCTCGTATTTTTCAGGGCTTTTCATGCCCCTCATATTTTTCGCACCTTTTCATACTCCTCCTATTTTTCAGGGCTTTTCATGCTCCTCATATTTTTCAGACTTTATCATGCTCCTAGTATTTCTCAGACCTTTTCATATTCCTCGTATTTCTCAGACCGTTTCATGCTCCTCGTATTTTTCACACCTTTTCATGCTCCTCCTATTTTTCACACCTTTTCCTGCTCCTCGTATTTTTCAGATATTTTCGTGCTCTTTATATTTTTCACATCTTTTTGTAGTCTTCATATTTTTCAGTCATTTTCATGCTCTTCATATTTTTCACACCTTTTCAGGCTCTTCATATTTTTCAGATCTTTTCATATTCCTCGTATGTTTCAGAACTTTTCATGATCCTCGTATTTATAACACATTTTCCTGCTCCTTGTATTTTTCACAGCTTTTCATGCTCCTCGTATTTTCACACGTTTTCATGCTCCTCGAATTTTTCACACATTTTCTAGCTCCTCATATTTATCAGACTTTTTCATGATCCTCGTATTTCTCAGACCGTTTCATGCTCTTCGTATTTTTCACACCTTTTCGTGCTCTTCCTATTTTTCAGACATTTTCAGGCTCTTCATTTTTTTCTCACCTTTTCATGCTCTTCAATTTATCCAGACCGTTTCATGCTCTTCATATTTTTGACAAGTTTTCATTCTCCTCGTATTTTTCACACCTTTTCTTGCTCCTCGTATTTTTCACAATTTTCTATTTCCTCATATTTTTCACAACTTTTCATGCTCCTCGTATTTTTCAGACATATTCGTGCTCCTCGTATTTTTCCGAAATTTTCCTGCTCCTCTTTTTTTTCACACTTTTTTTCATATTTTTCACACCTTTTCAGGCTCGTCATGTCTTTCAGACCTTTTCATGCTCTTCGTATTTTTCAAACTTTTTCGTACTCTTCATGTTTTTCAGACGTTTTCATGCCCCTCGTATTTCTCAGACCTTTTCATATTCCTCGTATTTGTCAGACCTTTTCATGCTCCTCGAATTTTTCGCATCTTTTCATGCTCCTCGTATTTTTCACACCTTTTCATGCTCCTCGTATTTTTCAGGCCTGTTCATGCTCCTCCTATTGTACACAACTTTTCATGCTCCTCGTATTTGTCAGAACTTTTCATGCTCCTCGTATTTTTCACACCTTTTCATTCTCCTCGTATTTTTCAGACTTTTTCATGCTCCTCGTATTTTTCACACCTTTTCATACTCCTCGTATTTTTCACACCTTTTCGTGCTTCTCCTATATTTCACACCTTTTCGTGCTCTTCATATTTTTCACACCTTTTCGTGCTCTTCATATTTTTCAGGCCTTTTCATGCTCTTCATACTTTTCTCACCTTTTCATGCTCTTCAATTTTTACAGACCGTGTCGTGCTCCTGATGTTTATCAGACCTTTTCATGCTCCTCGTTTTTTTTACACCTTTTCATTCTCCTCCTATTTTTCACACCTTTTCGTGCTCTTCGTATTTGTCAGACCTTTTCATGGTCCACGAATTTTTCAGAACTTTTCATGCTCCTATTATTTATCAGACTTTTTCATGCTCCTCCTATTAATCAGACCTTTTCATGCTCCTCGTATTTTTCACAGCTTTTCATGCTCTTCATATTTTTCACACCTTATCATGCTCCTCGTATTTTTCACACCTTTCATGCTCCTCCTATTTTTCACAACTTTTCGTGCTCCTCGTATTTTTCAGACCTTTTCATGCTCTTCATATTTTTCACACCTTTTCATCCTCCTCGTATTTTTCACGCCTTTTCATACTCCACCTATTTTCCAGGGCATGTCATGCTCCTCGTATTTTTCATGGCTTTTCATGCCCCTCTTTTTTTTCAGGGCTTTTCATGTTCCTCGTATTTTTCAGGGCTTTTCATGCCCCTCATACTTTTCGCACCTTTTCATACTCCTCCTATTTTTCAGGGCTTTTCATGCTCCTCATATTTTTCAGACTTTATCATGCTCCTAGTATTTCTCAGACCTTTTCATATTCCTCGTATTTCTCAGACCGTTTCATGTTCCTCGTATTTTTCACACCTTTTCATGCTCCTCCTATTTTTCACACCTTTTCCTGCTCCTCGTATTTTTCAGATATTTTCGTGCTCTTTATATTTTTCACACCTTTTTGTAGTCTTCATATTTTTCAGTCATTTTCATGCTCTTCATATTTTTCACACCTTTTCAGGCTCTTCATATTTTTCAGATCTTTTCATATTCCTCATATGTTTCAGAACTTTTCATGCGCCTCGTATTTATAACACATTTTCCTGCTCCTCGTATTTTTCACAGCTTTTCATGCTCCTCGTATTTTCACACGTTTTCATGCTCCTCGAATTTTTCACACATTTTCTAGCTCCTCATATTTTTCAGACCTTTTCATGATCCTCGTATTTCTCAGACCGTTTCATGCTCTTCGTATTTTTCACACCTTTTCGTGCTCTTCCTATTTTTCAGACATTTTCAGGCTCTTCATTTTTTTCTCACCTTTTCATGCTCTTCAATTTATCCAGACCGTTTCATGCTCCTCATATTTTTCAGACCTTTTCATGCTCGTTGTATTTTTCACACCTTTTCATGCTCCTCATATTTTTCACACCTTTTCGTTCTCTTCATATTTTTCAGACCTTTTCATGCTCTTCATATTTTTCACACTTTTTCAGGCTCTTCATATTTTTGACAAGTTTTCATTCTCCTCGTATTTTTCACACCTTTTCTTGCTCCTCGTATTTTTCACAATTTTCTATTTCCTCATATTTTTCACAACTTTTCATGCTCCTCGTATTTTTCAGACATATTCGTGCTCCTCGTATTTTTCCGAAATTTTCCTACTCCTCTTTTTTTTCACACTTTTTTTCATATTTTTCACACCTTTTCAGGCTCGTCATGTCTTTCAGACCTTTTCATGCTCTTCGTATTTTTCAAACTTTTTCGTACTCTTCATGTTTTTCAGATGTTTTCATGCCCCTCGTATTTCTCAGACCTTTTCATATTCCTCGTATTTGTCAGACCTTTTCATGCTCCTCGAATTTTTCGCATCTTTTCATGCTCCTCGTATTTTTCACACCTTTTCATGCTCCTCGTATTTTTCAGGCCTGTTCATGCTCCTCCTATTGTACACAACTTTTCATGCTCCTCGTATTTGTCAGAACTTTTCATGCTCCTCGTATTTTTCAGACCTTTTCATGCTCTTCATATTTTTCAGACTTTTTCATGCTCCTCGTATTTCTCACACCTTTTCATGCCCCTCGCATTTTTCACACCTTTTTGTGCTCTTCGTATTTGTCAGACCTTTTAATGCTCCTCGTATTGTTCAGACCTTTTCATGCTCCTCGTATTTATTAGACTTTTTCATGCTCCTCGTATTAATCAGACCTTTTCATGCTCCTCGTATTTTTCACACCTTTTCATGCTCTTTGTATATTTCACACCTTATCATCCTCCTCGTATTTCTCACACCTTTTCATGCCCCTCGCATTTTTCACACCTTTTTGTGCTCTTCGTATTTTTCAGACCTTTTCGTGCTCCTCATATTTTTGAGACCTTTTCATGCTCCTCTTATTTATCAGACTTTTTCGTGCTCCTCGTATTAATCAGACCTTTTCATACTCCTCGTATTTTTCACACCTTTTCATCCTCTTCGTGTTTTTCACGCCTTTTCATGCTCCACCTATTTTCCAGGGCTTTTCATGCTCCTCGTAATTTTCAGGGCTTTTCATGCCCCTCGTATTATTCAGGGCTTCTCATGCTCCTCGTATTTTTCAGGGCTTTTCATGCTCCTGGTATTTTTCACACCTTTTCATGCTCCTCGTATTTTTCAGGCCTTTTCATGCTCCTCATAATTTTCACACCTTTTTGTGCTCCTCCTATTTTTCACAGCTTTTCGTGCTCCTCATATTTTCAGACCGTTTCATGCTCCTCATATTTTTCAGACATTTTCTTGCTTCTCGTATTTATTACACCTTTTCATGCCCCTCGCATTTTTCACACCTTTTTGTGCTCTTCGTATTTTTCAGACCTTTTCATGCTCCCGTATTCTTCACACCTTTTCTAGCTCCTCATATTTTTCACACGTTTTCATTCTCCTCATATTTTTCACGACTTTTCATGCTTCACGTATTTTTCAGGGCTTTTCATGCTCTTCATATTTTTCAGACCTTTTCATGCTCCTCATTTTTTTCAGACCTATTCATGCTCCTCGGATTTTTCAGGCCTTTTCATGCTCAACGTATTTTTCAGACCTTTTCATGCTCCTCGTATTTCTCAGACCTTTTCGTGCTCCTCAAATTTTTCAGACTTTATCATGCTCCTAGTATTTCTCAGACCTTTTCATATTCCTCGTATTTCTCAGACCGTTTCATGCTCGTCATATTATTCACACCTTTTCATGCTCCTCCTATTTTTCACACCTTTTCCTGCTCCTCGTATTTTTCACACCTTTTCATGCTCCTCGTATTTTTCAGACCTTTTCGTGCTCCTCGGATTTTTCAGACCTTTTCGTGCTCCTCATATTTTTCAGACCTTTTCTTGCTCCTCTTATTTCTCAGACCTTTTCATATTCCTCATATTTCTCAGACCGTTTCATGCTCCTCGTATTTTTCACACCTTTTCATGCTCCTCCTATTTTTCACACCTTTTCGTGCTCTTCGTATTTGTCAGACTTTTTCATGCTCCTCGTATTTTTCAGGACTTTTCATGCTCCTTGTGTTTTTCAGGCCTTTTCATCCTCCTAGTACTTGTCAGAAATTTTACTGCTCCTCTTTTTTTTCACACCTTTTCATGCTCCTCGTATCTTTCACACCCTTTCATGCTCCTCGTATTTTTCAGACCTTTTCGTGCTCTTCATATTTAACACACCTTTTCGTGCTCTTCATATTTTACAGACCTTTTTATGCTCTTTATATTTTTCACCCCTTTTTAGGCTCTTTATTTTTTTCAGAGCTTTTCATGCTTCTCATATTTTTCAAACCTTTTCATGCTCCTCATATTTATCCAGACCTCTTCTTGCTCCTCGTATTTCTCAGACCTTTTCATATTCCTCGTATTTCTCAGACAGTTTCATGCTCCTCGTATTTTTCACACCTTTTCATTCTCCTCCTATTTTTCACACCTATTCGTGCTCTTCGTATTTGTCAGACCTTATCATGCTCCACGAACTTTTCAGAACTTTTCATGCTCCTCTTGTTTTTCACACCTTTTCATGCTCATCGTATTTTTCACACCTTTTTGTGCTCTTCATATTTTTCAGATCTTTTCATGCTCTTCATATTTTTCACACCTTTTCAGTCTCTTCATATTTTTCAGACCTTTTCATGCTCCTCATATTTTTCAGACGTTTTCATGCTCCTCGTATTTTTCACACATTTTCATGCTCCTAGTATTTTTCACACCTCTTCATGCTCCTTGTATTTTCACACCACTTCATGCTCCACGTATTTTTCATACCTTTCCGTGCTCAACGTATTTTTCACACGTTCTCATGATCCTCATATTTTTCACACCTTTTCATGCTCCTCGTATTTTTCACACCATTTCGGGCTCCTCGTATTTTTCAGAACATTTTGTTCTCTTCACATTTTTCACACCTTCACATGCTCTTCATATTTTTCACACCGTTTCAGTCTCTTCATATTTTTCAGTCATTTCCATGCTCCTCATATTTTTTAGAACATTTCATGCTCCTCTTTTTTCTCAGACCTTTTCATATAACTCGTATTTGTCAGAGCTTTTCATGCTCCTCGTATTTGTCAGACCATTTCATGCTCTTCATATTTTTCAGACCTTTTCATGCTCTCATTTTTTTCAGACCTATTCATGCTCCTCGTATTTTTCTGGCCTTTTCATGCTCCTCGTATTTTTCAGACCTTTTCATGCTCCTCGTATTTCTCAGACCTTTTCGTGCTCCTCATATTTTTCTGACTTTATCATGCTCCTAGTATTTCTCAGACCTTTTCATATTCCTCGTATTTCTCAGACCGTTTCATGCTCGTCATATTTTTCACACCTTTTCATGCTCCTCGTATTTTTCATACCTTTTCATGTTCCTCGTATTTTTCACACCTTTTCATCCTCCTCGAATATTTCACGCCTTTTCATGCTCCAGCTATTTTCCAGGGCTTTTCATGCTCCACCTATTTTTCAGGGCTTTTTATGCTCCTCATATTGTTCACGCCTTTTCATGCTCCTCGTATTTGTCAGAACTTTTCATGCTCCTCTTGTTTTTCACACCTTTTCATGCTCATCGTATTTTTCACACCTTTTTGTGCTCTTCATATTTTTCACATCTTTTCATGCTCTTCATATTTTTCACACCTTTTCAGTCTCTTCATATTTTTCAGACCTTTTCATGCTCCCCATATTTTTCAGACGTTTTCATGCTCCTCGTATTTTTCACACATTTTCTTGCTCTTCATTTATTTCACACCTTGTCATGCTCCTCGTGTATTTCACACGATTTCATGCTCCTCGTATTTTTCACACCTTTTCATGCTCCTCGTATTTTTCACACCTTGTCATGGTCCTCGTATTTTTCAGACTTTTTCATGCTCCTCGTATTTTTCACACCTTGTCATGCTCCTCGAACTTTTCACACCTTTTCATGATCTTCGTATTTTTCAGACTTTTCTTGCTCCTCATATTTTTCAAACCTTTTCCTGCTCCTCGTATTTTTCACGCCTTGTCCTACGCCTCGTATTTTTCACACCTTGTCATGCTCCTCGTATTTTTCACACCTTTTCATGCTCTTCATAATTTTCACACCTTGTCATTCTCCTCGTATTTTTCACACCTTGCCCTGCTCCTCGTATTTTCACACCTTTTCATGCTCCTCATATTTTTCACACCTTTCCATTCTCCTCGTATTTTTCACTGTTTTTCATGTTCCTGTTATTTTTCACACCTTTCCATGCTCCTCGCATTTTTCACACTTTTTCCTGCTCCTCGTATTTTTCAAAGCTATTCATGCTCCTCTTTTTTTTTCAGATCTTTTCATTCTCCTCGTATATTTCAGACCTTTTCACTCTCTTCGTATTTTTCATACCTTTTCACGCTCTTCTATTTTTGACACCTTTCATGCTCCTCATATTTTTCACACCTTTCCCTGCTCCTCGTATTTTTCACACGTTTTCATGCTTCTCGTATTTTTCACACCTTTTCATGCTCCTCGTATTTTTGTCACCTTATCCTACTCCTCGTATTTTTCAGACCTTGTCATGCTCCTCGTATTTTTCAGACCTTTTCATGCTCCTCGTATTTTTCAGACCTTTTCACACTCTTCATATTTTTCACACCTTTTCACACTCTTTGTATTTTGACAACTTTTCATGCTGCCCGAATTTTTCAACCTCTTCCTGCTCCTCATATTTTTCACACCTTGTCATGCTCCTCGTATGTTTCACACCTTGTCATGCTCCTCGTATGTTTCACACCTTGTCATGGTCCTTGTATTTTTCACACCTTGTCATGCTCCTCGAATTTTTCACACCTTGTCATGTGCCTCGTATTTTTCATATCTTTTCATACTCCTCGTATTTTTCACACCTTGTCATCCCTCTCGTTTTTTTCAGAACTTTTATTCCGTTCGTATTTTTTAGCCCTTTTCATGCTCCTCGTATTTTTCACACCTTGTCATGCTCCTCCTATTTTTGACACCTTTTGAAGCTCTTCTTATTTTTCACACCTTTTAATGCTCTTCATGTTTTTCAACACCGTTTCATGCTCCTCATTTTTTTCAGACCGTTTCATGCTCCTCGTAGTTTTCACACCTTTTCATGCTCCTCATATTTTTCACACCTTTTCATGCTCCTCATCTTTTTGACACCTTTTGAAACTATTCATATTTTTCACAGCTTTTCATGTTCTTCATGTTTTCAAAACCGTTTCATGCTCCTCCTATTTTTCAGACCGTTTCATGCTCCTCATATATTTCACACCTTTTCATGCTCTTCATGTTTTTCAACACCGTTTCATGCTCTTCATATTTTTGAACACCATTTCATGCACCTCGTATTTTTCAGACCGTTTCATGCTCCTCATATTTTTGACACTTTTTAAAGCTCTTCATATTTTTCACACCTTTTCATGCTCTTCATATTTCTCAAGACCTTTTCATGCTCTGCATTTTTTTCAACACCGTTTCATACTCCTCATATTTTTCAGACCGTTTCATGCTCCTCATATTTTGACACTTTTTGAAGCTCTTTATATCTTTCACACGTTTTCATGCTCTTCATGTTTTTCAACACCATTTCATGCTCCTACTATTTTTCACCTTTTCATACTCTTCATGTTTTTCAACAGCGTTTCATGCTCCTTACATTTTTCAGACCGTTTCATGCTCGTCATAATTTAGTCACCTTTTGAAGCTCTTCATATTTTTCACACCTTTTCATGCTCCTCGTATTTCTCAGACCTTTTTATGCTCCTCATAATTTTTCACACCTTTTCATGCTCCTCGTATTTTTCAGACCTTTTCATGCTGTTCATATTTTTCACACCTTTTCATGCTCCTCGTATTTTTCAGACCTTTTCATGCTCTTCATATTTTTCACACCTTTTCATGTTCCTCGTATTTTTCACACCTTTTCATGCTCCTCGTATTTTTGACACCTATTCATGCTCCTTGTGTTTTTCACACCTTTTCATGCTCCTCATATTTTTCACTCCTTTTCATGCTCCTCGTATTTTTCACACTTTTTCATGCTCGTAGTTTTCACAACTTTTCATGCTCCGAATATTTTTCAGAGCTTTTCATGCTCCTTGTATTTTCACAACTTCTCATGCTCCTCGTATTTTTCACACCTTTTCATGCTCGTTGTTTTCAAAACTTTTCATGCTCCTCATATTTTTCACTCCTTTTTTGCTCCTCGTATTTTTCACACCTTTTCATGCTCCTCATATTTTTTAACACCTTTTCATGCTCCTCGTATTTTTCAGACCTTTTCATGCTCTTCATATTTTTCACACCTTTTCATGCTCCTCGTATTTTTAACACCTTTTAATGCTCTTCATGTTTGTCAACACCGTTTCATGCTCCTCCTATTTTTCAGACCATTTCATGCTCATCATATTTTTGACACATTTTGAAGCTCTTCATATTTTTCACACCTTTTCATGCTGTTCATGTTTTTCAACACTGTTTCATCCTATCATATTTTTCTGACCGTTTCATGCTCCTCATATTTTTGACACCTTTTGAAGCTCTTCATATTTTTCACACCTTTTCTTGCCTTTGATGTTTTTCAACATCGTTTCATGCTCCTTATATTTTTCAGACCGTTTCATGCTCCTCATAATTTAGTCACCTTTTGAAGCTCTTCATATTTTTCACACCTTTTCATGCTCTTCTTGTTTTTCAACATCGTTTCATGCTCCTTATATTTTTCAGACCGTTTCATACCCCTCATAATTTGTACACCTTTTGAAACTCTTCATATTTTTCACACATTTTCATGCTCCTCATGTTTTTCAACACCGTTTCGTGCTCCTCATATATTTCAGAACGTTTCATGCTCCTCGTAATTTTTTCACCTTTTCATGCTCCTCATATTTTTCACACTTTTTCATGCTCCTCCTATATTTGACACATTTTGAAGCTCTTCATATTTTTCACACATTTTCATGCTCTTCATGTTTTTCAACACCGTTTCGTGCTCCTCATATTTTTCAGAACGTTTCATGCTGCTCGTATTTTTTTAACCTTTTCATGCTCCTCATATTTTTCACACTTTTTCATGCTCCTCATATTTTTGACACCTTTTGAAGCTCTTCATATTTTTCACACCTTTTCATGTTCTTCATGTTTTTCAACACAGTTTCATGCTCCTCCTATTTTTCAGACCATTTCATGCTCATCATATTTTTCAGACCGTTTCATGCTCCTCATATTTTTCAGACAGTTACATGCTCCACATATTTTTGACACCTCTTTAAACTCCTCATAATTTACACTCCTTTTCATGCTCTTCATGTTTCTCAACACCGTTTCAGGCTCCTCCTATTTCAGACCATTTCATGCTCCTCATATTTTTCAGACTGTTTCATGCTCCTCATATTTTGGACACCCTTTGTAGCTCTTCATATTTTTCACACCTTTTCATGCTCTTCATGTTTTTCAACACCGTTTCATGATCCTCATATTTTTCAGACCGTTTCATGCTCCTCATATTTTCGACACCCTTTGTAGCTCTTCATACTTTTCACACCTTTTCATGCTCTTCATGGTTTTCAACACCGTTTCATGCTCCTCATATTTTTCAGACCGTTTCATGCTCCTCATATTTTCAACACCTTTTGAAGCTTTTACATGTTTCACACCTTTTCATGCTCTTTATGTTTTTCCCACCATTTCATGCTCCTCATATTTTTCAGACCTTTCCCTTCTCCTCATATTTTTCAGACCTTTGTATGCTCCTCCTATTTTTCAGGCCTTTTCATTATCTTCATATTTTTCACCTTTTCTCTCCTCCTATTTTTCACACCTTTTCATGCTCCTCGTATTTTACAGAGCGTTTCATGCTCCCCGTATTTTTCAGGCCTTTTCATGGTCTTCATATTTTTCACACCTTTTCTCTCATCGTATTTTTCATACCTTTTCAATCTCCTCGTAATTTTTCACATTTTTTCATGCTCCTTGTATTTTTCACACCTTTTCATGCTCCTCATATTTCTCAGACCTTTTCATGCTCCTCGTATTTTTCAGACCTTTTCATGTTCCTCGTATATCTCAGACCTTGTCATGCTCCTCGTATTTTTCACACCTATTCATGCTCCTCGTATTTTTCACACTTTTTCATGCTCGTACTTTTCAAAACCTTTCATGCTCCTAATATTTTTCACACCGTTTCATGCTCCTCATATTTTGACACCTTTTGAAACTCTTCATATTTTTCACACCTTTTCATGCTCTTCATGTTTTTGAACACCGTTTCATGCTCCTTATATTTTTCAGACCATTTCATGCTGCTCATATTTTGGACACCTTTTGAAGCTCTAATTATTTTTCACACCTTTTCTTGTTCTTCATGTTTTTGAACACCGTTTCATGCTCCTCCTGTTTTTCAGACCGTTTTCTGCTCCTCATATTTTTGACACCTTTTGAAGCTCTACTTATTTTTCACACATTTTCATGCTCTTCATGTTTTTCAACACCGTTTCATGCTCCTCCTATTTTTCAGACCGTTTCATGCTCCTCATATTTTTGACACCTTTTGAAGCTCTTCATATTTTTCACACCTTTTCATGCTCTTCATGTTTTTCAACATCGTTTCATGCTCCTTATATTTTTCAGACCGTTTCATGCCCCTCATAATTTGTACACCTTTTGAAGCTCTTCATATTTTTCACACATTTTCATGCTCTTCATGTTTTTCAACACCGTTTCGTGCTCCTCATATTTTTCAGAACGTTTCATGCTCCTCGTATTTTTTTCACCTTTTCATGCTCCTCATATTTTTCACACTTTTTCATGCTCCTCATATTTTTGACACCTTTTGAAGCTCTTCATATTTTTCACACCTTTTCATGCTCTTCATGTTTTTCCACACCGTTTCATGCTACTCCTGTTTTTCAGACCGTTTGATACTCCTCATATTTTTGACACCTTTTGAAGCTCTTCATATTTTTCACACCTTTTCTTGCTCTTCATGTTTTTCAACTCCGTTTGACGCTCCTACTATTTTTCACACAGTTTCATGCTCCTCATATTTTTCAGACCGTTTCATGCTCTTCATGTTTGTCAACACCGTTTCATGCTCCTCATTTTTTTTCAGACCGTTTCATTCTCCTCATATTTTTGACACCTTTTGAAGCTCTTCACATTTTTCACTCCTTTTCATGCTCTTCATGTTTTTCAACACCGTTTGACGCTCCTCCTATTTTTCTTACCGTATCATGCTTCTCATATTTTTCAGATCGTTTCATGCTCTTCATATTTTTGACACCTTTTTAAGCTCTTCATATTTTTCACACCTTTTCATGCTCTTCATGTTTTTCAGACCGTTTCATGCTCCTCATATTTTTCAGACCGTTTCACGCTGCTCATTCTTTTGACACCTTTTGAAGCTCTTTATATTTTTCACACCTTTTCTTCCTCTTCATGTTTTTCCACACAACTTCATGCTCCTCCTATTTTTCAGACCGTTTCATTCTCCTCATATTTTTGACACCTTTTGAAGCTCTTCTTGTTTTTCACACCTTTCCATGCTCTTCATGTTTTTCACAACCGTTTCATGCTACTCCTTTTTTTCAGACCGTTTCATGCTCCTCATATTTTTGACACCTTTTGAAGCTCTTCATATTTTTCACAGCTTTTCTTGCTCTTCATGTTTTTCAACACCGTTTCATGCTCCTCCTGTTTTTTAGACCGTTTCCTGCTCCTCATATATTTGACACCTTTTGAAGCTCTTCTTATTTTTCACACCTTTTCATGCTCTTCATGTTTTTCAACATCATTTCATGCGCCTCATGTTTTTCACACCTTTTCATACTCTTCATGATTTTCACACCGTTTCATGCTCCTCATATTTTTCAGATTGTTTCATGGTCCTCATATTTTTGACACACTTTGAAGCTCTTCATATTTTTCACACCTTTTCATGCTCCTCCTATTTTTGACACCTTTTGAATCGCTTCATATTTTTCACTTTTTCATGCTCTTCATGTTTTTCAACACCGTTTCATGCTCCTCATATTTTTCAGAACGTTTCATGCTCCTCGTATTTTTAAAACCTTTTCATGCTCCTCGTATTTTTCACACCGTTTCATGCTCCTCGTATTTTTCACACCTTTTAATGCTCTTCATGTTTGTCAACACCGTTTCATGCTCCTCCTAATTTTCAGACCGTTTCACGCTCTTCATATTTTTTACACATTTTGAAGCTCTTCATATTTTTCACACCTTTTCATGCTGTTCATGTTTTTCAACACCGTTTGATCCGCCTCATATTTTTCAGACCGTTTCTTGCTCCTCATATTTTGACACCTTTTGAAGCTCTTCATATATTTCACACCTTTTCATGCTCTACATATTTTTCTACAGCGTTTCATGCTCTTCATTTTTTTCAGAACGTTTCATGCTCCTGGTATTTTTAACACCGTTTCATGCTCCTCCTGTTTTTCAGACAGTTTCATGCTCCTCCTATTTTTGACACCTTTTGAAGCTCTTCATATTTTTCACACCTTTTCTTGTTCTTCATGTTTTTGAACACCGTTTCATGCTCCTCCTGTTTTTCAGACCGTTTCCTGCTCCTCATATTTTTGACACCTTTTGAAGCTCTGCTAATTTTTCACACATTTTCATGCTCTTCAAGTTTTTCAACACCGTTTCATGCTCCTCCTATTTTTCAGACCGTTTCATGCTCCTCATATATTTGACACCTTTTGAAGCTCTTCATATTTTTCACACCTTTTCATGCTCTTCATGTCTTTCAACACCGTTTCATGCACCTCCTATTTTTCAGACCGTTTCATGTTCCTCATAATTTTGACACCTTTTGAAGCTCTTCATATTTTTCACACGTTTTCATGCTCTTCATGTTTTTTTCAACACCGTTTCATGCTCCTTCTATTTTTCAGACCATTTCATGCTCCTCATATTTTTGACACCTTTTGAAGCTCTTCATATTTTTCACACCTTTTCATGCTCTTCATGTTTTTCAACATCGTTTCATGCTCCTTATATTTTTCAGACCGTTTCATGCCCCTCATAATTTGTACACCTTTTGAAGCTCTTCATATTTTTCACACATTTTCATGCTCTTCATGTTTTTCAACACCGTTTCGTGCTCCTCATATTTTTCAGAACGTTTCATGCTCCTCGTATTTTTTTCACCTTTTCATGCTCCTCATATTTTTCACACTTTTTCATGCTCCTCATATTTTTGACACCTTTTGAAGCTCTTCATATTTTTCACAACTTTTCATGCTCTTCATGTTTTTCCACATCGTTTCATGCTACTCCTGTTTTTCAGACCGTTTGATACTCCTCATATTTTTGAAACCTTTTGAACCTCTTCATATTTTTCACACCTTTTCTTGCTCTTCATGTTTTTCAACTCCGTTTGACGCTCCTACTATTTTTCACACAGTTTCATGCTCCTCATATTTTTCACACCTTTTCATGCTCCTCGTATTTTTCACAGCTTTTCATGCTCCTCGTATTCTTCATACCTTTTCATGCTACTCATATTTTTCACACCTTTTCGTGCTTCTCCTCTTTTTCACACCTTTTCGTGCTCTTCATATTTTTCACACCTGTTCTTGCTCCTTATATTTTTCAGAGATTTTCATGCTCCTCGTATTTTTCACAATTTTTCTAGCTCCTCGTATTTTTCAGACCTTTTCATGCTCCTCGTATTTTTCCCACCTCTTCATGCTTCTCCTACTTTTCACACCTTTTCGTGCTCTTCATATTTTTCACACCTTTTGTTCTCTTCATATTTTTCTCACCTTTTCATGCTCTTCAATTTTTTCAGACCTTTTCATGCTCCTCGTATTTTCACATGTTTTCATGCTCCTTGTATTTTTCACACCTTTTCATGCTCCTCGTATTTTTCCCACCTTTTCATGCTCCTCATATTTTTCAGACTTTTTAATGCTCTTCATATTTTTCAAACCTTTCTAGCTCTTCATATTGTACAGACATTTTCATGCTCTTCATATTATTCACTACTTTTCAGGCTCTTCATATTTTTCAGACCTTTTCATGCTCCTCATATTTATCCAGACCTCTTCTTGCTCCTCGTATTTCTCAGACCTTTTCATATTCCTCGTATTTTTCACACCTCTTCATGCTTCTCCTACTTTTCACACCTTTTCGTGCTCTTCATATTTTTCACACATTTTCATTCTCTTCATATTTTTCTCACCTTTTCATGCTCTTCAATTTCTTCAGACCTTTTCATGCTCCTCATATTTTCACATGTTTTCATGCTCCTTGTATTTTTCACACCTTTTCATCCTCCTCGTATTTTTCACGGCTTTTCATGCTCCACCTATTTTTCAAGGCTTTTCATGCTCTTCATTTTTTCACACCTTTAATGCTCTTCGTATCTCTCAGACCTTTTCATGATCCTCATATTTCTCAGACCATTTCATGCTCCTCGTATTTTTCACACATTTTCTAGCTCCTCATATTTTTCAGACCTTTTCATGATCCTCGTATTTCTAAGACCGTTTCATACTCCTCATATTTTTCACACCTTTTCGTGCTCCTCTTATTTTTCATAACTTTTCATGCTCTTCGTATTTGTCAGACCTTTTCATGCTCCTCATATTTTTCACGCCTTTTCATGCTCCTCATATTTTTCACACCTTTCGTGCTCCTCCTATTTTTCACACCTTTTCATGCTCCTCGTATTTTTCACCACTTTTCGTGCTCCTCGTATTTTTCACACCTTTTTGTGCTCCTCCTATTTTTCACACATTTTCATGCTCCTCCTATTTTTCATACCTGTTCATGCTCCTCGTATTTTTCACACCTCTTCATGCTTCTCCTACTTTTCACACCTTTTCGGGCTCTTCATATTTTTCACACCTTTTCGTTCTCTTCATATTTTTCTCACCTTTTCATGCTCTTCAAATTTTTCATACCATTTCATGGTCTTCGTATTTTTCAGTCCTTTTCATGCTCCTCGTATTTATCAGACTTGTTCATCCTCCTCATATTTATCAGACTTTTTCATGATCCTCGTATTTTTTACACCTTTTCATGCTCCTCGTATTTTTCACACCTTTTCATGCTCCTCGTATTTTTCACAGCTTTTCATGCTCCTCGTATTCTTCATACCTTTTCATGCTACTCATATTTTTCACACCTTTTCATGCTTCTCCTCTTTTTCACACCTTTTCCTGCTCTTCATATTTTTCACACCTTTTCATGCTCCTTATATTTTTCAGACATTTTCATGCTCCTCGTATTTTTCACAATTTTTCTAGCTCCTCGTATTTTTCCCACCTTTTCATGCTCCTCGTATTTTTCAGACTTTTTCATGCTCTTCATATTTTTCAAACCTTACTAGCTCTTCATATTGTACAGACATTTTCATGCTCTTCATATTTTTCACTACTTTTCAGGCTCTTCATATTTTTCAGACCGTTTCATGCTCCTCATAATTTAGTCACCTTTTGAAGCTCTTCATATTTTTCACACCTTTTCATGCTCTTCTTGTTTTTCAACATCGTTTCATGCTCCTTATATTTTTCAGACCGTTTCATACCCCTCATAATTTGTACACCTTTTGAAACTCTTCATATTTTTCACACATTTTCATGCTCCTCATGTTTTTCAACACCGTTTCGTGCTCCTCATATATTTCAGAACGTTTCATGCTCCTCGTAATTTTTTCACCTTTTCATGCTCCTCATATTTTTCACACTTTTTCATGCTCCTCCTATATTTGACACATTTTGAAGCTCTTCATATTTTTCACACATTTTCATGCTCTTCATGTTTTTCAACACCGTTTCGTGCTCCTCATATTTTTCAGAACGTTTCATGCTGCTCGTATTTTTTTAACCTTTTCATGCTCCTCATATTTTTCACACTTTTTCATGCTCCTCATATTTTTGACACCTTTTGAAGCTCTTCATATTTTTCACACCTTTTCATGTTCTTCATGTTTTTCAACACAGTTTCATGCTCCTCCTATTTTTCAGACCATTTCATGCTCATCATATTTTTCAGACCGTTTCATGCTCCTCATATTTTTCAGACAGTTACATGCTCCACATATTTTTGACACCTCTTTAAACTCCTCATAATTTACACTCCTTTTCATGCTCTTCATGTTTCTCAACACCGTTTCAGGCTCCTCCTATTTCAGACCATTTCATGCTCCTCATATTTTTCAGACTGTTTCATGCTCCTCATATTTTGGACACCCTTTGTAGCTCTTCATATTTTTCACACCTTTTCATGCTCTTCATGTTTTTCAACACCGTTTCATGATCCTCATATTTTTCAGACCGTTTCATGCTCCTCATATTTTCGACACCCTTTGTAGCTCTTCATACTTTTCACACCTTTTCATGCTCTTCATGGTTTTCAACACCGTTTCATGCTCCTCATATTTTTCAGACCGTTTCATGCTCCTCATATTTTCAACACCTTTTGAAGCTTTTACATGTTTCACACCTTTTCATGCTCTTTATGTTTTTCCCACCATTTCATGCTCCTCATATTTTTCAGACCTTTCCCTTCTCCTCATATTTTTCAGACCTTTGTATGCTCCTCCTATTTTTCAGGCCTTTTCATTATCTTCATATTTTTCACCTTTTCTCTCCTCCTATTTTTCACACCTTTTCATGCTCCTCGTATTTTACAGAGCGTTTCATGCTCCCCGTATTTTTCAGGCCTTTTCATGGTCTTCATATTTTTCACACCTTTTCTCTCATCGTATTTTTCATACCTTTTCAATCTCCTCGTAATTTTTCACATTTTTTCATGCTCCTTGTATTTTTCACACCTTTTCATGCTCCTCATATTTCTCAGACCTTTTCATGCTCCTCGTATTTTTCAGACCTTTTCATGTTCCTCGTATATCTCAGACCTTGTCATGCTCCTCGTATTTTTCACACCTATTCATGCTCCTCGTATTTTTCACACTTTTTCATGCTCGTACTTTTCAAAACCTTTCATGCTCCTAATATTTTTCACACCGTTTCATGCTCCTCATATTTTGACACCTTTTGAAACTCTTCATATTTTTCACACCTTTTCATGCTCTTCATGTTTTTGAACACCGTTTCATGCTCCTTATATTTTTCAGACCATTTCATGCTGCTCATATTTTGGACACCTTTTGAAGCTCTAATTATTTTTCACACCTTTTCTTGTTCTTCATGTTTTTGAACACCGTTTCATGCTCCTCCTGTTTTTCAGACCGTTTTCTGCTCCTCATATTTTTGACACCTTTTGAAGCTCTACTTATTTTTCACACATTTTCATGCTCTTCATGTTTTTCAACACCGTTTCATGCTCCTCCTATTTTTCAGACCGTTTCATGCTCCTCATATTTTTGACACCTTTTGAAGCTCTTCATATTTTTCACACCTTTTCATGCTCTTCATGTTTTTCAACATCGTTTCATGCTCCTTATATTTTTCAGACCGTTTCATGCCCCTCATAATTTGTACACCTTTTGAAGCTCTTCATATTTTTCACACATTTTCATGCTCTTCATGTTTTTCAACACCGTTTCATGCTCCTCATATTTTTCAGAACGTTTCATGCTCCTCGTATTTTTTTCACCTTTTCATGCTCCTCATATTTTTCACACTTTTTCATGCTCCTCATATTTTTGACACCTTTTGAAGCTCTTCATATTTTTCACACCTTTTCATGCTCTTCATGTTTTTCCACACCGTTTCATGCTACTCCTGTTTTTCAGACCGTTTGATACTCCTCATATTTTTGACACCTTTTGAAGCTCTTCATATTTTTCACACCTTTTCTTGCTCTTCATGTTTTTCAACTCCGTTTGACGCTCCTACTATTTTTCACACAGTTTCATGCTCCTCATATTTTTCAGACCGTTTCATGCTCTTCATGTTTGTCAACACCGTTTCATGCTCCTCATTTTTTTTCAGACCGTTTCATTCTCCTCATATTTTTGACACCTTTTGAAGCTCTTCACATTTTTCACTCCTTTTCATGCTCTTCATGTTTTTCAACACCGTTTGACGCTCCTCCTATTTTTCTTACCGTATCATGCTTCTCATATTTTTCAGATCGTTTCATGCTCTTCATATTTTTGACACCTTTTTAAGCTCTTCATATTTTTCACACCTTTTCATGCTCTTCATGTTTTTCAGACCGTTTCATGCTCCTCATATTTTTCAGACCGTTTCACGCTGCTCATTCTTTTGACACCTTTTGAAGCTCTTTATATTTTTCACACCTTTTCTTCCTCTTCATGTTTTTCCACACAACTTCATGCTCCTCCTATTTTTCAGACCGTTTCATTCTCCTCATATTTTTGACACCTTTTGAAGCTCTTCTTGTTTTTCACACCTTTCCATGCTCTTCATGTTTTTCACAACCGTTTCATGCTACTCCTTTTTTTCAGACCGTTTCATGCTCCTCATATTTTTGACACCTTTTGAAGCTCTTCATATTTTTCACAGCTTTTCTTGCTCTTCATGTTTTTCAACACCGTTTCATGCTCCTCCTGTTTTTTAGACCGTTTCCTGCTCCTCATATATTTGACACCTTTTGAAGCTCTTCTTATTTTTCACACCTTTTCATGCTCTTCATGTTTTTCAACATCATTTCATGCGCCTCATGTTTTTCACACCTTTTCATACTCTTCATGATTTTCACACCGTTTCATGCTCCTCATATTTTTCAGATTGTTTCATGGTCCTCATATTTTTGACACACTTTGAAGCTCTTCATATTTTTCACACCTTTTCATGCTCCTCCTATTTTTGACACCTTTTGAATCGCTTCATATTTTTCACTTTTTCATGCTCTTCATGTTTTTCAACACCGTTTCATGCTCCTCATATTTTTCAGAACGTTTCATGCTCCTCGTATTTTTAAAACCTTTTCATGCTCCTCGTATTTTTCACACCGTTTCATGCTCCTCGTATTTTTCACACCTTTTAATGCTCTTCATGTTTGTCAACACCGTTTCATGCTCCTCCTAATTTTCAGACCGTTTCACGCTCTTCATATTTTTTACACATTTTGAAGCTCTTCATATTTTTCACACCTTTTCATGCTGTTCATGTTTTTCAACACCGTTTGATCCGCCTCATATTTTTCAGACCGTTTCTTGCTCCTCATATTTTGACACCTTTTGAAGCTCTTCATATATTTCACACCTTTTCATGCTCTACATATTTTTCTACAGCGTTTCATGCTCTTCATTTTTTTCAGAACGTTTCATGCTCCTGGTATTTTTAACACCGTTTCATGCTCCTCCTGTTTTTCAGACAGTTTCATGCTCCTCCTATTTTTGACACCTTTTGAAGCTCTTCATATTTTTCACACCTTTTCTTGTTCTTCATGTTTTTGAACACCGTTTCATGCTCCTCCTGTTTTTCAGACCGTTTCCTGCTCCTCATATTTTTGACACCTTTTGAAGCTCTGCTAATTTTTCACACATTTTCATGCTCTTCAAGTTTTTCAACACCGTTTCATGCTCCTCCTATTTTTCAGACCGTTTCATGCTCCTCATATATTTGACACCTTTTGAAGCTCTTCATATTTTTCACACCTTTTCATGCTCTTCATGTCTTTCAACACCGTTTCATGCACCTCCTATTTTTCAGACCGTTTCATGTTCCTCATAATTTTGACACCTTTTGAAGCTCTTCATATTTTTCACACGTTTTCATGCTCTTCATGTTTTTTTCAACACCGTTTCATGCTCCTTCTATTTTTCAGACCATTTCATGCTCCTCATATTTTTGACACCTTTTGAAGCTCTTCATATTTTTCACACCTTTTCATGCTCTTCATGTTTTTCAACATCGTTTCATGCTCCTTATATTTTTCAGACCGTTTCATGCCCCTCATAATTTGTACACCTTTTGAAGCTCTTCATATTTTTCACACATTTTCATGCTCTTCATGTTTTTCAACACCGTTTCGTGCTCCTCATATTTTTCAGAACGTTTCATGCTCCTCGTATTTTTTTCACCTTTTCATGCTCCTCATATTTTTCACACTTTTTCATGCTCCTCATATTTTTGACACCTTTTGAAGCTCTTCATATTTTTCACAACTTTTCATGCTCTTCATGTTTTTCCACATCGTTTCATGCTACTCCTGTTTTTCAGACCGTTTGATACTCCTCATATTTTTGAAACCTTTTGAACCTCTTCATATTTTTCACACCTTTTCTTGCTCTTCATGTTTTTCAACTCCGTTTGACGCTCCTACTATTTTTCACACAGTTTCATGCTCCTCATATTTTTCACACCTTTTCATGCTCCTCGTATTTTTCACAGCTTTTCATGCTCCTCGTATTCTTCATACCTTTTCATGCTACTCATATTTTTCACACCTTTTCGTGCTTCTCCTCTTTTTCACACCTTTTCGTGCTCTTCATATTTTTCACACCTGTTCTTGCTCCTTATATTTTTCAGAGATTTTCATGCTCCTCGTATTTTTCACAATTTTTCTAGCTCCTCGTATTTTTCAGACCTTTTCATGCTCCTCGTATTTTTCCCACCTCTTCATGCTTCTCCTACTTTTCACACCTTTTCGTGCTCTTCATATTTTTCACACCTTTTGTTCTCTTCATATTTTTCTCACCTTTTCATGCTCTTCAATTTTTTCAGACCTTTTCATGCTCCTCGTATTTTCACATGTTTTCATGCTCCTTGTATTTTTCACACCTTTTCATGCTCCTCGTATTTTTCCCACCTTTTCATGCTCCTCATATTTTTCAGACTTTTTAATGCTCTTCATATTTTTCAAACCTTTCTAGCTCTTCATATTGTACAGACATTTTCATGCTCTTCATATTATTCACTACTTTTCAGGCTCTTCATATTTTTCAGACCTTTTCATGCTCCTCATATTTATCCAGACCTCTTCTTGCTCCTCGTATTTCTCAGACCTTTTCATATTCCTCGTATTTTTCACACCTCTTCATGCTTCTCCTACTTTTCACACCTTTTCGTGCTCTTCATATTTTTCACACATTTTCATTCTCTTCATATTTTTCTCACCTTTTCATGCTCTTCAATTTCTTCAGACCTTTTCATGCTCCTCATATTTTCACATGTTTTCATGCTCCTTGTATTTTTCACACCTTTTCATCCTCCTCGTATTTTTCACGGCTTTTCATGCTCCACCTATTTTTCAAGGCTTTTCATGCTCTTCATTTTTTCACACCTTTAATGCTCTTCGTATCTCTCAGACCTTTTCATGATCCTCATATTTCTCAGACCATTTCATGCTCCTCGTATTTTTCACACATTTTCTAGCTCCTCATATTTTTCAGACCTTTTCATGATCCTCGTATTTCTAAGACCGTTTCATACTCCTCATATTTTTCACACCTTTTCGTGCTCCTCTTATTTTTCATAACTTTTCATGCTCTTCATATTTGTCAGACCTTTTCATGCTCCTCATATTTTTCACGCCTTTTCATGCTCCTCATATTTTTCACACCTTTCGTGCTCCTCCTATTTTTCACACCTTTTCATGCTCCTCGTATTTTTCACCACTTTTCGTGCTCCTCGTATTTTTCACACCTTTTTGTGCTCCTCCTATTTTTCACACATTTTCATGCTCCTCCTATTTTTCATACCTGTTCATGCTCCTCGTATTTTTCACACCTCTTCATGCTTCTCCTACTTTTCACACCTTTTCGGGCTCTTCATATTTTTCACACCTTTTCGTTCTCTTCATATTTTTCTCACCTTTTCATGCTCTTCAAATTTTTCATACCATTTCATGGTCTTCGTATTTTTCAGTCCTTTTCATGCTCCTCGTATTTATCAGACTTGTTCATCCTCCTCATATTTATCAGACTTTTTCATGATCCTCGTATTTTTTACACCTTTTCATGCTCCTCGTATTTTTCACACCTTTTCATGCTCCTCGTATTTTTCACAGCTTTTCATGCTCCTCGTATTCTTCATACCTTTTCATGCTACTCATATTTTTCACACCTTTTCATGCTTCTCCTCTTTTTCACACCTTTTCCTGCTCTTCATATTTTTCACACCTTTTCATGCTCCTTATATTTTTCAGACATTTTCATGCTCCTCGTATTTTTCACAATTTTTCTAGCTCCTCGTATTTTTCCCACCTTTTCATGCTCCTCGTATTTTTCAGACTTTTTCATGCTCTTCATATTTTTCAAACCTTACTAGCTCTTCATATTGTACAGACATTTTCATGCTCTTCATATTTTTCACTACTTTTCAGGCTCTTCATATTTTTCAGACCTTTTCATGCTCCTCATATTTATCCAGACCTCTTCTTACTCCTCGTATTTCTCAGACCTTTTCATATTTCTCGTATTTTTCACACCTCTTCATGCTTCTCCTACTTTTCACACCTTTTCGTGCTCTTCATATTTTTCACACCTTTTCGTTCTCTTCATATTTTTCTCACCTTTTCATGCTCTTCAATTTTTTCAGACCTTATCATGCTCCTCATATTTTCACGTGTTTTCATGCTCCTTGTATTTTTCACACCTTTTCATCCTCCTCGTATTTTTCACGCCTTTTCATGCTCCACCTATTTTTCAGGGCTTTTCATGCTCTTCATATTTTTCACACCTTTAATGCTCTTCGTATCTCTCAGACCCTTTCATGATCCTCGTATTTCTCAGACCGTTTCATGCTCCTCGTATTTTTCACATCTTTTCCTGCTCCTCCTATTTTTCACACATTTTCATGCTCCTCGTATTTTTCACACCTTTTCTAGCTCCTCGTATTTTTCACATCTTTTCATGCTCCTCGTATTTTTCACAACTTTTCCTGCTCCTCGTATTTTTCACACTTTTTCGTGCTCCTCGTATTTTTCACACCTTTTTGTGCTCCTCCTATTTTTCACACCTTTTCATGCTCCTCCTATTTTACACAACATTTTGTGCTCCTCGTATTTTTCTGATCATTTCGTGCTCTTCATATTTTTCACACATTTTCGTGCTCTTCGTATATTTCAAAGCTTTTCATGTTCTTCATATTTTTCACACCTTTTCAGGCTGTTCATATCTTTCAGACCTTTTCATGCTCCTCGTATTTTTCAGACCTTTTTGTGCTCCTCTTATTTCTCAGACCTTTTCATTATCCTCGTATTTGTGAGACCTTTTCATGTTCTTCGTATTTTTCAGACCTTTTCATGTTCTTCATATTTTTCAGACATTTTGATGCTCCTCATATTTCTCAGACCGTTTCATGTTCCTCGTATTTTTCACATCTTTTCGTGCTCCTCCTATTTTCACACCTTTTCATGCTTCTCATATATTTCAGGCCTTTTCATGCTCCTTGTATTTTTCACACCTTTTCATGCTCCTCATATGTTTCAGACCTTTTCATGCTCCTCATATTTTTCAGGCCTTTTCATGCTCCTCGTAATTTTCACACCTTTTCATGCTCCTCATATTTTTCACAACTTTTCATTCGCCTTTTATTTTTCAGACCTTTTAGTGCCCCTCGTATTTTTCACAACATTTCATGCTCCTCATAACTTTCACAACTTTTCAAGCTCCTCGTATTTTTCAGACCCCTTCATGCTCCTCGTATTTTTCACATCTTTTCATGCTCTTCATGTTTTTCTCACCTTTTCATGCTATTCATATTTTTCCTACTGTTTCATGCTCCTCGTATTTTTCAGACCTTTTCATGCTCCTCCTATTTTTCACATCTTTTCGTGCTCCTCGTATCTGTCAGACCTTTTCATGCTCCTTGTATTTTCAGACATTATCATGTTCTTCGTATTTTTGAGACCTTTTCATGCTCCTCGTATTTTTCACCCCTTTTCATGCACTTCATATTTTTCAGACCTTTTCATGCTACTCGTATTTTCAGAATTTTTCATGCTCCTCATATTTTTCAGAACTTTTCATGCTCCTCGTATTTCTCAGACCTTTTCATGCTCCTCGTATTTGTCAGACCTTTTCATGCTCCTTGTATTTTCCTCACCTTTACATGTGCTTCATATTTTTCGGACTTTTTCAAGCTCCTCGTATTTCTCAGACCTTTTCATGCTCCTCGTATTTTTCAGGCCTTTTCATGCTCCTCGTATTTTTCAGACCTATTCATGCTCCTCTTATTTTTCAGGCCTTTTCATGCTCCTAGTATTTTTCAGAAATTTTCTTGCTCCTCTTTTTTTTCACATCTTTTCATGCTCCTCGTATTCTCACATGTTTTCTTGTTCCTCGTATTTTTCACACGTTTTCATGCTCCTCGTATTTTTCACACTTTTTCATGTTCCTAGTATTTTTCATACTTTTTCTTGCTCTTCATACTTTTCACACCTTTTCGTGATCTTCATATTTTAGAGACCTTTTCATGCTCTTCATATTTTTCACACCTTTTCAGACTCTTCATATTTTTCAGACCTTTACATGCTCCTCGTATTTTTCACACCTTTTCATGCTCCTCGTATTTTTCACACGTTTTCCTGCTCCTCGTATTTTTCACACATTTTCTAGCTCCTCATATTTTTCAGACCTTTTCATGATCCTCATATTTCTCAGACCGTTTCATGATCCTCGTATTTTTCACACCTTTTCGTGCTCCTCTTATTTTTCATAACTTTTCATGCTCTTCGTATTTGTCAGACCTTTTCATGGTCCTCGTATTTTTCAGACCTTTTCATGCTCCTCGTATTTTTCACACCTTTCATGCTCCTCGTATTTTTCAGAACTTTCGTGCTCCTCCTATTTTTGACCACTTTTCATGCTCCTCGTATTTTTCACACCTTTTCGTGCTCCTCCTATTTTTCACACATTTTTCATGCTCCTCCTATTTTTCATACCTGTTCATGCTCCTCGTATTTTTCACACCTCTTCATGCTTCTCCTACTTTTCACACCTTTTCGGGCTCTTCATATTTTTCACACCTTTTCGTTCTCTTCATATTTTTCTCACCTTTTCATGCTCTTCAATTTTTTCAGACCATTTCATGCTCTTCGTATTTTTCAGTCCTTTTCATGCTCCTCGTATTTATCAGACTTTTTCATGCTCCTCGTATTTTTCACACCTTTTCATGCTCCTCGTATTTTTCACAGCTTTTCATGCTCCTCGTATTCTTCATACCTTTTCATGCTACTCATATTTTTCACACCTTTTCGTGCTTCTCCTCTTTTTCACACCTTTTCGTGCTCTTCATATTTTTCACACCTTTTATGCTCCTCATATTTTTCAGACATTTTCATGCTCCTCGTATTTTTCACAATTTTTGTAGCTCCTCGTATTTTTCCCACCTTTTCATGCTCCTCGTATTTTTCCCACCTCTTCATGCTTCTCCTACTTTTCACACCTTTTCGTGCTCTTCATATTTTTCACACCTTTTTGTTCTCTTCATATTTTTCTCACCTTTTCATGCTCTTCAATTTTCAGACCTTTTCATGCTCCTCGTATTTTCACATGTTTTCATGCTCCTTGTATTTTTCACACCTTTTCATGCTCCTCGTATTTTTCCCACCTTTTCATGCTCCTCGTATTTTCAGACTTTTTTGTGCTCTTCATATTTTTCAAACCTTTCTATCTCTTCATATTTCACAGACCTTTTCATGTTCTTCATATTTTTCACTACATTTCAGGCTCTTCATATTTTTCAGACCTTTTCATGTTCTTCATATTTTTCACTACATTTCATGCTCCTCGTATTTTTCCCACCTTTTCATGCTCCTCGTATTTTTCAGACTTTTTCATGCTCTTCATATTTTTCAAACCTTTCTAGCTCTTCATATTGTACAGACATTTTCATGCTCTTCATATTTTTCACTACTTTTCAGGCTCTTCATATTTTTCAGACCTTTTCATGCTCCTCATGTTTATCCAGACCTCTTCTTGCTCCTCGTATTTCTCAGACCTTTTCATATTCCTCGTATTTTTCACACCTCTTCATGCTTCTCCTACTTTCCACACCTTTTCGTGCTCTTCATATTTTTCACACCTTTTCGTTCTCTTCATATTTTTCTCACCTTTTCATGCTCTTCAATTTTTTCAGACCTTATCATGCTCCTCATATTTTCACATGTTTTCATGCTCCTTGTATTTTTCACACCTTTTCATCCTCCTCGTATTTTTCACGCCTTTTCATGCTCCACCTAATTTTTCAGGGCTTTTCATGCTCTTCATATTTTTCACACCTTTAATGCTCTTCGTATCTCTCAGACCTTTTCATGATCCTCGTATTTCTCAGACCGTTTCATGCTCCTCGTATTTTTCACATCTTTTCCTGCTCCTCGTATTTTTCACACCTTTTCATACTCCTCGTATTTTTCACAACTTTTCCTGCTCCTCGTATTTTTCACACCTTTTCGTGCTCCTCGTATTTTTCACACCTTTTTGTGCTCCTCCTATTTTTCACACCTTTTCATGCTCCTCCTATTTTTCACAACATTTTGTGCTCCTCGTATTTTTCAGATCATTTCGTGCTCTTCATATTTTTCACACATTTTCGTGCTCTTCGTATATTTCAAAGCTTTTCATGTTCTTCATATTTTTCACACCTTTTCAGACTGTTCATATCTTTCAGACCTTTTCATGCTCCTCGTATTTTTCAGACCTTTTCATGCTCCTCATATTTTTCACACGTTTTCCTGCTCCTCGTATTTTTCACACATTTTCTAGCTCCTCATATTTTTCAGACCTTTTCATGATCCTCGTATTTCTCAGGCCGTTTCATTATCCTCGTATTTTTCACACCTTTTCGTGATCTTCATATTTTACAGACCTTTTCATGCTCTTCATATTTTTCACACCTTTTCAGACTCTTCATATTTTTCAGACCTTTACATGCTCCTCGTATTTTTCACACCTTTTCATGCTCCTCGTATTTTTCACACGTTTTCCTGCTCCTCGTATTTTTCACACCTGTTCATGCTTCTCCTACTTTTCACACCTTTTCGGGCTCTTCATATTTTTCACACCTTTTTGTTCTCTTCATATTTTTCTCACATTTTCATGCTCTTCAAATTTTTCATACCATTTCATGCTCTTCGTATTTTTCAGTCCTTTTCATGCTCCTCGTATTTATCAGACTTGTTCATCCTCCTCATATTTATCAGACTTTTTCATGCTCCTCGTATTTTTCACACCTTTTCATGCTCCTCGTATTTTTCACACCTTTTCATGCTCCTCGTATTCTTCATACGTTTTCATGCTACTCATATTTTTCACACCTTTTCATGCTTCTCCTCTTTTTCACACCTTTTCCTGCTCTTCATATTTTTCACACCTTTTCATGCTCCTCATATTTTTCAGACATTTTCATGCTCCTCATATTTTTCACAGTTTTTCTAGCTCCTCGTATTTTTCCCACCTTTTCATGCTCCTCGTATTTTTCAGACTTTTTTGTGCTCTTCATATTTTTCAAACCTTTCTATCTCTTCATATTTAACAGACCTTTTCATGCTCTTCATATTTTTCACTACTTTTCAGGCTCTTCATATTTTTCAGACCTTTTCATGTTCTTCATATTTTTCACTATATTTCAGGCTCCTCGTATTTTTCAGACCTTTTCATGCTCCTCGTATTTATCACACCTTTTCATGCTCCTCGTATTTTTCCACGTGTTCCTGCTCCTCGTATTTTTCACACATTTTCTAGCTCCTCATATTTTTCAGACCTTTTCATGATCCTCGTATTTCTCAGACCGTTTCATGATCCTCGTATTTTTCACACCTTTTCGTGCTCCTCTTATTTTTCATAACTTTTCATGCTCTTCGTATTTGTCAGACCTTTTCATGCTCCTCGTATTTTTCAGACCTTTTCATGCTCCTCGTATTTTTCACGCCTTTCATGCTCCTCGTATTTTTCACACCTTTTCATACTCCTCGTATTTTTCACAACTTTTCCTGCTCCTCCTATTTTTCACACCTTTTCATGCTCCTCGTATTTTTCACCACTTTTCGTGCTCCTCGTATTTTTCACACCTTTTCGTGCTCCTTCTATTTTTCACACATTTTCATGCTCCTCCTATTTTTCATACCTGTTCATGCTCCTCGTAATTTTCACACCTCTTCATGCTTCTCCTACTTTTCACACCTTTTCGCGCTCTTCATATTTTTCACACCTTTTCGTTCTCTTCATATTTTGCTCACATTTTCATGCTCTTCAATTTTTTCAGACCATTTCATGCTCTTCGTATTTTTCAGTCCTTTTCATGCTCCTCGTATTTTTCACAGCTTTTCATGCTCCTCGTATTCTTCATACCTTTTCATGCTACTCATATTTTTCACACCTTTTCGTGCTTCTCCTCTTTTTCACACCTTTTCGTGCTCTTCATATTTTTCACACCTTTTCATGCTCCTCATATTTTTCAGACATTTTCATGCTCCTCGTATTTTTCACAGTTTTTCTAGCTCTTCGTATTTTTCAGACCTTTTCATGCTCCTCGTATTTTTCCCACCTTTTCATGCTCCTTGTATTTTTCAGACTTTTTTGTGCTCTTCATATTTTTCAAACCTTTCTATCTCTTCATATTTTACAGACCTTTTCATGCTCTTCATATTTTTCACTACTTTTCAGGCTCTTCATATTTTTCAGACCTTTTCATGCTCTTCATATTTCACTACTTTTCAGGCTCCTCGTATTTTTCAGACCCTTTCATGCTCCTCGTATTTTTCCCACCTTTTCATGCTCCTCGTATTTTTCAGACTTTCTCATGCTCTTCATATTTTTCAAACCTTTCTAGCTCTTCATATTGTACAGACCGTTTCATGCTCTTCATATTTTTCACTACTTTTCAGGCTCTTCATATTTTTCAGACCTTTTCATGCTCCTCATATTTTTCAAACCTTTTCATGCTCCTCATATTTATCCAGACCTCTTCTTGCTCCTCGTATTTCTCAGACCTTTTCATATTCCTCGTATTTTTCACACCTCTTCATGCTTCTCCTACTTTTCACACCTTTTCGTGCTCTTCATATTTTTCACACCTTTTTGTTCTCTTCATATTTTTCTCACCTTTTCATGCTCTTCAATTTTTTCATACCTTTTCATGCTCCTCGTATTTTCACATGTTTTCATGCTCCTTGTATTTTTCACACCTTTTCATCCTCCTCGTATTTTTAACGCCTTTTCATGCTCCACCTATTTTTCAGGGCTTTTCATGCTCCTTGTATTTTCAGACATTATCATGCTATTCGTATTTTCAGACCTTTTCATGCTCCTCGTATTTTTCACCCCTTTTCATGCTCTTCATATTTTTCAGACTTTTTCAAGCTCCTCGTATTTCTCAGACCTTTTCATGCTCCTCGTATTTTTCACACCTTTTCATGCTCCTCGTATTTTTCAGACCTATTCATACTCCTCTTATTTTTCAGGCCTTTTCATGCTCCTAGTATTTTTCAGTAATTTTCTTGCTCCTCTTTTTTTTCACATCTTTTCATGCTCCTCGTATTCTAACATGTTTTCATGTTCCTCGTATTTTTCACACGTTTTCTTGCTCCTCGTATTTTTCACACTTTTTCATGCTCCTAGTATTTTTCACACTTTTTCGGGCTCTTCATACTTTTCACACCTTTTCGTGATCTTCATATTTTACAGACCTTTTCATGCTCTTCATATTTTTCACACCTTTTCAGGCTCTTCATATTTTTCAGACCTTTACTTGCTCCTCGTATTTTTCACACCGTTTCATGCTCCTAGTATTTTTCACACGTTTTCCTGCTCCTCGTATTTTTCACACATTTTCTAGCTCCTCATATTTTTCAGACTTTTTCATGCTCCTCGTATTTTCAGAATTTTTCATGCTCCTCGTATTTTTCAGAATTTTTCATGCTCCTCGTATTTCTGAGACCTTTTCATGCTCCTCGTATTTCTCAGACCTTTTCATGCTCCTCGTATTTTCCTCACCTTTACATGTGTTTCATATTTTTCAGACTTTTTCAAGCTCCTCATATTTCTCAGACCTTTTCATGCTTCTCGTATTTTTCACACCTTTTCATGCTCCTCGTATTTTTCAGACCTATTCATGCTCCTCTTATTTTTCAGGCCTTTTCATGCTCCTAGTATTTTTCAGTAATTTTCTTGCTCCTCTTTTTTTTCACATCTTTTCATGCTCCTGGTATTCTAACATGTTTTCATGTTCCTCGTATTTTTCACACGTTTTCATGCTCCTCGTATTTTTCACAGTTTTTCATGCTCTTAGTATTTTTCACACTTTTTCGGGCTCTTCATACTTTCACACCTTTTCGTGATCTTCATATTTTACAGACCTTTTCATGTTCTTCATATTTTTCACTACATTTCAGGCTCCTCGTATTTTTCAGACCTTTTCATGCTCCTCGTATTTTTCACACCTTTTCATGCTCCTCGTATTTTTCACACGTTTTCCTGCTCCTCGTATTTTTCACACATTTTCTAGCTCCTCATATTTTTCAGACCTTTTCATGATCCTCGTATTTCTCAGACCGTTTCATGATCCTCGTATTTTTCACACCTTTTCGTGCTCCTCTTATTTTTCATAACTTTTCATGCTCTTCGTATTTGTCAGACCTTTTCATGCTCCTCGTATTTTTCAGACCTTTTCATGCTCCTCGTATTTTTCACGCCTCTCATGCTCCTCGTATTTTTCACAACTTTCTAGCTCCTCCTATTTTTCACACCTTTTCATGCTCCTCGTATTTTTCACCACTTTTCGTGCTCCTCGTATTTTTCACACCCTTTCGTGCTACTCCTATTTTTCACACATTTTCATGCTCCTCCTATTTTTCATACCTGTTCATGCTCCTCGTATTTTTCACACCTCTTCATGCTTCTCCTACTTTTCACACCTTTTTGGGCTCTTCATATTTTTCACACCTTTTCGTTCTCTTCATATTTTTCTCACCTTTTCATGCTGCTCCATTTTTTCAGACCTTTTCATGCTCTTCGTATTTTTCAGTCCTTTTCATGCTCCTCGTATTTTTCAGACTTTTTCATGCTACTCGTATTTTTCACACCTTTTCATGCTCCTCGGATTTTTCACAGCTTTTCATGCTCCTCGTATTCTTCATACCTTTTCATGCTACTCATATTTTTCACACCTTTTCGTGCTTCTCCTCTTTTTCACACCTTTTCGTGCTCTTCATATTTTTCACACCTTTTCATGCTCCTCATATTTTTCAGATATTTTCATGCTCCTCGTATTTTTCACAATTTTTCTAGCTCCTCGTATTTTTCAGACCTTTTCATGCTCCTCGTATTTTTCCCACCTTTTCATGCTCCTCGTATTTTTCAGACTTTTTTGTGCTCTTCATATTTTTCAAACCTTTCTATCTCTTCATATTTTACAAACCTTTTCATGCTCTTCATATTTTTCACTACTTTTCAGGCTCTTCATATTTTTCAGACCTTTTCATGCTCTTCATATTTTTCACTACTTTTCAGGCTCCTCGTATTTTTCAGACCTTTTCATGCTCCTCGTATTTTTCAGACTTTTTCATGCTCTTCATATTTTTCAAACCTTTCTAGCTCTTCATATTGTACAGACATTTTCATGCTCTTCATATTTTTCACTACTTTTCAGGCTCTTCATATTTTTCAGACCTTTTCATGCTCCTCATATTTTTCAAACCTTTTCATGCTCCTCATATTTATCCAGACCTCTTCTTGCTCCTCGTATTTCTCAGACCTTTTCATATTCCTCGTAATTGTCAGATCTTTTCATGCTCCTTATATTTTTCAGACCTTTTCATGCTACTCATTTTTTTCAGAACTTTTCATACTCCTTTTATTTTTCAGACTTTTTAGTGCTCCCCGTATTTTTCAGACCTCTTCATGCTCCTCGTATTTTTCAAACCTATTCATGCTCTTCATATTTTTCAGACCTTTTCATGCTCCACGTATTTTTCAGACCTTTTCATGCTCCTTGTATTTCTCAGACCTTTTCATGCTCCTCGAATTTTTCGTATCTTTTCATGCTCCTTGTGTTTGTCAGACCTTTTCGTGCTCCTCGTATTTGTCAGACCTTTTCATGCTCTTCGTATTTTTGAGACATTTTCATGCTCTTCATATTTTTCAGACTTTTTCATGCTCCTCGTATTTCTCAGACCTTTTCATGCTTCCCGTATTTTTCTCACCTTTTCCTGCTCCTTATATTTTCAGACCTTTTCATGCTCCTCGTATTTTTCACACTTTTTCGTGCTCTTCATACTTTTCACAACTTTTCGTGATCTTCATATTTTACAGATCTTTTCATGCTCTTCATATTTTTCACACCTTTTCAGACTCTTCATATTTTTCAGACCTTTTAATATTCCTCGTATTTTTCAGAACTTTTCATGCTCCTCTTTTTTTTAACACATTTTCATGCTCCTCGTATTTTTCACATCTTTTCATGCTCCTCGTATTTTTCACACCTTTTCATGCTCCTCGTATTTTTCACACCTTTTCTTGCTCCTCGTATTTTTCACACCTTTTCGTGCTTCTCTTATTTTTCACAGCTTTTCGTGCTCTTCATATTTTTCACACCTTTTCGTGCTCTTCATATTTTTCAGACATTTTCATGCTCTTCATATTTTTCTCACCTTTTCAGGCCCTTCAATTTCTTCAGACGGTTTCATGCTCATCATATTTATCAGACCTTTTCATGTTACTCGTATTTTTCACGACTTTTCATGCTCCACCTATTTTTCAGGTATTTTCATGCTCCTCATATTTTTCACACCTTTTCATGCTCCTCATATTTTTCACACATTTTCATGCTCCTCCTATTTTCACACCTTTTCATGCTCCTCGTATTTTTCACCTTTTCATGCTCCTCGTATTTTTCACGCCTTTTCATGCTCCTCATATTTTTCACACCTTTCGTACTCCTCCTATTTTTCACACATTTTCATGCTCCTCGTATTTTTCATACCTGTTCATGCTCCTCGTATTTTTCACACCTGTTCATGCTTCTCCTACTTTTCACACCTTTTCGTGCTCTTCATATTTTTCACACCTTTTCAGGCTCCTCATATTTTTCAGACATTTTTATGCTCCTCGTATTTTTCACAATTTTTCTAGCTCCTCGTATTTTTCCCACCTTTTCATGCTCCTCGTATTTTTCAGACTTTTTTGTGCTCTCTATATTTTTCAAACCTTTCTATCTCTTCATATTTCACAGACCTTTTCATGCTCTTCATATTTTTCACTACTTTTCAGGCTCTTCATATTTTTCAGACCTTTTCATGTTCTTCATATTTTTCACTACATTTCAGGCTCCTCGTTTTTTTCAGACCTTTTCATGCTCCTTGTATTTTTCCCACCTTTTCATGCTCCTCGTATTTTTCAGACTTTTTCATGCTCCTCGTATTTTTCACAATTTTTCTAGCTCCTCGTATTTTTCCCACCTTTTCATGCTCCTCGTATTTTTCAGACTTTTTTGTGCTCTTCATATTTTTCAAACCTTTCTAGCTCTTCATATTGTACAGACATTTTCATGCTCTTCATATTTTTCACTACTTTTCAGGCTCTTCATATTTTTCAGACCTTTTCATGCCCCTCATATTTATCCAGACCTCTTCTTGCTCCTCGTATTTCTCAGACCTTTTCATATTCCTCGTATTTTTCACACCTCTTCATGCTTCTGTTACTTTTCTCACCTTTTCGTGCTCTTCATATTTTTCACACCTTTTCATTCTCTTCATATTTTTCTCACCTTTTCATGCTCTTCAATTTTTAGACCTTTTCATGCTCCTCATATTTTCACATGTTTTCATGCTCCTTGTATTTTTCACACCTTTTCATCCTCCTCGTATTTTTCACGCCTTTTCATGCTCCACCTATTTTTCAGGGCTTTTCATGCTCTTCATATTTTTCACACCTTTAATGCTCTTCGTATCTCTCAGACCTTTTCATGATCCTCGTATTTCTCAGACCGTTTCATGCTCCTCGTATTTTTCACATCTTTTCCTGCTCCTCCTATTTTTCACACATTTTCATGCTCCTCGTATTTTTCACACCTTTTCTAGCTCCTCGTATTTTTCACATCTTTTCATGCTCCTCGTATTTTTCAGACTTTTTGTGCTCTTCATATTTTTCTAACCTTTCTAGCTCTTCATATTTTACAGACCTTTTCATGCTCTTCATATTTTTCACTATTTTCAGGCACTTCATATTTTTCAGTCCTTTTCAAGCTCTTCATATTTTTCACTACTTTTCAGGCTCTTCATATTTTTCAGACCTTTTCATGCTCCTCATATTTATCCCACATTTTCATGCTCCTCATATTTTTCAGACTTTTTTGTGCTCTTCATATTTTTCAAACATTTCTAGCTCTTCATATTTTACAGACCTTTTCATGCTCTTCATATTTTTCACTATTTTCAGGCACTTCATATTTTTCAGACCTTTTCATTCTCTTCATATTTTTCACTACTTCTCAGGCTCTTCATATTTTTCAGACCTTTTCATGCTCCTCATATTTTTCAGACGTTTTCATGCTCCTCATATTTTTCACACCTTTTCATGCTCCTCGTATTTTTCACAACATTTTGTGCTCCTCATATTTTTCAGATCATTTCGTGCTCTTCATATTTTTCACACTTTTTCGTGCTCTTCGTAGATTTCAAAGCTTTTCATGTTCTTCATATTTTTCACACCTTTTCAGGCTGTTCATATCTCTCAGACCTTTTCATGCTCTTCGTATTTTTCAGACCATTTCGTACTCCTCGTATTTCTCAGACGTTTTCATATTCCTCTTATTTGACAGACCTTTTCATGCTCCTCGTATTTTTCAGACCTTTTCATTTTCTTCATATTTTTTAGACTTTTTCATGCTCCTCATATTTTTCAGGCCTTTTCATGCTCCTCGTATTTTTCACACCTTTTCATGCTCCTCGTATGTTTCAGACCTTTTCATGCTCCTCATGTTTTTAGGCCTTTTCATGCTCCTCGTAATTTTCACACCTTTTCATGCTCCTCATATTTTTCACAACTTTTCATTCGCCTTTTATTTTTCAGACCTTTTCGTGCTCGTTGTATCTTTCACACCTTTGCATGCTTCTCAAAATTTTCGCAACTTTTCAAGCTCTTCGTATTTTTCAGACCCCTTCATGCTCCTCGTATTTTTAACATGTTTTCATGCTCTTCATGTTTTTCTCACCTTTTCATGTTCCTCGTATTTTTCCCACCTTTTCATGCTCCTCGTATTTTTCACACCTTTTCATGCTCTTCATAGTTTACAGACCTTTTTATGCTCTTTATATTTTTCACAACTTTTCAGGCTCTCTAGTTTTTTCAGACCTTTTCATGCTCCTCGTATTTTTCAGACCTTTTCGTAGTCATTGTACTTATTGAGACCTCTTCTTGCTCATCGTATTTCTCAGACCTTTTCATATTCCTCGTATATGTCATAATTTTTCATGCTCCTTATATTTTTCAGACCTTTTCATGCTCCTCATATTTTACAGAACTTTTCATACCCTTTTATTTTTCAGACTTTTTAGTGCTCCCTGTATTTTTCAGACCTCTTCATGCTCCTCGTATTTTTCAGACCTTTTCATGCTCCTCGTATTTCTAAGACCTTTTCATGCTCCTCGAATTTTTCACATCTTTTCATGCTCCTCGTATTTGTCAGACCTTTTCGTGCTCCTCGTATTTGTCAGACCTTTCATGCTCCTCGTATTTTTGAGACATTTTCATGCTCTTCATATTTTTCACACTTTTTCATGCTCCTCGTATTTCTCTGACCTTCTCATTCTCCTCATATTTTTCACACCTTTTCATGCTCCTAGTATTTTTCACGCCTATTCATGACCTCGTATTTTTCACGCCTTTTCATGCTCCTCGAATTTTTCAGACCTATTCATGCTCCGCGTATTTATCAGACTTTTTCATCCTCCTCGTATTTCTCAAACCTTTTCATGATCCTCGTATTTTTCACACCTTTTCATGTTCCTCGTATTTTTCACTCCTTTTCTAGCTCCTCGTATTTTTCACACCTTTTCATGCTCCTCGTATTTTTCACACCTTTTCATGCTCCTCGTATTTTTCACACCTTTTCATCCTCCCGTATTTCAAGCCTTTTCATGCTCCACATATCTTGCAGGGCTTTTCATGCACCTCATATATTTCCCACCTTTTCATGCTACTCGTATTTTTCCCACCATTTCATGCTCCTCATATTTTTCAGGCCTTTTCATGCTCCTCGTATTTTTCAGAAATTTTCCTGCTCCCCTTTTTTTTCACACCTCTTCATGCTCCTCGTATTTTTCACACCTTTTCATGCTCCTCGTATATTTCACGCCTTTTCATGCTCCTCGTATTTTTCACACCTTTCGTGCTCCTCCTATTTTTCACACCTTTTCATGCTCCTCGTATTTTTCACCACTTTTCGTGCTCCTCGTATTTTTCACACCTTTTCGTTCTCTTCATATTTTTCACACCTTTTCATGCTCTTCAATTTTTTCAGACCTTTTCATGCTCCTCGTATTTTCACATGTTTTCATGCTCCTTGTATTTTTCACACCTTTTCATCCTCCTCGTATTTTTAACTCCTTTTCATGCTCCACCTATTTTTCAGGGCTTTTCATGCTCCTTGTATTTTCAGACATTATCATGCTATTCGTATTTTTCAGACCTTTTCATGCTCCTCGTATTTTTCACCCCTTTTCATGCTCTTCATATTTTTCAGACTTTTTCAAGCTCCTCGTATTTCTCAGACCTTTTCATGCTCCTCGTATTTTTCACACCTTTTCATGCTCCTCGTATTTTTCAGACCTATTCATGCTCCTCTTATTTTTCAGGCCTTTTCATGCTCCTAGTATTTTTCAGAAATTTTCTTGCTCCTCTTTTTTTTCACATCTTTTCATGCTCCTCGTATTCTAACATGTTTTCATGTTCCTTGTATTTTTCACACGTTTTCATGCTCCTCGTATTTTTCACACTTTTTATGCTCCTAGTATTTTTCACAGTTTTTCGGGCTCTTCATACTTTTCACACCTTTTCGTGATCTTCATATTTTACAGACCTTTTCATGCTCTTCATATTTTTCACACCTTTTCAGACTCTTCATATTTTTCAGACCTTTACATGCTCCTCGTATTTTTCACACCTTTTCATGCTCCTCGTATTTTTCACACGTTTTCCTGCTCCTCGTATTTTTCACACATTTTCTATCTCCTCATATTTTTCAGACTTTTTCATGCTCCTCGTATTTTCAGAATTTTTCATGCTCCTCGTATTTTTCAGAACTTTTCATGCTCCTCGTATTTCTCAGACCTTTTCATGCTCCTCGTATTTGTCAGACCTTTCATGCTCCTCGTATTTTCCTCACCTTTACATGTGCTTCATATTTTTCAGACTTTTTCAAGCTCCTCATATTTCTCAGACCTTTTCATGCTCCTCGTAATTTTCACACCTTTTCATGCTCCTCGTATTTTTCAGACCTATTCATGCTCCTCTTATTTTTCAGGCCATTTCATTCTCCTAGTATTTTTCAGAAATTTTCTTGCTCCTCTTTTTTTTCACATCTTTTCATGCTCCTCGTATTCTAACATGTTTTCATGTTCCTCATATTTTTCACACGTTTTCATGCTCCTCGTGTTTTTCACATTTTTTCATGCTCCTAGTATTTTTCACACTTTTTCGGGCTCTTCATACTTTCACACCTTTTCGTGATTTTCATATTTTACAGACCTTTTCATGCTCTTCATATTTTTCACACCTTTTCAGACTCTTCATATTTTTCAGACCTTTACATGCTCCTCGTATTTTTCACACCTTTTCATGCTCCTCGTATTTTTCACACGTTTTCCTGCTCCTCGTATTTTTCACACATTTTCTAGCTCCTCATATTTTTCAGACCTTTTCATGATCCTCGTATTTCTCAGACTGTTTCATGAACCTCGTATTTTTCACACCTTTTCATGCTCTTTGTATTTGTCAGACCTTTTCATGCTCCTCATATTTTTCAGACCTTTTCATGCTCCTCGTATTTTTCACGCCTTTTCATGCTCCTCGTGTTTTTCACACCTTTTCGGGCTCTTCATATTTTTCACACCTTTTCGTTCTCTTCATATTTTTCTCACCTTTTCATGATCTTCAAATTTTTCATAACTTTTCATGCTCTTCGTATTTGTCAGACCTTTTCATGCTCCTCGTATTTTTCAGATCTTTTCATGCTCCTCGTATTTTTCACGACTTTTCATGCTCCTCGTATTTTTCACACCTTTTCGGGCTCTTCATATTTTTCACACCTTTTCGTTCTCTTCATATTTTTCTCACCTTTTCATTCTCTTCAAATTTTTCAGACCATTTCATGCTCTTCGTATTTTTCAGTCCTTTTCATGCTCCCCGTATTTATCAGACTTGTTCATCCTCCTCATATTTATCAGACTTTTTCATGCTCCTCGTATTTTTCACACCTTTTCATGCTCCTCGTATTTTTCCCACCTTTTCATGCTCCTCGTATTTTTCAGACTTTTTTGTGCTCGTCATATTTTTCAAACCTTTCTAGCTCTTCATATTTTACAGACCTTTTCATGCTCTTCATATTTTTCACTATTTTCAGGCACTTCATATTTTTCAGACCTTTTCATGCTCTTCATATTTTTCACTACTTTTCAGCCTCTTCATATTTTTCAGACCTTTTCATGCTCCACCTATTTTCAGGTATTTTCATGCTCCTCATATTTTTCACACCTTTTCATGCTCCTCCTATTTTTCACAACATTTTGTGCTCCTCGTATTTTTCAGATCATTTCTTGCTCTTCATATTTTTCACACATTTTCGTGCTCTTCGAATATTTCAAAGCTTTTCATGTTCTTCATATTTTTACACCTTTTCAGGCTGTTCATATCTTTCAGGCCTTTTCAAGCTCCTCGTATTTTTCAGACCTTTTCATGCTCCTCGTATTTCTCAGACCTTTTCATATTCCTTGTATATGTGAGACCTTGTCATGTTCCTCGTATTTTTCAGACCTTTTCATGTTCTTCATATTTTTCAGACCTTTTCGTGCTCCTCGTATTTTTCACACTTTTTCATGCTCCTAGTATTTTTCACACTTTTTGTGCTCTTCATACTTTTCACACATTTTCGTGATCTTCATATTTTACAGACCTTTTCATGCTCTTCATATTTTTCACACATTTTCAGGCTCTTCATATTTTTCAGACCTTTACATGCTCCTCGTATTTTTCACACCTTTTCATGCTCCGGGTATTTTTCACATTTTTTCATGCTACTCGTATTTTTCACTCCTTTTCGTGCTCTTCATACTTTTCACACCTTTTCTTGATCTTCATATTTTTCAGATCTTTTCATGCTCTTCATATTTTTCACAACTTTTCAGGCTCTTCATATTTTTCACACCTTTTCAGACTCTTCATATTTTTCAGACCTTTTCATATTCCTCGTATTTTTCACATCTTTTCATGCTCCTCGTATTTTTCACACATTTTCATGCTCCTCGTATTTTTCACACATTTTCATGCTCCTCGTATTTTTCACACCTTTTCTAGCTCCTCATAATTTTCAGACCTTTTCATGCTGTTTTATTTTTCAGACTTTTTCATGATCCTCGTATTTTTCAGACTTTTTCATGCTCCTCGTATTTTTCACACCTTTTCATGCTCCTCGTATTTTTCACAACTTTTCAGACTCTACATATTTTTCAGACCTTTTAATATTCCCCGTATTTTTCAGAACTTTTCATGCTCCTCTTTTTTTTTTAACACATTTTCATGCTCCTCGTATTTTTCACATCTTTTCATGCTCCTCTTATTTTTCACAGCTTTTCTAGCTCCTCATATTTTTCAGACCTTTTCATGCTCTTCCTATTTTTCAGACTTTTTCATGATCCTCGTATTTCTAAGACCGTTTCATACTCCTCGTATTTTTCACACCTTTTCGTGCTCCTCCTATTTTTCACACCTTTTCATGCTCCTCGTATTTTTCACACCTTTTCATGCTCCTCTTATTTTTCACACCTTTTCATGCTCCTCGTATTTTTCACACTTTTTCGTGCTCTTCATATTTTTCACACCTTTTTGTGCTCTTCATATTTTTCACACCTTTTCGTGCTCTTCATATTTTTCAGACATTTTCATGCTCTTCATATTTTTCTCATCTTTTCAGGCTCTTCAATTTTTTCAGACCATTTCATGCTCATCATATTTTTTAGACCTTTTCATGCTACTCCTTTTTTCACGACTTTTCATGCTCCACCTATTTTTCAGGGCTTTTCACGCTCCTCATATTTTTCACACCTTTTCATGCTCCTCGTATTTTTCACACATTTTCACGCTCCTCCTATTTTCACACCTTTTCATGCTCCTTGTATTTTTCACACCTTTTCATCCTCCTCGTATTTTTCATGCCTTTTCATGCACCACCTATTTTTCAGGGCTTTTCATGCTCTTGGTGTTTTTCACACCTTTTCATGCTCCTCATATTTTTCACACATTTTCATGCTCCTCGTATTTTTCACACCTTTTCATGGTCCTCGTATTTCTCACACCTTTTCATGCTCCGCGTATTTTTCAGGCCTGTTCATGCTCCTCCTATTGTTCACAACTTTTCATGCTCCTCGTATTTGTCAGAACTTTTCATGCTCCTCGTATTTTTCAGACCTTGTCATGCTCTTCATATTTTTCTGACTTTATCGTGCTCCTAGTATTTCTCAGACCTTTTCATATTCCTCGTATGTCTCAGACCGTTTCATGCTCGTCATATTTTTCACACCTTTTCATGCTCCTCCTATTTTTCACATCTTTTCCTGCTCCTCATATTTTTCACACCTTTTCATGCTCCTCGTATTTTTCAGACCTTCTCGTACTCCTCATATTTTTCAGACCTTTTCTTGCTCCTCGTATTCCTCAGACTTTTTCATATTCCTCATATTTCTCAGACCATTTCATGCTCCTCATATTTTTCACACCTTTTCATGCTCCTCCTATATTTCACACCTTTTCGTGCTCTTCATATTTTACAGACCTTTTTATGCTCTTTATATTTTTCACACCTTTTTAGGCTCTTTATTTTTTTCAGATCTTTTCCTGCTCCTCATATTTTTCAAACCTTTTCATGGTCCTCATATTTATCCAGACCTCTTCTTGCTCCTCGTATTTCTCAGACCTTTTCATATTCCTCGTATTTCTCAGACCGTCTCATGCTCCTCGTATTTTTCACACCTTTTCTTTCTCCTCCTATTTTTCACACCTTTTCGTGCTCTTCGAATTTGTCAGACCTTTTCATGCTCCTCGTATTGTTCAGACCTTTTCATGTTCCTCGTATTTATTAGACTTTTTCATGCTCCTCGTATTAATCAGACCTTTTCATGCTCCTTGTATTTTTCACACCTTTTCATGCTCTTCGTATATTTCACACATTATCATACTCCTCGTATTTCTCACACCTTTTCATGCCCCTCGCATTTTTGACACCTTTTTGTGCTCTTCGTATTTTTCAGACCTTTTCGTGCTCCTCATATTTTTCAGACCTTTTCATGCTCCTCTTATTTATCAGACTTTTTCGTGTTCCTCGTATTAATCAGACCTTTTCATGCTCCTCGTATTTTTCACACCTTTTCATCCTCCTCGTATTTTTCACGCCTTTTCATGCTCCACCTATTTTCCTGGGCTTTTCATGCTCCTCGTATTTTTCAGGGCTTTTCATGCCCCTCGTATTATTCAGGGCTTCTCATGCTCCTCGTATTTTTCAGGGCTTTTCATGCTCCTGGTATTTTTCACACCTTTTCATGCTCCTCGTATTTTTCAGGCCTTTTCATGCTCCTCATAATTTTCACACCTTTCATGCTCCTCCTATTTTTCACAGCTTTTCGTGCTCCTCATATTTTCAGACCGTTTTATGTTCCTCATATTTTTCAGACATTTTCATACTTCTCGCATTTATCACACCTTTTCTTGTCCCTCGTATTTTTCAGACTTTGTCATGCGCTTCATATTTTTCACACCCTTTCATGCTCTTCATTTTTTTCAGACTTCTTCATGCTCCTCGTATTTTTCACACCTTTTCTAGCTCCTCATATTTTTCACACGTTTTCATTCTCCTCGTATTTTTCACGACTTTTCATGCTCCACGTATTTTTCAGGGCTTTTCATGATCTTAATATTTTTCAGACCTTTTCATGCTCCTCATTTTTTTCAGACCTATTCATGCTCCTTGTATTTTTCAGGCCGTTTCATGCTCCTCGTATTTTTCAGACCTTTTCATGCATCCCGTATTTCTCATGCCTTTTCGTGCTCCTCATATTTTTCTGACTTTATCATGCTCCTAATATTTCTCAGACCTTTTCATATTCCTCGTATTTCTTAGACCGTTTCATGCTCGTCATATTTTTCACACCTTTTCATGCTCCTCCTATTTTTCACACCTTTTCCTGCTCCTCGTATTTTTCACACCTTTTCATGCTCCTCGTATTTTTCAGACCTTTTCTTGCTCCTCGTATTCCTCAGACCTTTTCATATTCCTCATATTTCTCAGACCATTTCATGCTCCTCGTATTTTTCACACCTTTTTATGCTACTCGTATTTTTCACACCTTTTCGTGCTCTTCGTACTTTTCATAACTTTTCGTGATCTTCATATTTTACAGATCTTTTCGTGCTCTTCATATTTTTCACACCTTTTCAGGCTCTTCATATTATTCACTACTTTTCAGCCACTTCATATTTTTCAGACCTTTTCATGCTCCTCATATTTTTCAAACCTTTTCGTGCTCCTCATATTTATCCAGACCTCTTCTTGCTCCTCGTATTTCTCAGACCTTTTCATATTCCTCGTATTTTTCACACTTTTACATGCTCCTCGTATTTTTCAGACCTTTTCATGCTCCTCGTATTTTTCAGGACTTTTCATGTTCCTTGTGTTTTTCAGGCCTTTTTATCCTCCTAGTACTTGTCAGAAATTTTACTGCTCCTCTTTTTTTTTCACCTTTTCATTCTCCCCGTATCTTTCACACCCTTTCATGCTCCTCGTATATTTCAGACCTTTTCGTGCTCTTCATATTTTTCACACCTTTTCGTGCTCTTCATATTTTACAGACCTTTTTATGCTCTTTATATTTTTCACACCTTTTTAGGCTCTTTATTTTTTTCAGATCTTTTCCTGCTCCTCATATTTTTCAAACCTTTTCATGCTCCTCATATTTATCCAGACCTCTTCTTGCTCCTCGTATTTCTCAGACCTTTTCATATTCCTCGTATTTCTCAGACAGTCTCATGCTCCTCGTATTTTTCACACCTTTTCATTCTCCTCCTATTTTTCACACCTTTTCGTGCTCTTCGTATTTGTCAGACCTTTTCATGCTCCTCGTATTGTTCAGACCTTTTCATGCTCTTCGTATTAATCAGACCTTTTCATGCTCCTCGTATTTTTCACACCTTTTCATGCTCTTCGTATATTTCACACATTATCATACTCCTCGTATTTCTCACACCTTTTCATGCCCCTCCCATTTTTGACACCTTTTTGTGCTCTTCGTATTTTTCAGACCTTTTCGTGCTCCTCATATTTTTCAGACCTTTTCATGCTCCTCTTATTTATCAGACTTTTTCATGTTCCTCGTATTAATCAGACCTTTTCATGCTCCTCGTATTTTTCACACCTTTTCATCCTCCTCGTATTTTTCACACATTTTCATGCTCCTCCTATTTTCACACCTTTTCATGCTCCTCGTATTTTTCATGCCTTTTCATGCTCCACCTATTTTTCAGGGCTTTTCATGCTCTTGGTGTTTTTCACACCTTTTCATGCTCTTCATATTTTACACACATTTTCATGCTCCTCATATTTTTCACACCTTTTCATCCCCCTCGTATTTTTCACACCTTTTCAGGCACTTCATATTTTTCTCACCTTTTCAGGCTCTTCAATTTTTTTAGACCGTTTCATGCTCATCATATTTATCAGACCTTTTCATGCTACTCCTTTTTTCACGACTTTTCATGCTCCACCTATTTTTCAGGGCTTTTCATGCTCCTCATATTTTTCACACCTTTTCATGCTCCTCGTATTTTTCAGGACTTTTCATCCTCCTAGTACTTGTCAGAAATTTTACTGCTCCTCTTTTTTTTCACACCTTTTCATGTTCCTCGTGTCTTTCACACCCTTTCATGCTCCTCGTATTACTCAGACCTTTTCGTGCTCTTCATGTTTAACACACCTTTTCATGCTCTTCATATTTTACAGACCTTTTTATGCTCTTTATATTTTTCACACCTTTTTAGGCTGTTTATTTTTTTCAGACCTTTTCATGCTCCTCATGTTTATCCAGACCTCTTCTTGCTCCTCGTATTTCTCAGACCTTTTCATATTCCTCGTATTGCTCAGACAGTTTCATGCTCCTCGGATTTTTCACAGCTTTTCATTCTCCTCCTATTTTTCACACCTATTCGTGCTCTTCGTATTTGTCAGACCTTTTAATGCTCCACGAATTTTTCAGAACTTTTCATGCTCCTCGTGCTTTTCTCAGCTTTTCATGCTCATCATATTTTTCACACCTTTTTGTGCTCTTCATATTTTTCACATCTTTTCATGCTCTTCATATTTTTCACACCTTTTCAGTCTCTTCATATTTTTCAGACCTTTTCATGCTCCTTATATTTTTCAGACCTTTCATGCTCCTCGTATTTTTCACACCTCTTCATGCTCCTCGTATTTTCACACCTCTTCATGCTCCTCGTATTTTTCATACCTTTCCGTGCTCAACGTATTTTTCCCACGTTCTCATGATCCTCATATTTTTCACACCTTTTCATGCTCCTCGTATTTTACACACCATTTCGGGCTCCTCGTATTTTTCAGAACATTTTGTTCTCTTCACATTTTTCACACCTTCACATGCTCTTCATATTTTTCACACCGTTTCAGTCTCTTCATATTTTTCAGTCATTTCCATGCTCCTCATATTTTTCAGAACATTTCATGCTCCTCTTATTTCTCAGACCTTTTCATATTCCTCGTATTTGTCAGACCTTTTCATGCTCCTCGTATTTGTCAGACCTTTTCATGCTCTTCATATTTTTCAGACCTTTTCATGCTCCTCATTTTTTTCAGACCTATTCATGCTCGTCGTATTTTTCTGGCCTTCTCATGCTCCTCGTATTTTTCAGACCTTTTCATGCTCCTCATATTTTTCTGACTTTATCATTCTCCTAGCATTTCTCAGACCTTTTCATATTCCTCGTATGTCTCAGACCGTTTCATGCTCGTCATATTTTTCACACCTTTTCATGCTCCTCCTATTTTTCACACCTTTTCCTGCTCCTCGTATTTTTCAAACCTTTTCATTCTCCTCATATTTTTCAGACCTTTTCATGCTCCTCGTATTTTTCAGACCTTCTCGTTCTCCTCATATTTTTCAGACCTTTTCTTGCTCCTCGTATTCCTCAGACTTTTTCATATTCCTCATATTTCTCATACCATTTCATGCTCCTCGTATTTTTCACACCTTTTCATGCTCCTCCTATATATCACACGTTTTCGTGCTCTTCATATTTGTCAGATCTTTTCATGCTCCTCGTATTTTTCAGGACTTTTCATGTTCCTTGTGTTTTTCAGGCCTTTTCATCCTCCTAGTACTTGTCAGAAATTTTACTGCTCCTCTTTTTTTTCACCTTTTCATGCTCCCCGTATCTTTCACACCCTTTCATGCTCCTCGTATTTTTCAGACCTTTTCGTGCTCTTCATATTTTTCACACCTTTTCGTGCTCTTCATATTTTACAGACCTTTTTATGCTCTTTATATTTTTCACACCTTTTTAGGCTCTTTATTTTTTTCAGATCTTTTCCTGCTCCTCATATTTTTCAAACCTTTTCATGCTCCTCATATTTATCCAGACCTCTTCTTGCTCCTCGTATTTCTCAGACCTTTTCATATTCCTCGTATTTCTCAGACCGTCTCATGCTCCTCGTATTTTTCACACCTTTTCATTCTCCTCCTATTTTTCACACCTTTTCGTGCTCTTCGTATTTGTCAGACCTTTTCATGCTCCTCGTATTGTTCAGACCTTTTCATGCTCCTCGTATTTATTAGACTTTTTCATGCTCCTCGTATTAATCAGACCTTTTCATGCTCCTTGTATTTTTCACACCTTTTCATGCTCTTCGTATATTTCACACATTATCATACTCCTCGTATTTCTCACACCTTTTCATGCCCCTCGCATTTTTGACACCTTTTTGTGCTCTTCGTATTTTTCAGACCTTTTCGTGCTCCTCATATTTTTCAGACCTTTTCATGCTCCTCTTATTTATCAGACTTTTTCGTGTTCCTCGTATTAATCAGACCTTTTCATGCTCCTCGTATTTTTCACACCTTTTCATCCTCCTCGTATTTTTCACGCCTTTTCATGCTCCACCTATTTTCCAGGGCTTTTCATGCTCCTCGTATTTTTCAGGGCTTTTCATGCCCCTCGTATTATTCAGGGCTTCTCATGCTCCTCGTATTTTTCAGGGCTTTTCATGCTCCTGGTATTTTTCACACCTTTTCATGCTCCTCGTATTTTTCAGGCCTTTTCATGCTCCTCATAATTTTCACACCTTTTCGTGCTCCTCCTATTTTTCACAGCTTTTCGTGCTCCTCATATTTTCAGACCGTTTCATGTTCCTCATATTTTTCAGACATTTTCATGCTTCTCGTATTTATCACACCTTTTCTTGTCCCTCGTATTTTTCAGACTTTGTTGTGCGCTTCATATTTTGCACACACTTTCGTGCTCTTCATTTTTTTCAGACTTCTTCATGCTCCTCGTATTTTTCACACCTTTTCTAGCTCCTCATATTTTTCACACGTTTTCATTCTCCTCGTATTTTTCAGGACTTTTCATGCTCCACGTATTTTTCAGGGCTTTTCATGCTCTTAATATTTTTCAGACCTTTTCATGCTCCTCATTTTTTTCAGACCTATTCATGCTCCTTGTATTTTTCAGGCCGTTTCATGCTCCTCGTATTTTTCAGACCTTTTCATGCTCCCCGTATGTCTCAGGCCTTTTCGTGCTCCTCATATTTTTCTGACTTTATCATGCTCCTAGTATTTCTCAGACCTTTTCATATTCCTCGTATTTCTCAGACCGTTTCATGCTCGTCATATTTTTCACACCTTTTCATGCTCCTCCTATTTTTCACACCTTTTCCTGCTCCTCGTATTTTTCACACCTTTTCATGCTCCTCGTATTTTTCAGACCTTTTCGTGCTCCTCATATTTTTCAGACCTTTTCTTGCTCCTCGTATTCCTCAGACCTTTTCATATTCCTCATATTTCTCAGACCATTTCATGCTCCTCGTATTTTTCACACCTTTTTATGCTACTCGTATTTTTCACACCTTTTCGTGCTCTTCATACTTTTCACAACTTTTCGTGATCTTCATATTTTACAGATCTTTTCGTACTCTTCATTTTTTCACACCTTTTCAGGCTCTTCATATTATTCACTACTTTTCAGCCACTTCATATTTTTCAGACCTTTTCATGCTCCTCATATTTTTCAAACCTTTTCATGCTCCTCATATTTATCCAGACCTCTTCTTGCTCCTCGTATTTCTCAGACCTTTTCATATTCCTCGTATTTTTCACACCTTTTCATGCTCCTCGTTTTTTTCAGACCTTTTCATCCTACTCGTATTTTTCACACCTTTTCGTGCTCTTCATAATTTTCACAAGTTTTCGTGATCTTCATATTTTACAGATCTTTTCGTGCTCTTCATTTTTTCACACCTTTTCAGGCTCTTCATATTTTTCAGAACTTTTCAGGCACTTCGTATTTTTCAGAACTTTTCATGCTCCTCGTATTTTTCACACCTTTTCAGACTCTACATATTTTTCAGACCTTTTAATATTCCTCGTATTTTTCAGAACTTTTCATGCTCCTCTTATTTTTCACACCTTTTCTAGCTCCTCATATTTTTCAGACCTTTTCATGCTCTTCCTATTTTTCAGACTTTTTCATGATCCTCGTATTTCTAAGACCGTTTCATGCTCCTCGTATTTTTCACACCTTTTCATGCTCCTCCTATTTTTCACACCTTTTCCTGCTCCTCGTATTTTTCACACCTTTTTGTGCTCCTCATATTTTTCACACCTTTTCCTGCTTCTCATATTTTTCACACCTCTTCATGCTCCTTTTATTTTCACACCTTGTCATGCTCCTCATTTTTTCAGACCTTTTAATTCTCCTCCTATTTTTCAGCCCTTTTCATCGTACTCGTATATTACACACCTTTTCCTACCCTCACATATTTCACACCTCTTCATGCTCCTCTCATTTTCAAACCTTTTCATGCTCCTCATATTTTTCACACCTTTTCATGCTCCTCGTATTTTTCACACCTTTTCATCCTCCTCATATTTTTCATGCCTTTTCATGCTCCACCTATTTTTCAGGGCTTTTCATGCTCTTGGTGTTTTTCACACCTTTTCATGCTCCTCATATTTTACACACATTTTCATGCTCCTCATATTTTTCACACCTTTTCATCCTCCTCGTATTTTTCACACCTTTTCAGGCTATTCATATTTTTCAGACCTTTTCCGGCACTACATATTTTTCTCACCTTTTCAGGCTCTTCAATTTTTTCAGACCGTTTCATGCTCATCATATTTATCAGACCTTTTCATGCTACTTCTTTTTTCACGACTTTTCATGCTCCACCTATTTTTCAGGGCTTTTCATGCTCCTCATATTTTTCACACCTTTTTATGCTCCTCGTATTTTTCAGGACTTTTCATGCTCCTTGTGTTTTTCAGGCCTTTTCATCCTCCTAGTACTTGTCAGAAATTTTACTGCTCCTCTTTTTTTTTCACACCCTTTCATGCTCCTCGTATTATTCAGACCTTTTTGTGCTCTTCATATTTAACACACCTTTTCATGCTCTTCATATTTTACAGACCTTTTTATGCTCTTTATATTTTTCACACCTTTTTAGGCTCTTTATTTTTTTCAGACCTTTTCATGCTCCTCATGTTTATCCAGGCCTCTTCTTGCTCCTCGTATTTCTCAGACCTTTTCATATTCCTCGTATTTCTCAGACCGTTTCATGCTCCTCGGATTTTTCACACCTTTTCATTCCCCTCCTATTTTTCACACCTATTCGTGCTCTTCGTATTTTTCAGACCTTTTCATGCTCCTCGTATTTTTCACACCTTTTCAGGCTCCCCGAGTATTTCACACCTTTCCTGCTCCTCGTATCTTTCACACCTTGTCATGCTCCTCGTATCTTTCACACCTTGTCATGCTCCTCCTATTTTTCACAGGTGTTCATGCTCCTCGTATTTTTCACACCTTTTCATGCTCCTCGTGTTTTTCACACGTGTTCATTCTCCTCGTATTTTTCAGACCTTCTCATGCTCCTCGTATTTTTCACACGTGTTCATGCTCCTCGTATATTTCACACCTTCTCATGCTACTCGTATTTTTCACACATTTTCATGCTCCTTGAATTTTTCACACCTTGTCGTGCTCCTCGTATTTTTCACACCTTTCCATGCTCTTCATATTTTTCACACATTATCATGCTCCACGTTTTTTTCAGACCTTTTCATGCTGCTCGTATTTTTCACACCTTTTCATGCTCCTCATATTTTTCACATAATGTCATACTCCTCATATTTTTCTGACCTTTCGATACTCCTTGTATTTTGCACACCTTTTCCTGCTCCTCGGATTTTTCACACATTTTCATGCTCCTCGTATTTTTCAGACCTTTTCCTGCTCTTCGTACTTTCACACCTTTTCATGGTCCTCGTATTTTTCACACCTTTTCATGCCCCTCGTTCTTTTCACACCTCTCCGTGCTCTTCCTATTTTTCACACCTTTTCATGCTCCTCGTATTTTTCAGATTTTTTCATGCTCCGCGTATTTTTCAGACGTTTTCATGATCTTCATATTTTTCACACTTTTTCACGCTCTTCGGATTTTTGACGCCTTTTCATGGTCCCCGAATTTTTCACACCTTTTCTTGCTCCTTGTATTTTTCATACCTTGTTATGTTCCTCGTATTTTTCACACCTTGTCATGATCCTCGTATTTTTCAGACCCTTTCATGCTCCTCGAATTTTTCACACCTTGTCATGCGCCTCGTATTTTTCAGACAATTTCATGCTCCTCGTATTTTTCACACCTTGTCATGCTGCTCGCATTTTTCAGACCTTTTCAAGCTCCTCGAATTTTTCACACCTTGTCATGCGCCTCGTATTTTTCAGACCTTTTCATGCTCCTCGTATTTTTCAAACCTTGGCATGCCTCTCGTATATTTCAGACCGTTTCATGCTCCTGGTGTTTTTCAGACCGTTTCATGCCCCCGGTGTTTTTCACACCTTTTCCTGCTCCTTGTATTTTTCACACCTTGTCATGCTCCTCGTGTTTTTCACAGCTTTTCATGCTCCTCATATTTTTCACACTTTTTCATACTCATCCTATTTTTCAAACCATTTCATGCTCCTCATATTTTTCAGACCGTTACATGCTCGTGATATTTTTCACACCTTTTCATGCTCTTCATGTTTCTCAACACCGTTTCATGCTCCTCCTATATTTCAGAACTTTTCATGCTCCTCATATATATCAGACCGTTTCATCCTCCTCATATTTTTCACACCTGATGAAGCTCTTCATATATTTCCCACCTTTTCATGCTCTTCATGTTTTTCAGACCGTTTCATGCTGCTCATATTTTGGACACCTTTTGAAGCTCTTCATATTTGTCACATCTTTTCATGCTCTTCATGCTTTTCAACACCGTTTGATGCTCCTCCTATTTTTCATACCTTTTCCTGCTCCTCATATTTTTCAGACCATTTCATGCTCTTCATGTTTGTCAACACCGTTTCATGCTCCTCATTTTTTTTTCAGACCGTTTCATTCTCCTCATATTTTTGACATCTTTTGAAGCTCTTCACATTTTTCACTCCTTTTCATGCTCTTCATGGTTTTCAACACCCTTTGTTGCTCCTCCTATTTTTCATACCGTATCATGCTTCTCATATTTTTCAGACCGTTTCGTGCTCCTCATATTTTTGACAGCCTTTTTAGCTCTTCATATTTTTCACACCTTTACATGCTCTTCATGTTTTTCAGACCATTTCATGCTTCTCATATTTTTGACACCCTTTGAAGCTCTTCATATTTTTCACACATTTTCATGTTCTTCATGTTTTTCAACACCGTTTCATGCTCCTCATATTTTTGACAACCTTTGAAGATCTTCATATTTCGCACACATTTTCATGCTCTTCATGTTTTTCAACACCGTTTCATGCTCTTCATATTTTTGAACACCATTTCATGCTCCTCTGATTTTTCACACCGTTTCATGCTCCTCATTTTTTGACTCCTTTTGAAGCTCTTCATATTTTTCACACCTTTTCATGTTCTTCATGATATTCAACACCATTTCATGCTCCTCTATTTTTCAGCCCGTTTCATGCTCCTCATATTTTGGACACCTTTTGAAGCTCTTCATATTTTTCACACCTTTTCATGCTCTTCATGTTTTTCAACACCGTTTCATGATCTTCATGTTTTTCAACAATGTTTCATGTTCCTCATTTTTGACACCCTTTGAAGCTCTTCATATTTTTCACACTTTTTCATGCTCTTCATGTTTTTCAACAACGTTTCATGCTCCTCCTATTTTTCAGAATGTTTCATGCTCCTCATATTTTGACACCCTTTGAAGCTTTTCATATTTTTCACAACTTTTCATGCTCTTCATTTTTTCAATACCATTTCATGCTCCTCCTTTTTTTCACACCTTTTCATGCTCCTCATATTTTTGGCATCTTTTGAAGCTCTTCATATGTTTCACACCTTGTCATGCTCTTCATGTTTCTCAACACTGCTTCATGCTCTTCATGTTTTTCAACACCGTTTCAGGCTCCTCCTATTTTTCAAACCGTTTCATGCTCCTCATATTTTTCAGATCGTTTCATGCTCCTCATATTTTTAACAACATTTGAAGCTCCTCATATTTTTCCCACCTTTACATGGTCTTCATGTTTTTCAGACTATTTCATGCTCCTCATTTTTTTTAGACCGTTTCTTGCTCCTCATATTTTTGACACCTTTTGAAGCTCTTCATATTTTTCACACCTTTTCATTCTCTTCATATGTTTCAACACCATTTCATGCTCCTCATATTTTACAGACTGTTTCCTGCTCCTCATATTTTTGCCACCTTTTGAAGCTCTTCTTATTTTTCACAACTTTTCATGCTCCTCCTGTTTTTGAACACCATTTCATGATCCTCATATTTTTCAGACCGTTTCATGCTTCTCGTATTTTGGACACCCTTTGAAGCTCTTCATATTTTTCACACCTTTTCATGTTCTTCATGTTTTTCAACACCATTTCATGCTCCTCATATATTTCAGACCTTCTCATGCTCGTCATATTTTGGACACCCTTTGAAGCTCTTCATATTTTTCACACCATTTCATGCTCTTCATGTTTTTCAACACCGTTTCATGCTGCTCCTATTATTCAGACACTTTCATGCTCCTCATATTTTTGACACCTTTTGATGCTCTTCATAATTGTCCCAACTTTACATGCTCTTCATGTTTTTCAGACCGTTTCATGCTCCTCATATTTTTCAGACCGTTTCATGCTCCTTATATTTTTGACACCTTTTGAAGCACTTCATATTTTTCACAACTTTTCTTGCTCTTCATCTCTTTCAACACCGTTTCATGCTCCTCCTCTATTTCAGATTATTTCCTGCTCGTCATATTTTTGACACCTTTTGAAGCTCTTCATATTTTTTACACCCTTTCATTCTCCTCATGTTTTTCAACATCGTTCCATGCTCCTCGTATTTTTCAGATCTTTTCATCTTCCTCGTATTTTTGACACCTTTTCATGCTCCTCATATTTTTGACACCTTTTATAGCTCTTCATATGTTTCACACCTTTTCATGCTCTTCATGTTTTTCAACACCGTTTCATGCTCCTCATATTTTTCAGACCGTTAACAGCTCCTCATATTTTTGACCCTTTTTGAAGCTCTTCATATTTTTCATACGTTTTCATGCTCTTCATGATTTTCAACACCGTTTCATGATCCTCATATTTTCGTCACCCTTTGAAGCTCTTCATATTTTTACACCTTTTCATGCTCTTCATGGTGTTCAACACCGTTTCATGCTCTTCATATTTTTGAACACCATTTCATGCACCTCGTATTTTTCAGACCGTTTCATGCTCCTCATATTTTTGACACCTTTTGAAGCTCTTCATATTTTTTACACCTTTTCATGCTCTTCATGTTTGTCAACACCGTTACATGCTCTTCATGTTTTTCAACACCTTTTCCTGATCCTACTATTTTTCAGACTGTAAAATGTTCCTCATATTTTTGACACCCTTTGAAGCTTTTCAAATTTTTCACCCCTTTTCATGCTCTTCATGCTTTTCAACACCGTTTCCTGCTCCTCATATTTTTCAGACCGTTACATGTCCCTCATATTTTTGACACTTTTTGAAGCTCTTCATATTTTTCACACCTTTTCATGCTCTTCATGTTTTTCAACACCGTTTGATTCTCCTCCTATTTTTCATACCGTTTCATGTTCCTCATATTTTTCAGATCGTTTCATGCTCCTCATATTTTTGACACTTTTTGAAGCTCTTCTTATTTTCCCACTTTTACATGCTAATCATGTTTTTCAGACCGTTTCATGGATTTTTCAGACCGTTTCATGCTTCTCATATATTTGACACCTTTTGAAGCTCTTCATATTTTTCACACCTTTTCATGCTCTTCATGTTTTTCAACACCGTTTCATTCTCGTCATATTTTTCAGAACTTTTCATGATCCTCGTTGATTTCAAACTTTTTCATGCTCCTAATATTTTTCACAACTTTTCATGCTCCTCATATTTTTGACACCTTTTGAAGCTCTTCATATTTTTCACACAATTTCATGCTCTTCATATTTTTCAACACCGTTAAATGCTCCTCATATTTTTGACACCCTTTCAAGCTCTTCATATTTTTCAAACATTTTCATGCTCTTCATGTTTTTCCAACACCGTTTCATGCTCTTCATATTTTTGAACACCATTTCATGCTCCTCGTATTTTTCAGACCTTTTCAGGCTCCTCATTTTTTGACTCCTTTTGAAGCTCTTCATATTTTTCACACCTTTTCATGCTCTTCATGTTTCTCAACACCGATTCATGCTCTTCATATTTTTCACACCGTTTCATGCTCTTCATGTTTCTCAACACTGTTTCATGCTCTTTATGTTCTTCAACACCGTTTCATGCTCCTCATATGTTTGGCACCTTTTAAAGCTCTTCATATTTTTCACACCTTTTCATGTTCCTCATGATTTTCAACACCGTTTCATGCTCCTCTATTTTTCAGCCCGTTTCATGCTCCTCTATTTTTTAAAACCATTTGAAGCTCTTCATATGTTTTACACCTTTTCATGCTCTTCATGTTTTTCAACACCGTTTCATGCTCTTCATATTTTTCAACACCGTTTCATGCTCCTCATATTTTTGACACCTTTTGAAGCTCTTCCTATTTTTCACAACATTTCATGCTCTTCATGTGGTTCAACACAGTTTCATGATCCTCGTATTATTCAGACAGTTTCATGCTCCTCATATTTTAGACACCTTTTGAAGCTCTTCATATTTTTCACACCTTTTCATGCTCTTCATGTTTTTCCACACCGTTTCATGCTCCTCCTATTTTTCAGACCGTTACATGTCCCTCATATTTTTGACACTTTTTGAAGCTCTTCATATTTTTCACACCTTTTCATGCTCTTCATGTTTTTCAACACCGTTTCATCCTCCTCTTATTTTTCATACCGTTTCATGTTCCTCATATTTTTCAGATCGTTTCATGCTCCTCATATTTTTGACACTTTTTGAAGCTCTTCTTATTTTTCCCACTTTTACATGCTAATCATGTTTTTCAGACCGTTTCATGGATTTTTCAGACCGTTTCATGCTCCTCATATATTTGACACATTTTGAAGCTCCTCATATTGTTCACATCTTTTCATGTTCTTCATGTTTTTCAACACCGTTTCATGCTCCTCATATTTTTGACACCTTTTGAAGCTCTTCTGATTTTTCACACCTTTTCATGTTCTTCATGTTTTTCAACACCGTTTCATGCTCCTCATATTTTTGACACCTTTTGAAGCTCTTCATATTTTTCACACCTTTTCATGCTCCTCATGTTTTTCAACACCGTTTCATGCTCCTCTGTTTTTCAGCCCGTTTCATGCTCCTCTATTTTTTAAAACCATTTGAAGCTCTTCATATGTTTTACACCTTTTCATGCTCTTCATGTTTTTCAACACCGTTTCATGCTCTTCATATTTTTCAACACCGTTTCATGCTCCTCATATTTTTGACACCTTTTGAAGCTCTTCCTATTTTTCACAACTTTTCATGCTCTTCATGTGGTTCAACACAGTTTCATGATCCTCGTATTTTTCAGACAGTTTCATGCTCCTCATATTTTAGACACATTTGAAGCTCTTCATATTTTTCACACCTTTTCGTGCTCTTCATGTTTTTCCACACCGTTTCATGCTCCTCCTATTTTTCAGACCGTTACATGTCCCTCATATTTTTGACACTTTTTGAAGCTCTTCATATTTTTCACACCTTTTCATGCTCTTCATGTTTTTCAACACCGTTTCATCCTCCTCTTATTTTTCATACCATTTCATGTTCCTCATATTTTTCAGATCGTTTCATGCTCCTCATATTTTTGACACTTTTTGAAGCTCTTCTTATTTTTCCCACTTTTACATGCTAATCATGTTTTTCAGACCGTTTCATGGATTTTTCAGACCGTTTCATGCTCCTCATATATTTGACACATTTTGAAGCTCCTCATATTTTTCACATCTTTTCATGTTCTTCATGTTTTTCAACACCGTTTCATGCTCCTCATATTTTTGACACCTTTTGAAGCTCTTCTGATTTTTCACACCTTTTCATGTTCTTCATGTTTTTCAACACCGTTTCATGCTCCTCATATTTTTGACACCTTTTGAAGCTCTTCATATTTTTCACACCTTTTCATGCTCCTCATGTTTTTCAACACCGTTTCATGCTCCTCATATTTTTCAGACCGTTCCTTGCTCCTCATGTTTTTAACACCTTTTGCAGCTCTTCATATTTTTCACACCTTTTCATGCTCTTCATGTTTTTCAACACTGTTTATTGCTCCTCATATTTTTCAGAACGTTTCATGCTCCTTGTAGATTTCACACCTTTTCATGCTCCTCATATATATCACAACTTTTCATGCTTCTCATATTTTTCACACCTTTTGAAGCTCTTCATATTTTTCACACGTTTTCATGCTCTTCATGTTTTTCAACACCGTTTCATGCTCCTCATATTTTTCAGACCATTTCATGCTCCTCATATTTTTGACACCTTTTGAATCTCTTCATATTTTTCACACCTTTTCATGCTCTTCATGTTTTTCCACACCGTTTCATGCTCCTCCTGTTTTTCAGACCGTTTCCTGCTCCTCATACTTTGACACCTTTGAAGCTCTTCAAATTTTTCACATATTTTCAGGATCTTCATGTTTTTCAACACCGTTTCATGGTCCTCATATTTTTCAGACCTTTTCATGCTCCTCGTATTTTTCACACCTTTTCATGCTCCTCGTATTTTTCACTAATTATCCTACTCTTCGTATTTTTCAGACCTTTTCACGTTCTTCATATTTTTCACACATTTTCACGCTCTTCGTATTTTTGACACCTTTTCAGGTTCCCCGAATATTTCACACCTTTCCTGCTCCTCGTATTTTTCACACCTTGTCATGCTCCTCGTATTTTTCACATCTTGTCATGCTCCTCCTATTTTTCACAGGTGTTCATGCTCCTCGTATTTTTCACACGTTTTCATGCTCCTCGTATTTTTCACACGTGTTCATCCTCCTCGTATTTTCACACCTTTTCATGCTCCTCGTATTTTTCACACGTGTTCATGCTCCTCGTATTTTTCACAACTTTTCATGCTCCTCGTATTTTTCACACCTTTTCATGCTCCTGGTATTTTTCACACCTTTTCCTACTCCTCGTATTTTTCAGACCTTCTCATGCTCCTCGTATTTTTCACACGTATTCATGCTCCTCGTATATTTCACACCTTGTCATGCCTCGTATTTTTCACACATTTTCATGCTCCTTGAATTTTTCACACCTTGTCATGCTCCTCGTATTTTTCACACCTTTTCATGCTCTTCATGTTTTTCAACCCCGTTTCATGCTCCTCATATTTTTCAGAACGTTTCATACTCCTCGTAGATTTCACACCTTTTCATGCTCCTATATTTATCACAACTTTTCATGCTCCTCATATTTTTGACACCTTTTGATGCTCTTCATATTTTTCACAGCTTTTCATGCTCCACATATTTTTCAGACCTTTTCATGCACCTCATATCTTTGACACCATTTGAAGCTCTTCATATTTTTCACACCTTTTCATGCTCTTCATGTTTTTCAACACCGTTTCATGCTCTTCATGTTTTTCAACACCGTTTCATGCTCCTCATATATCTCAAACCGTTTCATGCTCCTCATATTTTTGACACATTTTGAAGCTCTTCATATTTATCACACCTTTTCATGCTCTTCATGTTTTTCAACAACGTTTCATGCTCCTCATATTTTTCAGACCGTTTCATGCTCCTCATAGTTTTGACACCTTTTGACGCTCTTCATAGTTTTCACACCTTTTCATGCTCTTCATGATTTTCAACGCCTTTTCATGCTCTTCATGTTTTTCAACACCGTTTTATGCTCCTCATATTTTTGACACCTTTTGATGCTCTTCATATTTTTCACACCTTTTCATGCTCTTCATGTTTTTTACACCGTTTCATGCTCCTCATATTTTTGACACGTTTTGAAGCTCTTCATATTTTTTACACCTTTTCATATTCTTCATGTTTTTCAACACCGTTTCATGCTCCTCCTATTTTTCAGACCGTTTCATGCTCCTAATATTTTTCACACCTTTTCATGCTATTCATGTTTTTCACACCTTTTCATGCTCTTCATGTTTTTCAAGATCGTTTCATGCTCTTCATGTTTTTCAACTCCGTTTCATGCTCCTCATATATCTCAGATCGTTTCAAGCTCCTCATATTTTTGACACATTTTGAAGCTCTTCATATTTTTCACACCTTTTCATGCTCTTCATGTTTGTCAACACCTTTTCATGCTCCTCATATTTTTCAGACCGTTTCATGCTCCTAATATTTTTGACACCTTGTGAAGCTCTTCATATTTTTCACACCTTTTCATGCTCGTCATGTTTGTCAACACCGTTTCATGCTCCTCATATTTTTCAGACCGTTTCATGCTCCTCATATTTTTCACACCTTTTGAAGCTCTTCATATTTTTCACACCTTTTCATGCTCTTCATGTTTGTCAACACCGTTTCATGCTCCTCATATTTTTCAGACAGTTTTATGCTCCTCTTATTTTTGACACCTTTTGAAGCTCTTCATAGTTTTCACACCTTTTCATGCTCTTCATGATTTTCAACACCTTTTCATGTTCTTCATGATTTTCAACACCGTTTCATGCTCCTCCTATTGTTCAGACCATTTCTTGTTACTCCTATTTTTCAGAACGTTTCATGCTCCTAATATTTTTAAGACCGTTACATGCTCCTCATATTTTTCACACCTTTTCATGCTCTTCATGTTTCTCAACACCGTTTCATGCTCCTCCTATATTTCACAACATTTCATGCTCCTCATATTTATCAGACTGTTTCATTCTCCTCATATTTTTCACACCTTTTGAAGCTCTTCATATTTTTCCCACCTTTTCATGCTCTTCATGTTTTTCAGACCGTTTCATGCTCCTCATATTTTGTACACCTTTTGAAGCTGTTCATATTTTTTTCACCATTTCACGCTCTTCATGTTTTTCAACACCGTTTCATGCTCCTCGTATTTTTCAGAGCTTTTCATGTTTCTCATATTTTTGACACCTTTTGAAGCTCTTCATATTTTTCACACCTTTTCATGCTCTTCTTGTTTTTCAACACCGTTTCATGCCTCTCATACTTTTGAGACCGTTTCATGCTCCTGATATACTTGACATCTTTTGAAGCTCTTCATCATTTTCACACCGTTTCATGCTCTTCATGTTTTCAACACCGTTTAATGCTCCTCATATGTTTCAGACCATTTCTTGCTCTGCATATTTTTTAAACCTTTTGAAGCTCTTCATATTTTTCATACCATTTCATGCTCTTCATGTTTTTCAACACCGTTTCATGCTCCTCATATTTTTCAGACCGTTTCATGCCCCTCATATTTTTGACATCTTTTGAAGCTCTTCATATTTTTCACACCTTTTCATGCTCTTCATGTTTGTCAACACGGTTGCATGCTCCACATATTTTTCAGACCGTTTCATGCTCCTCATATTTTTGACAACGTTTGAAGCTCTTCATAGTTTTCACACGTTTTCATGCTCTTCATGTTTCTCAACACCGTTTCATGCTCCTCCTATATTTCAGAACTTTTCATGCTCCTCATATTTATCAGACCCTTTCATGCTCCTCATATTTTTCACACGTTTTGAAGCTCTTCATATTTTTCTCACGTTTTCATGCTCTTCATGTTTTTCAGACCGTTTCATGCTCCTCATATTTTGGACACCTTTTGAAGCTCTTCATATTTTTCACACCTTTTCATGCTCCTCATATTTTTCAACACCGTTTCATGCTCCTCATATTTTTCAGACCGTTTCATGCTCCTCATATTTTTGACACCATTTGAAGCGGTTCATATTTTTCACACCTTTTCATGATCTTCATGTTTTTCAACACCGTTTCATGCTCCTCATATTTTTGACACCCTTTGAAGCTGTTCATATTTTTCACACCTTTTCATGCTCTTCATGTTTTTCAACAATGTTTCATGCTCTTCATATTTTTGAACACCGTTTCATGCACCTCGTATTTCTCAGAACGTTTCATGCTCCTCATATTTTTGACATCTTTTAAAGATCTTCATGTCTTTCACACCTTTTCATGCTCTTCATGTTTCTCAACACCATTTCATGATCTTCATGTTTTTCAAAACCGTTTAATACTCCTCATATTTTTCAGACCGTTTCATGCTCCTCATATTCTTGACCCTTTTTGAAGCTCTTCATATTTTTCACACCTTTTCCTGCTTTTCGTATTTTTCAGACCGTTTCATTCTCCTCATATTTTTCAGACAGTTTCATGCTCCGCATATTTTTGACATCTTTTGAAGCTGTTCAAATTTTTTTCACCATTTCATGCTCTTCATGTTTTTCAACACCGTTTCATGATCTTGATGTTTTTCAAAACCGTTTCATGCGTCTCATATTTTTCGAACTGTTTCATGTTCCTCATATTTTTGACAATTTTAAAGCTTTTCATATTTTTCACACCATTTCATGCTCTTCATGTTTTTCAACACCATTTCCTGATCGTCATGTTTTTCAAAACCGTTTCTTGCTCCTTATATTTTTGACATCCTTTGAAGCTCTTCATATTTTTCACACCTTTTCATGCTCTTCATGTTTTTCAACACCGTTTATTGCTCCTCATATTTTTCAGAACGTTTCATGCTCCTCGTAGATTTCACACTTTTTCATGCTCCTCATATATATCACAACTTTTCATGCTCCTCATATTTTTGACACCTTTTGAAGCTCTTCATATTTTTCACACGTTTTCATGCTCTTCATGTTTGTCAACACCGTTTCATGCTCCTCATATTTTTCAGACCGTTTCATGCTCCTCATATTTTTCACACCTTTTGAAGCTCTTCATATTTTTCACACCTTTTCATGCTCGTCATGTTTGTCAACACCGTTTCATGCTCCTTATATTTTTCAGACAGTTTTATGCTCCTCTTATTTTTGACACCTTTTGAAGCTCTTCATAATTTTCACACCTTTTCATGCTCTCTTCATGATTTTCAACACCTTTTCATGTTCTTCATGATTTTCAACACCGTTTCATGCTCCTCCTATTGTTCAGACCATTTCTTGTTCCTACTATTTTTCAGACCGTTTCATGCTCCTAATATTTTTAAGACCTTACATGCTCCTCATATTTTTCACACCTTTTCATGCTCTTCATGATGATCAACACCGTTTCATGCTCCTCCTATATTTCACAACATTTCATGCTCCTCATATTTATCAGACTGTTTCATTCTCGTCATATTTTTCACACCTTTTGAAGCTCTTCATATTTTTCCCACCTTTTCATACTCCTCGTATTTTTCACACTTTTTCATGCTCCTCGTATTTCACAGCTTTTCATGCTCCTCGAATTTTTCACACCTTTTCTTGCTCCTCATATTTTTCATATTTTTTCGTGCTCTTCATATTTTTCACACCTTTTCGTGCTCCTAGTGTTTTTCTTGCCTTTTCATGACCTCGTATTTTTCACGCCTTTTGATGCTCCTCGTATTTTCACGGCTTTTCAGGCTCCTCGTATTTTTCAGACCTATTCATGCTCCTCGTATTTCTCAGGTCTTTTCATGCTCCTCATAGTTTTAGAAATTTTCCTGCTCCTCTTTTTTTTCACACCTCTTCATGCTCCTCTTTTTTTTAACACATATTCATGCTCCTCGTATTTTTCACATCTTTTCATGCACCTCGTATTTTTCACACGTTTTCATGTTCCTCGTATTTTTCACACATTTTCATGCTCCGGGTATTTTTCACACTTTTTCATGCTCCTCATATTTTTCACACCTTTTCGTGCTCTTCATACGTTTCACACCTTTTTGTGATCTTAATATTTTACAGATCTTTTCATGCTCTTTATATTTTTCACAACTTTTCAGTTTCTTCATATTTTTCACACCTTTTCAGACTCTTCATATTTTTCAGACCTTTTCATTGTCCTCATATTTTTTAGAACTTTTCATGCTCCTCTTTTTTTTAACACATATTCATGCTACTCGTATTTTTACACATTTTCAAGCTCCTCGTATTTTTCACACCTTTTCACGCTCCTCGTATTTTTCACACCTTTTCATGCTCCTCGTATTTTTCACACATTTTCATGCTGCTTGAATTTTTCACACCTTTTCTATCTCCTCATATTTTTCAGACCTTTTCATGGTCTTCATATTTTTCAGAATTTTTCATGATCCTCGTATTTCTCAGACCGTTTCATGCTCCTCGCATTTTTCACACCTTTTCATGCTCCTCCTATTTTTCACACCTTTTCATGCTCCTCGAATTTTTCACACCTTTTCATGCTCCTCGTATTTTTCAATCCTTTTCACGCTCCTCGTATTTATCAGACTTGTTCATCCTCCTCATATTTATCAGACTTTTTTATGCTCCTCGTATTTTTCACACCTTTTCATGCTCCTCGTATTTTTCACAGCTTTTCATGCTCCTCATATTTTTCACACCTTTTCATGCTCCTCATATTTTTCAGACATTTTCATGCTCCTCGTATTTTTCACAATTTTTCTAGCTCCTCGTATTTTTCAGAGCTTTTCATGCTCCTCGTATTTTTCCCACCTTTTCATGCTCCTCGTATTTTTCAGACTTTTTTGTGCTCTTCATATTTTTCAAACCTTTCTATCTCTTCATATTTTACAGACCTTTTCATGCTCTTCATAATTTTCAGTACTTTTCATGCTCTTCATATTTTTCAGACCTTTTCATGCTCTTCATATTTTTCACTACTTTTCAGGCTCTTCATATTTTTCAGACCGTTTCATGCTCCTCATATTTTTCACACCTTTTCATGCTCCTCGTATTTTTCACAACATTTTGTGCTCCTCGTATTTTTCAGATCATTTCGTGCTCTTCATATTTTTCACACATTTTCGTTCTCTTCGTATATTTCAAAGCTTTTCATGTTCTTCATATTTTTCACACCTTTTCAGGCTGTTCATATCTTTCAAACCTTTCCAGCTCCTCGTATTTTTCAGGCCTTTTCGTGCTCCTCGTATTTGTCAGACCTTTTCATGCTCCTTGTATTTTTCTCGCCTTTATATGCGCTTCATATTTTTCAGACTTTTTCAAGCTCCTCGTATTTCTCAGACCTTTTCATGATCCTCGTATTTTTGACACCTTTTGAATCTCTTCATATTTTTCACACCTTTTCATGCTCCTCGTATTTTTCACAATTTTTCTAGCTCCTCGTATTTTTCAGATCTTTCCATGCTCCTCCCATTTTTCACATCTTTTCCTGCTCCTTGTATCTGTCAGACCTTTTCATGCCCCTTGTATTATCAGACATTATCATGCTCTTCGTATTTTTCAGACCTTTTCATGCTCCTCGTATTTTTCACCCCTTTTCATGCTCCTCATATTTTTCAGATCTTTTCATGCTCCTCGTATTTTTCAGACCTTTTCATTCTCCTCGTATTTTTCAGACCTTTTCATGCTCCTCGTATTTCTCAGACCTTTTCATGCTCCTCGTATTTGTCAGACCTTTTCATGCTCCTTGTATTTTTCTCGCCTTTATATGCGCTTCATATTTTTCAGACTTTTTCAAGCTCCTCGTATTTCTCAGACCTTTTCATGATCCTCGTATTTTTCATGCCTTTTCATGCTCCTCGTATTTTTCACACCTTTTCATGCTCCTCGTATTTTTCAGACCTATTCATGCTCCTCATATTTTTCAGACCTTTTCATGTTCTCGTATTTTTCAGACCTTTTCGTGTTCCTCGTATTACTCAGACCTTTTCATATTCCTCGTATTTGTCAGACCTTTTCATGTTCCTCGTATTTTTCAGACCTTTTCATATTCTTCATGTTTTTCAGACTTTTTAATGTTCCTCATATTTCTCAGACCGTTTTAATCTCCTCGTATTTTTCACATCTTTTCTGGCTCCTCCTATTTTTCACATCTTTTCATGCTTCTCATATTTTTCAAGCCTTTTCATGCTCCTCGTATTTTTCGCACCTTTTCCTGCTCCTCGTATGTTTCAGACATTTTCATGCTCCTCATGTTTTTCAACACCGTTTCATACTCCTCATATATTTTAGACCGTTTCCAGTTCCTCATATTTTTGACACCTTTTGAAGCTCTTCATATTTTTCACACTTTTTCATGCTCTTCATGTTTTTCAACATCGTTTCATGCTCTTCATATTTTTGAACAACGTTTCATGCACCTCGTATTTTTCAGACCGTTTCATGCTCCTCATATTTTTGACACCTTTTGAAGCTCTTCATATTTTTCACACTTTTTCATGCTCTTCATGTTTTTCAACATCGTTTCATGCTCCTCATGTTTTTCAACACCGTTTATTGTTCCTCATATTTTTCAGACCATTTCATGCTCCTTGTATTTTTCATACCGTTTGAAGCTCTTCATAATTTTCACACCTTTTCATGTTCTTCATATTTTTCAACACCGTTTCATGCTCCTCCTATTTTTCAGAACATTTCATGCTCCTCATATTTTTCAGACCGTTTCATGCTCCTCATATTTTTCACACCTTTTGAAGCTCTTCATATTTTTCACACATTTTCATGCTCTTCATGTTTTTCAACACCGTTTAATGCTCCTCATATTTTTGACACCCTTTGAAGCTCTTTATATTTTTCACACATTTTCATGCTCTTCATGTTTTTCAACACCGTTTCATGATCTTCATATTTTTGAACACCATTTCATGCTCCTCGTATTTTTCAAAGAGTTTCATGCTCCTCAAATTTTTGACACCTTTTGAAGCTCTTCATATTTTTCACGCCTTCTCATGCTCCACCTATTTTTCAGGGCTTTTCATGCTCTTGGTATTTTTCGCACCTTTTCATGCTCCTAGTGTTTTTCAAGCCTTTTCAGGCTCTTCATATTTTTCAGACCTTTTCATATTCCTCGTATATTTCAGAACCTTTCATGCTCCTCGGATTTTTAACACATTTTCATGCCCGTCGTATTTTTCACACCTTTTCATGCTCCTCATGTTTTTCACACATTTTGATGCTACTCGTATTTTTCACAGCTTTCGTGCTCCACCTATTTTTCACACATTTTCAGGCTCTTCGTATTTTTCAGGCCTTTTCAAGCTCCTTGTATTTTTCAGGCCTTTTCATGCTCCTCGTATTTTTTACACCTTTTCATGCTCCTCGTATTTTTCACACCTTTTCATGCTCCTCGTATTTTTCACACTTTTTCATGCTCCTCGTATTTTTCACACTTTTTCATGCTCCTCGTATTTCACAGCTTTTCATGGTCCTCGAATTTTTCAGACCTTTTAATGCTCCTGGTATTTTTCACACGTTTTCATGCTCCTCGTATTTTTCACACTTTTTCATGCTCCTCGTATTTCACAGCTTTTCATGCTCCTCGAATTTTTCACACCTTTCCTGCTCCTCATATTTTTCATATTTTTTTGTGCTCTTCATATTTTTCACACCTTTTCATGCTCCTCGTATTTTTCTCACCTTTTCATGCTCCTCGTATTTTTCAGACTTTTTCGTGCTCTTCATATTTTTCAAACCTTTCTATCTCTTCATATTTTACAGACCTTTTCATGCTCTTCATATTTTTCACTATTTTCAGGCACTTCATATTTTTCAGCCCTTTTCATGCTCCTCATATTTTTCACACCTTTTCAGACTCTTCATATTTTTCAGACCTTTTCATATTCCTCGTATTTTTCAGAACTTTTCATGCTCCTCTTTTTTTTTTATCACATTTTCATGCTCCTCTTATTTTTCACACCTTTTCATGCTCTTCATTTTGTTTAGACATTTTCATGCTCTTAATATTTTTCTCACCTTTTCAGGCTCTTCAATATTTTCAGACCGTTTAATGCTCATCATATTTATCAGACCTTTTCATGCTACTCGCATTTTTCACGACTTTTCATGCTCCACCTATTTTTCAGGGCTTTTCATGCTCTTTGTATTTCTCACACCTTTTCGTACCCCTTGTATTTTTCAGACCATTTTGTGTGCTTCATATTTTTCAAAACTTTTCGTGCTCTTCATATTTTCCTCACCTTTTCATGCTCTGCAATTTTTTCAGACCATTTCATGCTCCTCTTATTTTTCAGAACTTTTCATGCTCTTCGTATTTTTCACGCTTTTTCATGCTCCTCGTATTTTTCCCACCTTTTCATGCTCCTCGTATGTTTCAGACTTTTTAGTGCTCTTCATATTTTTCAAACCTTTCTAACTCTTCATATTTTACAGATCTTTTCATGCTCTTCATATTTTTCACTACTTTTCAGGCTCTTCATATTTTTCAGACCATTTCATGTTCTTCATATTTTTCATTCTTTTCAGGCTGTTCATATTTTTCAGATCATTTCATGTTCTTCATATTTTTCACTACTTTTCAGATTCTTCATATTTTTCAGGCCTTTTCATGCTCCCTATATTTTTCAGGCCTTTTCTTGCTCCTCGTATTTTTCCCACCTTTTCATGCTCCTCGTATTTTTCAGACTTTTTCGTGCTCTTCATATTTTTCAAACCTTTCTAGCTCTTCATATTTTACAGACCTTTTCATGCTCTTCACATTTTTCACTACTTTTAAGGCTCTTCATATGTTTCAGAACTTTTCATGCTCCTCGTATTTGTCACACCTTTCAGACTCTTCATATTTTTCAGACCTTTTAATATTCCTCGAATTTTTCAGAACTTTTCATGCTCCTCTTCTTTTTTAACACATTTTCATGCTCCTCGTATTTTTCACATCTTTTCATGCTCCTCGTATTCTCACACGTTTTCAAGTTCCTGTTATTTTTCACACGTTTTCATGCTCCTCATATTTTTCACACCTTTTCATGCTCCTCGTATTTTTCAGAACTTTTCATGTTCCTCCTATTTTTCACACCTTTTCATGCTCCTTGTATTTTTCATACCGGTTCAAGCTCCTCGTATTTTTCACACCTCTTCATGCTTCTCCTACTTTTCACACCTTTTCGTGCTCTTCATATTTTTCATACCTTTTCGTTCTCTTCATATTTTTCTCACCTTTTCATGCTCTTCAATTTTTTCAGACCATTTCATGCTCCTTTTTTTTTTCAGTCCTTTTCATTCTCCTCGTATTTATCAGACTTGTCCATCCTCCTCATGTTTATCAGACTTTTTCATGCTCCTCATATTTTTCACACCTTTTCATGCTCCTCGTATTTTTCAAAGGTTTTCATGCTCCTCGTATTTTTCACACCTTTTCTAGCTCCTCATATTTTTCAGACCCTTTCATGCTCTTCATATTTTTCAGACCATTTCATGATCCTCGTATTTCTCAGACCGTTTCATATTCCTCGTATTTGTCAGACCTTTTCATGCTCCTCGTATTTTTCACACATTTTCATGCTCCTCGTATTTTTCACACATTTTCATGCTCCTCCTATTTTCACAACTTTTCATGCTCCTCGTATTTTTCACACCTTTTCTTCCTCCTCGTATTTTTCATGCCTTTCCATGCTCCACCTATTTTTCAGGGCTTTTCATGCTCTTGGTATTTTTTACACCTTTTCATGCTCCTAGTGTTTTTCACACCTTTTCGTGCTCCTCCTATTTTTCACACCTTTTCATGCTCCTCGAATTTTTCACACCTTTTCATGCTCCTCGTATTTTTCAGTCCTTTTCATGCTCCTCGTATTTATCAGACTTGTTCATCCGCCTCATATTTATCAGACTTTTTCATGCTCCTCGTATTTTTCACACCTTTTCATGCTCCTCGTATTTTTCTCACCTTTACATGCGCTTCATATTTTTCAGACTTGTTCAAGCTCCTCGTATTTCTCAGACCTTTTCATGGTCCTCGTATTTTTCACGCCTTTTCATGCTCCTCGTATTTTTCACGCCTTTTCATGCTCCTCCTATTTTTCAGGCTTATTCATGCTCCTAGTATTTTTCAGAAATTTTCCTGCTCCTCTTTATTTTCCACATCTTTTCATGCTCCTCATATTCTCACACGTTTTCAAGTTCCTGTTATTTTTCACACGTTTTCATGCTCCTCATATTTTTCACACCTTTTCATGCTCCTCGTATTTTTCACCACTCTTCATGCTCCCCGTATTTTTCACACCTTTTTGTGCTCCTCCTATTTTTCACACCTTTTCATACTCTTCGTATTTGTCAGACCTTTTCATGCTCCTCGTATTTTTCAGAACTTTTCATGTTCCTCCTATTTTTCACACCTTTTCATGCTCCTCGTATTTTTCATACCTGTTCAAGCTCCTCGTATTTTTCACACCCCTTCATGCTTCTCCTACTTTTCACACCTTTTCGTGCTCTTCATATTTTTCATACCTTTTCGTTCTCTTCATATTTTTCTCACCTTTTCATGCTCTTCAATTTTTTCAGACCATTTCATGCTCCCCTTTTTTTCAGTCCTTTTCATGCTCCTCGTATTTATCAGACTTGTTCATCCTCCTCATATTTATCAGACTTTTTCATGCTCCTCGTATTTTTCACACCTTTTCATGCTCCTCGTATTTTAACACCTCTTCATGCTCCTCGTATTTTTCACACCTTTTCATGCTCCTCGTATTCTTCATACCTTTTCATGCTAGTCATATTTTTCACACCTTTTCGTGCTTCTCCTCTTTTTCACACCTTTTCGTGCTCTTCATATTTTTCACACATTTTCTTGCTCTTCATATTTTTCACACCTTTTCATGCTCCTCATATTTTTCAGATATTTTCATGCTCCTCGTATTTTTCAAATTTTTCTAGCTCCTCGTATTTTTCAGACCTTTTCATGCTCCTCGTATTTTTCCCACCTTTTCATGCTCCTCGTATTTTTCAGACTTTTTCGTGCTCTTCATATTTTTCAAACCTTTCTATCTCTTCATATTTTACAGACCTTTTCATGCTCTTCATATTTTTCACTATTTTCAGGCACTTCATATTTTTCAGACCTTTTCATGCTCTTCATATTTTTCACTACTTTTTAGGCTCTTCATATTTTTCAGACCTTTTCATGCTCCTCGTATTTTTCCCACCTTTTCATGCTCCTCGTATTTTTCAGAATTTTTTGTGCTCTTCATATTTTTCAAACCTTTCTAGCACTTCATATTTTACAGACCTTTTCATGCTCTTCATATTTTTCACTATTTTCAGGCACTTCATATTTTTCCGACCTTTTCATGCTCTTCATATTTTTCATTACTTTTCAGTCTCTTCATATTTTTCAGACCTTTTCATGCTCCTCATATTTTTCAGACGTTTTCATGCTCCTCATATTTTTCACACCTTTTCATGCTCCTCGTATTTTTCAGACGTTTTCATGCTCCTCATATTTTTCACACCTTTTCATGCTCCTCGTATTTTTCACAACATTTTGTGCTCCTCGTATTTTTCAGATCATTTCGTGCTCTTCATATTTTTCACACATTTTCGTGCTCTTCGTATATTTCCAAGCTTTCCATGTTCTTCATATTTTTCACACCTTTTCAGGCTGTTCATATCTTTCAGAACTTTTCATGTTCTCGTATTTTTCAGACCTTTTCGTTCTCCTCGTATTTCTCAGACCTTTTCATATTCCTCGTATTTTTCAGACCCTTTCATGTTCCTCGTATTTTTCAGACCTTTTCATGTTCTTCATATTTTTCAGACTTTTTCATGTTCCTCATATTTCTCAGACCGTTTTATGCTCCTCGTATTTTTCACATCTTTCGTGCTCCTCCTATTTTTCACACCTTTTCATGCTTCTCATATTTTTCAGACCATTTCATGCTCCTCTTATTTTTCAGAACTTTTCATGCTCTTTGTATTTTTCACGCTTTTTCATGCTCCTCGTATTTTTCCCACCTTTTCATGCTCCTCGTATGTTTCAGACTTTTTCGTGCTCTTCATATTTTTCAAACCTTTCTAACTCTTCATATTTTACAGATCTTTTCATGCTCTTCATATTTTTCACTACTTTTCAGGCTCTTCATATTTTCCAGACCATTTCATGTTCTTCATATTTTTCATTCTTTTCAGGCTGTTCATATTTTTCAGATCATTTCATGCTCTTCATATTTTTCACTACTTTTCAGATTCTTCATATTTTTCAGGCCTTTTCATGCTCCCTATATTTTTCAGGCCTTTTCTTGCTCCTCGTATTTTTCCCACCTTTTCATGCTCCTCGTATTTTTCAGACTTTTTCGTGCTCTTCATATTTTTCAAATCTTTCTAGCTCTTCATATTTTACAGACCTTTTCATGCTCTTCACATTTTTCACTACTTTTAAGGCTCTTCATATGTTTCAGAACTTTTCATGCTCCTCGTATTTGTCACACCTTTTCAGACTCTTCATATTTTTCAGACCTTTTAATATTCCTCGAATTTTTCAGAACTTTTCATGCTCCTCTTCTTTTTTAACACATTTTCATGCTCCTCGTATTTTTCACATCTTTTCATGCTCCTCGTATTCTCACACGTTTTCAAGTTCCTGTTATTTTTCACACGTTTTCATGCTCCTCATATTTTTCACACCTTTTCATGCTCCTCGTATTTTTCAGACGTTTTCATGCTCCTCATATTTTTCACACCTTTTCATGCTCCTCGTATTTTTCACAACATTTTGTGCTCCTCGTATTTTTCAGATCATTTCGTGCTCTTCATATTTTTCACACATTTTCGTGCTCTTCGTATATTTCCAAGCTTTCCATGTTCTTCATATTTTTCACACCTTTTCAGGCTGTTCATATCTTTCAGAACTTTTCATGTTCTCGTATTTTTCAGACCTTTTCGTTCTCCTCGTATTTCTCAGACCTTTTCATGTTCCTCGTATTTTTCAGACCTTTTCATGTTCCTCGTATTTTTCAGACCTTTTCATGTTCTTCATATTTTTCAGACTTTTTCATGTTCCTCATATTTCTCAGACCGTTTTATGCTCCTCGTATTTTTCACATCTTTCGTGCTCCTCCTATTTTTCACACCTTTTCATGCTTCTCATATTTTTCAGACCATTTCATGCTCCTCTTATTTTTCAGAACTTTTCATGCTCTTTGTATTTTTCACGCTTTTTCATGCTCCTCGTATTTTTCCCACCTTTTCATGCTCCTCGTATGTTTCAGACTTTTTCGTGCTCTTCATATTTTTCAAACCTTTCTAACTCTTCATATTTTACAGATCTTTTCATGCTCTTCATATTTTTCACTACTTTTCAGGCTCTTCATATTTTCCAGACCATTTCATGTTCTTCATATTTTTCATTCTTTTCAGGCTGTTCATATTTTTCAGATCATTTCATGCTCTTCATATTTTTCACTACTTTTCAGATTCTTCATATTTTTCAGGCCTTTTCATGCTCCCTATATTTTTCAGGCCTTTTCTTGCTCCTCGTATTTTTCCCACCTTTTCATGCTCCTCGTATTTTTCAGACTTTTTCGTGCTCTTCATATTTTTCAAATCTTTCTAGCTCTTCATATTTTACAGACCTTTTCATGCTCTTCACATTTTTCACTACTTTTAAGGCTCTTCATATGTTTCAGAACTTTTCATGCTCCTCGTATTTGTCACACCTTTTCAGACTCTTCATATTTTTCAGACCTTTTAATATTCCTCGAATTTTTCAGAACTTTTCATGCTCCTCTTCTTTTTTAACACATTTTCATGCTCCTCGTATTTTTCACATCTTTTCATGCTCCTCGTATTCTCACACGTTTTCAAGTTCCTGTTATTTTTCACACGTTTTCATGCTCCTCATATTTTTCACACCTTTTCATGCTCCTCGTATTTTTCAGACGTTTTCATGCTCCTCATATTTTTCACACCTTTTCATGCTCCTCGTATTTTTCACAACATTTTGTGCTCCTCGTATTTTTCAGATCATTTCGTGCTCTTCATATTTTTCACACATTTTCGTGCTCTTCGTATATTTCCAAGCTTTCCATGTTCTTCATATTTTTCACACCTTTTCAGGCTGTTCATATCTTTCAGAACTTTTCATGTTCTCGTATTTTTCAGACCTTTTCGTTCTCCTCGTATTTCTCAGACCTTTTCATATTCCTCGTATTTTTCAGACCTTTTCATGTTCCTCGTATTTTTCAGACCTTTTCATGTTCTTCATATTTTTCAGACTTTTTCATGTTCCTCATATTTCTCAGACCGTTTTATGCTCCTCGTATTTTTCACATCTTTCGTGCTCCTCCTATTTTTCACACCTTTTCATGCTTCTCATATTTTTCAGACCATTTCATGCTCCTCTTATTTTTCAGAACTTTTCATGCTCTTTGTATTTTTCACGCTTTCTCATGCTCCTCGTATTTTTCCCACCTTTTCATGCTCCTCGTATGTTTCAGACTTTTTCGTGCTCTTCATATTTTTCAAACCTTTCTAACTCTTCATATTTTACAGATCTTTTCATGCTCTTCATATTTTTCACTACTTTTCAGGCTCTTCATATTTTTCAGACCATTTCATGTTCTTCATATTTTTCATTCTTTTCAGGCTGTTCATATTTTTCAGATCATTTCATGCTTTTCATATTTTTCACTACTTTTCAGATTCTTCATATTTTTCAGGCCTTTTCATGCTCCCTATATTTTTCAGGCCTTTTCTTGCTCCTCGTATTTTTCCCACCTTTTCATGCTCCTCGTATTTTTCAGACTTTTTCGTGCTCTTCATATTTTTCAAATCTTTCTAGCTCTTCATATTTTACAGACCTTTTCATGCTCTTCACATTTTTCACTACTTTTAAGGCTCTTCATATGTTTCAGAACTTTTCATGCTCCTCGTATTTGTCACACCTTTTCAGACTCTTCATATTTTTCAGACCTTTTAATATTCCTCGAATTTTTCAGAACTTTTCATGCTCCTCTTCTTTTTTAACACATTTTCATGCTCCTCGTATTTTTCACATCTTTTCATGCTCCTCGTATTCTCACACGTTTTCAAGTTCCTGTTATTTTTCACACGTTTTCATGCTCCTCATATTTTTCACACCTTTTCATGCTCCTCGTATTTTTCAGAACTTTTCATGTTCCTCCTATTTTTCACACCTTTTCATGCTCCTTGTATTTTTCATACCGGTTCAAGCTCCTCGTATTTTTCACACCTCTTCATGCTTCTCCTACTTTTCACACCTTTTCGTGCTCTTCATATTTTTCATACCTTTTCGTTCTCTTCATATTTTTCTCACGTTTTCATGCTCTTCAATTTTTTCAGACCATTTCATGCTCCTCTTTTTTTTCAGTCCTTTTCATTCTCCTCGTATTTATCAGACTTGTCCATCCTCCTCATGTTTATCAGACTTTTTCACGCTCCTCGTATTTTTCACACCTTTTCATGCTCCTCGTATTTTTCAAAGGTTTTCATGCTCCTCGTATTTTTCACACCTTTTCTAGCTCCTCATATTTTTCAGACCCTTTCATGCTCTTCATATTTTTCAGACCATTTCATGATCCTCGTATTTCTCAGACCGTTTCATATTCCTCGTATTTGTCAGACCTTTTCATGCTCCTCGTATTTTTCACACATTTTCATGCTCCTCGTATTTTTCACACATTTTCATGCTCCTCCTATTTTCACAACTTTTCATGCTCCTCGTATTTTTCACACCTTTTCTTCCTCCTCGTATTTTTCATGCCTTTTCATGCTCCACCTATTTTTCAGGGCTTTTCATGCTCTTGGTATTTTTTACACCTTTTCATGCTCCTAGTGTTTTTCACACCTTTTCGTGCTCCTCCTATTTTTCACACCTTTTCATGCTCCTCGAATTTTTCACACCTTTTCATGCTCCTCGTATTTTTCAGTCCTTTTCATGCTCCTCGTATTTATCAGACTTGTTCATCCGCCTCATATTTATCAGACTTTTTCATGCTCCTCGTATTTTTCACACCTTTTCATGCTCCTCGTATTTTTCTCACCTTTACATGCGCTTCATATTTTTCAGACTTGTTCAAGCTCCTCGTATTTCTCAGACCTTTTCATGGTCCTCGTATTTTTCACGCCTTTTCATGCTCCTCGTATTTTTCACGCCTTTTCATGCTCCTCGTATTTTTCAGGCTTATTCATGCTCCTAGTATTTTTCAGAAATTTTCCTGCTCCTCTTTATTTTCCACATCTTTTCATGCTCCTCATATTCTCACACGTTTTCAAGTTCCTGTTATTTTTCACACGTTTTCATGCTCCTCATATTTTTCACACCTTTTCATGCTCCTCGTATTTTTCACCACTCTTCATGCTCCCCGTATTTTTCACACCTTTTTGTGCTCCTCCTATTTTTCACACCTTTTCATACTCTTCGTATTTGTCAGACCTTTTCATGCTCCTCGTATTTTTCAGAACTTTTCATGTTCCTCCTATTTTTCACACCTTTTCATGCTCCTCGTATTTTTCATACCTGTTCAAGCTCCTCGTATTTTTCACACCCCTTCATGCTTCTCCTACTTTTCACACCTTTTCGTGCTCTTCATATTTTTCATACCTTTTCGTTCTCTTCATATTTTTCTCACCTTTTCATGCTCTTCAATTTTTTTAGACCATTTCATGCTCCCCTTTTTTTCAGTCCTTTTCATGCTCCTCGTATTTATCAGACTTGTGCATCCTCCTCATATTTATCAGACTTTTTCATGCTCCTCGTATTTTTCACACCTTTTCATGCTCCTCGTATTTTAACACCTCTTCATGCTCCTCTTATTTTCACACCTTTTCATGCTTCTCGTATTCTTCATACCTTTTCATGCTAGTCATATTTTTCACACCTTTTCGTGCTTCTCCTCTTTTTCACACCTTTTCGTGCTCTTCATATTTTTCACACATTTTCTTGCTCTTCATATTTTTCGCACCTTTTCATGCTCCTCATATTTTTCAGATATTTTCATGCTCCTCGTATTTTTCAAATTTTTCTAGCTCCTCGTATTTTTCAGACCTTTTCATGCTCCTCGTATTTTTCCCACCTTTTCATGCTCCTCGTATTTTTCAGACTTTTTCGTGCTCTTCATATTTTTCAAACCTTTCTATCTCTTCATATTTTACAGACCTTTTCATGCTCTTCATATTTTTCACTATTTTCAGGCACTACATATTTTTCAGACCTTTTCATGCTCTTCATATTTTTCACTACTTTTTAGGCTCTTCATATTTTTCAGACCTTTTCATGCTCCTCGTATTTTCCCCACCTTTTCATGCTCCTCGTATTTTTCAGAATTTTTTGTGCTCTTCATATTTTTCAAACCTTTCTAGCACTTCATATTTTACAGACCTTTTCATGCTCTTCATATTTTTCACTATTTTCAGGCACTTCATATTTTTCCGACCTTTTCATGCTCTTCATATTTTTCATTACTTTTCAGTCTCTTCATATTTTTCAGACCTTTTCATGCTCCTCATATTTTTCAGACGTTTTCATGCTCCTCATATTTTTCACACCTTTTCATGCTCCTCGTATTTTTCAGACGTTTTCATGCTCCTCATATTTTTCACACCTTTTCATGCTCCTCGTATTTTTCACAACATTTTGTGCTCCTCGTATTTTTCAGATCATTTCGTGCTCTTCATATTTTTCACACATTTTCGTGCTCTTCGTATATTTCCAAGCTTTCCATGTTCTTCATATTTTTCACACCTTTTCAGGCTGTTCATATCTTTCAGAACTTTTCATGTTCTCGTATTTTTCAGACCTTTTCGTTCTCCTCGTATTTCTCAGACCTTTTCATATTCCTCGTATTTTTCAGACCTTTTCATGTTCCTCGTATTTTTCAGACCTTTTCATGTTCTTCATATTTTTCAGACTTTTTCATGTTCCTCATATTTCTCAGACCGTTTTATGCTCCTCGTATTTTTCACATCTTTTCGTGCTCCTCCTATTTTTCACACCTTTTCATGCTTCTCATATTTTTCAGGCCTTTTCATGCTCCTCATATTTTTCACACCTTTTCCTGCTCCTCATATTTTTCACAACTTTTCATGTTCCTCATATTTTTCACAATTTTTCATTCGCCTTTTATTTTTCAGACCTTTTCGTGCTCCTCGTATTTTTCAGACTTTTTCATGCTCCTCCTATTTTTCACATCTTTTCGTGCTCCTCTTATCTGTCAGACCTTTTCATGCTCCTCGTATTTTTCAGACCTTTTCATGCCCCTCTATTTTTCACACCTTTTCATGCTCCTCATATTTTTCACACTTTTTCATGCTCCCAGTATTTTTCACACTTTTTCGTGCTCTTCATACTTTTCACACCTTTTCGTGATCTTCATATTTTACAGACCTTTTTATGCTCTTTATATTTTTCACACCTTTTCAGGCTCTTCATTTTTTTCAGACCTTTTCATGCTCCTCGTATTTCTCAGACCTTTTCATGCTCCTCGAATTTTTCGCATCTTTTCATGCTCCTCGTATTTGTCAGACCTTTTCGTACTCCTCGTATTTGTCAGACCTTTCATGCTCCTCGTATTTTTGAGACATTTTCATGCTCTTCATATTTTTCAGACTTTTTCATGCTCCTCGTATTTCTCTGACCTTTTCATGCTCCTCGTATTTTTCAGACCTTTTCGTGCTCTTCATATTTTTCACACCTTTTCGTTCTCTTCATATTTTACAGACCTTTTTATGCTCTTTATATTTTTCACACCTTTTCAGGCTCTTCATTTTTTTCAGACCTTTTCATGCTCCTCGTATTTTTCAGGGCTTTTCATGCCCCTCGTATTATTCAGGGCTTCTCATGCTCCTCGTATTTTTCAGGGCTTTTCATGCTCCTGGTATTTTTCACAGCTTTTCATGCTCCTCGTATTTTCAGACCGTTTCATGTTCCTCATATTTTTCAGACATTTTCATGCTTCTCGTATGTATCACACATTTTCTTGTCCCTCGTATTTTTCAGACTTTTTCGTGCTCTTCATATTTTTCACATCTTTTTGTGCTCCTCATTTTTTTCAGACTTTTTCATGCTCCTCGTATTTTTCACACCTTTTCTAGCTCCTCATATTTTTCACTCGTTTTCATTCTCCTCGAATTTTCACGACTTTTCATGCTCCACGTATTTTTCAGGTCTTTTCATGCTCCTCGTATTTTTCAGACCTTTTCATGCTCCTCGTATTTCTCAGACCTTTTCTTGCTCCTCATATTTTTCAGACTTTATCATGCTCCTAGTATTTCTCAGACCTTTTTATATTCCTCATATTTCTCAGACCTTTTCATGCTCGTCATATTTTTCACACCTTTTCATGCTCTTCATATTTCTCACACCTTTTCGTACCCCTTGTATTTTTCAGACCATTTTGTGTGCTTCATATTTTTCAAAACTTTTCGTGCTCTTCATATTTTCCTCACCTTTTCATGCTCTGCAATTTTTTCAGTCCATTTCATGCTCCTCTTATTTTTCAGAACTTTTCATGCTCTTCGTATTTTTCACGCTTTTTCATGCTCCTTATATTTTTCAGACCTTTTCATGCTCCTTGTATTTTTCAGGCCTTTTCATGCTCCTCGTATTTTTCAGGTCTTTTCATGCTCGTCGTATTTTTCCCACCTTTTCATGCTCCTCCTATTTTTCAGACTTTTTCGTGCTCTTCATATTTTTCAAACCTTCCTAGTTCTTCATATTTTACAGACCTTTTCATGCTCCTCACATTTTTCACTACTTTTAAGGCTCTTCATATGTTTCAGAACTTTTCATGCTTCTCGTATTTTTCACACCTTTTCAGACTCTTCATATTTTTCAGACCTTTTAATATTCCTCGAATATTTCAGAACTTTTCATGCTCCTCTTCTTTTTTAACACATTTTCATGCTCCTCGTATTTTTCACATCTTTTCATGCTCCTCGTACTTTTCACACCTTTTCATGCTCCTCGTATTTTTCAAAGGTTTTCATGCTCCTCGTATTTTTCACACCATTTCTAGCTCCTCATATTTTTCAGACCCTTTCATGCTCTTCATATTTTTCAGACCATTTCATGATCCTCGTATTTCTCAGACCGTTTCATATTCCTCGTATTTGTCAGACCTTTTCATGCTCCTCGTATTTTTCACACATTTTCGTGCTCCTTGTATTTTTCACACATTTTCATGCTCCTCCTATTTTCACACCTTTTCATGGTCCTCGTATTTTTCACACCTTTTCTTCCTCCTCGTATTTTTCATGCCTTTCCATGCTCCACCTATTTTTCAGGGCTTTTCATGCTCTTGATATTTTTTACACCTTTTCATGCTCCTACTGTTTTTCACACCTTTTCGTGTTCCTCCTATTTTTCACACGTTTTCATCCTCCTCGAATTTTTCACACCTTTTCATGCTCGTCGTATTTTTCAGTCCTTTTCATGCTCCTCGTATTTATCAGACTTGTTCATCCTCCTCATATTTATCAGACTTTTTCATGCTCCTCGTATTTTTCACACCTTTTCATGCTCCTCGTATTTTTCACACCTTTTCATGCTCCTCGTATTTTTCACAGCTTTTCTTGCTCCTCGTATTTTTCATGCCTTTTCATGCTCCTCATATTTTTCACACCTTTTCGTGCTTCTCCTCTTTTTCACACCTTTTCGTGCTCTTCATATTTTTCACACTTTTTTGTGCTATTCGTATATTTCAAAGCTTTTCATGTTCTTCATATTTTTCACACCGTTTCAGGCTGTTCATATCTTTCAGAGCTTTTCATGCTCCTCGTATTTTTCATACCATTTCATACTCCTCGTATTTCTCAGACCTTTTCATATTCCTTGTATTTGTCAGACGTTTTCATGCTCCTCGTATTTTTCAGACCTTTTCATGTTCTTCATATTTTTCAGACTTTTTCATGCTCCTCATATTTCTCAGACCGTTTTATGCTCGTCGTATTTTTCACATCTTTTCGTGCTCCTCTTATTTTTCACACCTTTTCATGCTCCTCATGTTTTTCAGGCCTTTTCATGCTCCTCATAATTTTCACACCTTTTCATGCTCCTCATATTTTTCACAACTTTTCTTTTGCCTTTTATTTTTCAGACCTTTTCGTGCTCCTCATATTTTTCTCACCTTTTCATGCTCTTCATATTTTTCCTACCGTTTCATGCTCCTCGTATTTTTCAGACCTTTTCATGCTCCTCCTATTTTTCACATCTTTTCGTGCTCCTCGTATCTGTTAGACATTTTCATGCTCCTTGTATTTTCAGACATTATCATGCTCTTCGTATTTTTCAGACCTTTTCATGCTCCTCGTATTTTTCACCCTTTTTCATGCTCTTCATATTTTTCAGACCTTTTCATGCTCCTCGTATTTGTCAGACCTTTTCATGCTCCTCGTATTTTTCTCAGCTTTACATGCGCTTCATATTTTTCAGACTTTTTCAAGCTCCTTGCATTTCTCAGACCTTTTCAAGCTCCTCGTATTTCTCAGACCTTTTCATGGTCCTCGCATTTTTCCCGCCTTTTCTTGCTCCTCATATTTTTCAGACCTATTCATGCTCCTCATATTTTTCAGGCCTTTTCATGCTCCTAGTATTTTTCAGAAATTTTCCTGCTCCTCTTTTTTTTCCCACATCTTTTCATGCTCCTCATATTCTCACACGTTTTCAAGTTCCTCTTATTTTTCACACGTTTTCATGCTCCTCATATTTTTCACACTTTTTCAGGCTCTTCATTTTTTTCAGACCTTTTCATGCTCCTCGTATTTTTCAGACCTTTTCATGCCCCTCTATTTTTCACACCTTTTCATGCTGCTCGTATTTTTCACCACTTTTCATGCTCCTCGTATTTTTCACACCTTTTTGTGCTCCTCCTATTTTTCAACCTTTTCATGCTCTTCGTATTTGTCAGACCTTTCATGCTCCTCGTATTTTTCACACCTTTTCATGTTCCTCCTATTTTTCACACCTTTTCATGCTCCTCGTATGTTTCACATCTCTTCATGCTTCTCCTACTTTTGACACCTTTATGTGCTCTTCATATTTTTCACACCTTTTTGTTCTCTTCATATTTTTCTCACCTTTTCATGCTCTTCAGTTTTTTCAGACCATTTCATGCTCCTCGTGTTTTTCACACCTATTCATGTTCCTGTTATTTTGCACACCTTTTCATGCTCCTCCTATTTTCACATGTTTTCATGCCTCTTGTATTTTTCACACCTTTTCATCCTCCTCGTATTTTTCACGCCTTTTCATGCTCCACCTATTTTTCAGGGCTTTTCATGCTCTTCATATTTTTCACACCTTTTCATGCTCTTCGTATTTGTCAGACCTTTTCATGATCCTCGTATTTCTCAGACCGTTTCATGCTCCTCGTATTTTTCACACCTTTTCATGCTCTTCGTATTTGTCAGACCTTTTCATGCTCCTCGTATTTTTCAGACCTTTTCATGCCCCTGTATTTTTCCCACCTTTTCATGCTCCTAGTATTTTTCACACCTTTTCATGCTCCTCGTATTTTTCACACCTTTTCGTGCTCTTCATAGTTTTCAGACCTTTTTATGCTCTTTATATTTTTCACACCTTTTCAGGCTCTCTAGGTTTTTCAGACCTTTTCATGCTCCTCGTATTTTTCAGACCTTTTCGTTCTCATCATACTTATCCAGACCTCTTCTTGCTCCTCGTATTTCTCAGACCTTTTCATATTCCTCGTATATGTCAGGCCTTTTCATGCTCTTTATAGTTTCAGACCTTTTCCTGCTCCTCATATTTTACAGAGGTTTTCATACCCTTTTATTTTTCAGACTTTTTAGTGCTCCCTGTATTTTTTAGACCTCTTCATGCTCCTCGTATTTCTCAGACCTTTTCATGCTCCTCGTATTTTTCACACCTTTTCTAGCTCCTCATATTTTTCACACGTTTTCATTCTCCTCGAATTTTCACGACTTTTCCTGCTCCACGTATTTTTCAGGTCTTTTCATGCTCCTCGTATTTTTCAGACCTTTTCATGCTCCTCGTATTTCTCAGACCTTTTCATGCTCCTCATATTTTTCAGACTTTATCATGCTCCTAGTATTTCTCAGACCTTTTCATATTCCTCATATTTCTCAGACCTTTTCATGCTCGTCGTATTTTTCACACCTTTTCCTTCTCCTCGTATTTTTCACACCTTTTCATGCTCCTCGTATTTTTCAGACCTTTTCATGCTCCTCGTATTTTTCAGACCTTTTCATGCTCTTCATATTTCTCACACCTTTTCGTACCCCTTGTATTTTTCAGACCATTTTGTGTGCTTCATATTTTTCAAACTTTTTGTGCTCTTCATATTTTCCTCACCTTTTCATGCTCTGCAATTTTTTCAGACCATTTCATGCTCCTCTTATTTTTCAGAACTTTTCATGCTCTTCGTATTTTTCACGCTTTTTCATGCTCCTTATATTTTTCAGACCTTTTCATGCTCCTTGTATTTTTCAGGCGTTTTCATGCTCCTCGTATTTTTCAGGTCTTTTCATGCTCCTCGTATTTTTCCCACCTTTTCATGCTCCTCGTATGTTTCAGACTTTTTCGTGGTCTTCATATTTTTCAAACCTTTCTAGCTCTTCATATTTTACAGATCTTTTCATGCTCTTCATATTTTTCACTACTTTTCAGGCTCTTCATATTTTTCAGACCATTTCATGTTCTTCATATTTTTCATACTTTTCAGGCTGTTCATATTTTTCAGATCATTTCACGCTCTTCATATTTTTCACTACTTTTCAGACTCTTCATATTTTTCAGGACTTTTCATGCTCCCTATATTTTTCAGGCCTTTTCTTGCTCCTCGTTTTTTCCCACCTTTTCATGCTCCTCGTATTTTTCAGACTTTTTCGTGCTCTTCATATTTTTCAAACCTTTCTAGCTCTTCATATTTTACAGACCTTTTCATGCTCTTCACATTTTTCACTACTTTTAAGGCTCTTCATATGTTTCAGAACTTTTCATGCTCCTCGTATTTTTCACACCTTTTCAGACTCTTCATATTTTTCAGACCTTTTAATATTCCTCGAATTTTTCAGAACTTTTCATGCTCCTCTTCTTTTTTAACACATTTTAATGCTCCTCGTATTTTTCACATCTTTTCATGCTCCTCGTATTTTTCACACCTTTTCATGCTCCTCGTATTTTTCAAAGGTTTTCATGCTCCTCGTATTTTTCACACCTTTTCTAGCTTCTCATATTTTTCAGACTCTTTCATGCTCTTCATATTTTTCAGACCATTTCATGATCCTCGTATTTCTCAGACCGTTTCATATTCCTCGAATTTGTCAGACCTTTTCATGCTCCTCGTATTTTTCACACATTTTCATGCTCCTCGTATTTTTCACACATTTTCATGGTCCTCCTATTTTCACACCATTTCATGCTCCTCGTATTTTTCACACCTTTTCTTCCTCCTCGTATTTTTCATGCCTTTTCATGCTCCACCTATTTTTCAGGGCTTTTCATGCTCTTGGTATTTTTTACACCTTTTCATGCTTCTAGTGTTTTTCACGCCTTTTCGTGCTCCTCCTATTTTTCACACCTTTTCATGTTCCTCCTATTTTTCACACCTTTTCATGCTCCTCGTATTTTTCACACCTCTTCATGGTTCTCCTACTTTTGACACCTTTTTTTCGCTTCATATTTTTCACACCTTTTCGTTCTCTTCATATTTTTCTCACCTTTTCATGCTCTTCAATTTTTACAGACCGTGTCATGCTCGTGATGTTTATCAGACCTTTTCATACTCCTCGATTTTTCACACCTTTTCGTACCCCTTGTATTTTTCAACCATTTTGTGCGCTTCATATTTATCACACCTTTTCATGCTCTTCATATTTTTCACAGCTTTTCTGACTCTACATTATTGTCTCACCTTTTGAATCTCTTCATATTTTTCAGACCTTTTCATGCTCCTCTTTTTTTTCAAACCTTTTCATGCTCCTTGTATTTTTCAGGCCTTTTCATGCTCCTCATATTTTTCAGACATTTTCATGCTCCTCATATTTTTCACAATTTTTCTAGCTCCTCATATTTTTCACACCTTTTCATGCTCCTCGAATTTTTCACACCTTTTCATCCTCTTTGTATTTTTCACGCCTTTTCATGCTCGACATATTTTTCAGGGCTTTTGATATTCCTCGTATTTTTCACACCTTTTCATGCTCCTAGTATTTTTCACTCCTTTTCATTCTCCTCGTATTTTTCACACGTTTTCATGCTCCTCGTTTTTTAACACCTTTTCATACTTCTCGTATTTTTCAGACCTTTTCATGCTCTTCATATTTTTCACACCTTTTCATGCTCTTCATATTTTACAGACCTTTTCATGCTCTTCATATTTTTTCACTACTTTTCAGGCTCTTCATATTTTTCAGACCTTTCATGCTCCTCATCTTTTCAAACGTTTTCATGCTCCTCGTATTTCTCAGACCTTTTCATATTCCTCGTATTTTTCAGGCCTTTTCATGCTCCTCGTATTTTTCACACCTTTTCATGCTCCGTATTTTTCACATCTTTTCATGCACCTCGTATTTTTCACACCTTTTCATGCTCCTCATATTTTTCACACCTTTTCCTACTCCTCGTATTTTTCACACCTTTCATGCTCCTCGTGTTTCTCACACCTTTTCACGTTCATCGTATTTTTCACACCTTTTCATCCTCCTCATATTTTTCATGCCTTTTTGTTTTCTTCATATTTTTCACACCGTTTCATGATCTTCATATTTTACAGACCTTTCAATGCTTTTCATATTTTTCACACCTTTTCAGGTTCTTCGTATTATTCAGGGCTTTTCATGCTCCTACTGCTTTTCAGGGCTTTTCATGCTCCTCGTATTTTTCAGACGTATTCATGCTCCTCTTATTTTTCAGGCGTTTTCATGCTCCTCATATTTTTCAGGCTTTTTCCTGCTCTTCGTATTTTTCTGAAATTTTCCTGCTCCTCTTTCTTTTCACACCTTTTTTTCATATTTTTCACACCTTTTGAGGCTCGTCATGTCTTTCAGACCTTTTCATGCTCTTCGTATTTTTCAAACTTTTTCGTGCACCTCATGTTTTTCAGACGTTTTCATGCCCCTCGTATTTCTCAGACCTTTTCATATTCCTCGTATTTGTCACTTTTCATGCTCCTCGCATTTTTCAGACCTTTTCATGTTCTTCATATTTTTCAGACTTTTTCATGCTACTCGTATTTCTCAGACTGTTTCATGCTCCTCCTATTTTTCACACCTTTTCATGCTCCTAATATTTTTCAGACTTTTTCATGCTCCTCATATTTTTCACACCTTTTCATGCTACTCGTACATCTCACACCTTTTCGTGCTCCTCCTATTTCAGACCTTTTCATGCTCCTCATATTTTTCAGACCTTTTCATGCTCCTCTTATTTCTCAGACCTTTTCATGCTCCTCGTATTTGTCAGACCTTTTCATGCTCGTCGTATTTTTCACACCTTTTCATGCGCTTCATATTTTTCAGACTTTTTCAAGCTCCTCGTATTTGTCAGACCTTTTCATGCTCCTCCTAGTTTTCGCACCTTTTCGTGTGCCTCGTATTTTTCAGTCCTTTTTGTGCCCTTCATATTTTTCACACCATTTCGTTCTCTTCATATTTTTCAGACCTTTGCATGCTCTTCGTATTTTTCAAACTTTTTCGTACTCTTCATGTTTTTCAGATGTTTTCATGCCCCTCGTATTTCTCAGACCTTTTCATATTCCTCGTATTTGTCAGACCTTTTCATGCTCCTCATATTTTTCAGACCTTTTCATGTTTCATATTTTTCAGACTTTTTCATGCTACTCGTATTTCTCACACCGTTTCATGCTCCTCGTAGTTTTCACATCTTTTCGTGCTCCTCCTATTTTTCACACCTTTTCATGCTCCTAATATTTTTCAGGCTTTTTCATGCTCCTCATATTTTTCACACCTTTTCATGCTCCTCGTATTTATCAGAATTATTCATGCTCCTCGTATTGCTCAGACATTTTCATGTTCCTCATTTTTTTCAGACCTTTTCATGCTCCTCGTATTTGTCAGACCTTTTCATGCTCGTCTTATTTTCTCACCTTTTCAGGCTCTTATATTTTTCACACCTTTTCAAGCTCTTCATATTTTTCAGACCTTTTCATGCTCCTCAGTTTTTTCAAACCTTTTCATGCTCCTCGTATTTTACAGGCCTTTTCATCCTCCTCGTATTTTTCACAGCTTTTCATCCTCCTCATATTTTTCAGACATTTTCATGCTCCTCGTATTTTTCAAAATTTTTCTAGCTCCTCATATTTTTCACACCTTTTCATGCTCCTTGTATTTTTCACACCTTTTCATGCTCCTTGTATATGTCACACATTTTCATGCTCCTCGTATTTTTCACACCTTTTCATCCTCTTCGTATTTTTCACGCCTTTTCATGCTCGATATAATTTTCAAGGCTTTTCATGCTCCTCGTATTTTTCACACCATTTCATGCTCCGTGTATTTTTCACACTTTTTCGTTCTCCTCGTATTTTTCACACCTTTTCATGCTCCTCATATTTTTCACACCTTTTCCTACTCCTCGTATTTTTCACACCTTTCATGCTCCTCGTATTTCTCACACCTTTTCACGTTCATCGTATTTTTCACACCTTTTCATCCTCCTCATATTTTTCACGCCTTTTTGTTTTCTTCATATTTTTCACACCGTTTCATGATCTTCATATTTTACAGACCTTTCAATGCTTTTCATATTTTTCACACCTTTTCAGGTTCTTCGTATTATTCAGGGCTTTTCATGCTCCTACTGCTTTTCAGGGCTTTTCATGCTCCTCGTATTTTTCAGACGTATTCATGCTCCTCTTATTTTTCAGGCGTTTTCATGCTCCTCATATTTTTCAGGCTTTTTCCTGCTCTTCGTATTTTTCTGAAATTTTCCTGCTCCTCTTTCTTTTCACAACTTTTTTTCATATTTTTCACACTTTTTGAGGCTCGTCATGTCTTTCAGACCTTTTCATGCTCTTCGTATTTTTCAAACTTTTTCGTGCACCTCATGTTTTTCAGACGTTTTCATGCCCCTCGTATTTCTCAGACCTTTTCATATTCCTCGTATTTGTCACTTTTCATGCTCCTCGCATTTTTCAGACCTTTTCATGTTCTTCATATTTTTCAGACTTTTTCATGCTTCTCGTATTTCTCAGACTGTTTCATGCTCCTCCTATTTTTCACACCTTTTCATGCTCCTAATATTTTTCAGACTTTTTCATGCTCCTCATATTTTTCACACCTTTTCATGCTACTCGTACATCTCACACCTTTTCGTGCTCCTCCTATTTCAGACCTTTTCATGCTCCTCATATTTTTCAGACCTTTTCATGCTCCTCTTATTTCTCAGACCTTTTCATGCTCCTCGTATTTGTCAGACCTTTTCATGCTCGTCGTATTTTTCACACCTTTTCATGCGCTTCATATTTTTCAGACTTTTTCAAGCTCCTCGTATTTGTCAGACCTTTTCATGCTCCTCCTATTTTTCACACCTTTTCGTGTGCCTCGTATTTTTCAGTCCTTTTTGTGCCCTTCATATTTTTCACACCATTTCGTTCTCTTCATATTTTTCAGACCTTTGCATGCTCTTCGTATTTTTCAAACTTTTTCGTACTCTTCATGTTTTTCAGATGTTTTCATGCCCCTCGTATTTCTCAGACCTTTTCATATTCCTCGTATTTGTCAGACCTTTTCATGCTCCTCATATTTTTCAGACCTTTTCATGTTTCATATTTTTCAGACTTTTTCATGCTACTCGTATTTCTCACACCGTTTCATGCTCCTCGTAGTTTTCACATCTTTTCGTGCTCCTCCTATTTTTCACACCTTTTCATGCTCCTAATATTTTTCAGGCTTTTTCATGCTCCTCATATTTTTCACACCTTTTCATGCTCCTCGTATTTATCAGAATTATTCATGCTCCTCGTATTGCTCAGACATTTTCATGTTCCTCATTTTTTTCAGACCTTTTCATGCTCCTCGTATTTGTCAGACCTTTTCATGCTCGTCTTATTTTCTCACCTTTTCATGCTCTTATATTTTTCACACCTTTTCAAGCTCTTCATATTTTTCAGACCTTTTCATGCTCCTCAGTTTTTTCAAACCTTTTCATGCTCCTCGTATTTTACAGGCCTTTTCATCCTCCTCGTATTTTTCACAGCTTTTCATCCTCCTCATATTTTTCAGACATTTTCATGCTCCTCGTATTTTTCAAAATTTTTCTAGCTCCTCATATTTTTCACACCTTTTCATGCTCCTTGTATTTTTCACACCTTTTCATGCTCCTTGTATATGTCACACATTTTCATGCTCCTCGTATTTTTCACACCTTTTCATCCTCTTCATATTTTTCACGCCTTTTCATGCTCGATATAATTTTCAAGGCTTTTCATGCTCCTCGTATTTTTCACACCATTTCATGCTCCGTGTATTTTTCACACTTTTTCTTTCTCCTCGTATTTTTCACACCTTTTCGTGCTCTTCATACTTTTCACACCATTTCATGATCTTCATATGTTTCACACCTTTTTGTGCTCTTCATATTTTTCACACCTTCTCAGGCTCTTCATATTTTTCAGAACTTTTCATGCTCCTCATATTTTTCAGACCTTTTCATGCTCCTCGTATTTCTGACAACTTTTGAAGCTCTTCATATTTTTCACACCTTCTCAGGCTCTTCATATTTTTCAGAACTTTTCATGCTCCTCATATTTTTCAGACCATTTGTTGCTCCTCCTATTTTTGACACCTTTTGAAGCTCTTCATATTTTTCACACCTTTTCATGCTCTACATGCTTTTCAACACCATTTCATGCTTCTCATGTTTTTCAGAACATTTCATGCTTGTCGTATTTTTCACAGCTTTTCATGCTCCTCCTAATTTTGACACCTTTTGAAGCTCTTCAAAATTTTCACACCTTTTCAAGCTCTTCATGTTTTTCAACACCGTATAATACTCCTCATATTTTTCAGGCCATTTGATGCTCCTCCTATTTTTGACACCTTTTGAAGCTCTTCATATTTTTCACACCTTTTGATGCTTTTCATGTTTTTCACCACCGTTTCATGCTTCTCATATTTTTCAGACCATTTCATGCTCCTCGTATTTTTCACAGCTTTTCATGCTCCTCATATTTTTCACAACATTTCATGCTCCTCCTATTTTTGACACCTTTTGAAGCTCTTCACATTTTTCACACATTTACATGCTCTTCATGGTTTTCAACACCGTTTCTTGCTCCTCATATTTTTCAGACCATTTCATGCTCCTCGTATTTTTCACAGCCTTTCATGCTCCTCATATTTTTCACACCTTTTCATGCTCCTCATATTTTTCACAAGTTTTCTTTTGCCTTTTATTTTTCAGACCTTTTCGTGCTCCTCATATTTTTCACACCTTTACATGCTCCTCATAATTTTCACAACTTTTCAAGCTCCTCGTATTTTTCAGATCCCTTCATGCTCCTCGTATTTTTAACATCTTTACATGCTCTTCATGTTTTTCTCACCTTTTCATGCTCTTCATATTTTTCCTACCGTTTCATGCTCCTCGTATTTTTCAGACCTTTTCATGCTCCTCCTATTTTTCACATCTTTTCGTGCTCCTCGTTTCTGTCAGACCTTTTCATGCTCCTTGTATTTTCAGACATTATCATGCTCTTCGTAGTTTTCAGACCTTTTCGTGCTCCTCGTATTTTTCACCCCTTTTCATGCTCTTCATATTTTTCAGAGCTTTTCATGCTCCTCGTATTTGTCAGACCTTTTCATGCTCCTCGTATTTTTCTCAGCTTTTCATGCGCTTCATATTTGTCAGACTTTTTCAAGCTCCTCGTATTTCTCAGACCTTTTCATGGTCCTCGGATTTTTCATGCCTTTTCATGCTCCTCGTATTTTTCCCGCCTTTTCTTTCTCCTCGTATTTTTCAGGCTTATTCATGCTCCTAGTATTTTTCAGAAATTTTCCTGCTCCTCTTTTTTTTCCACATCTTTTCATGCTCCTCATATTCTCACACGTTTTCAAGTTCCTCTTATTTTTCACACGTTTTCATGCTCCTCATATTTTTCACACTGTTTCATGCTCCTAGTATTTTTCACACTTTTTCGTGTTCTTCATACTTTTCACACCTTTTCGTGATCTTCATATTTTACAGACCTTTTCATGCTCTTCATATTTTTCAGACCCTTTCATGCTCTTCATATTTTTCAGATCTTTTCATGCTCCTCGTATTTTTCAGACCTTTTCATGCCCCTCTATTTTTCACAACTTTTCATGCTCCTTTTGTTTTTCACCACTTTTCATGCTCCTCGTATTTTTCACACCTTTTCGTGCTCCTCTTATTTTTCACACCTTTTCATGCTCTTCGTATTTGTCAGACCTTTTCATGCTCCTCGTGTTATCAGACTTTTTTTGCTCCTCGTATTTGTCAGACCTTTTCATGCTCGTCATATTTTCACACCTTTTCAGGCTCTTATATTTTTCACACCTTTTCAAGCTCTTCATATTTTTCAGACCTTTTCATGCTCCTCAGTTTTTTCAAACCTTTTCATGCTCCTCGTATTTTACAGGCCTTTTCATCCTCCTCGTGTTTTTCACAGCTTTTCATCTCCTCATATTTTTCAGACATATTCATGCTCCTCGTATTTTTCAAAATTTTTCTAGCTCCTCATATTTTTCACACCTTTTCATGCTCCTTGTATTTTTCACACCTTTTCATTCTCCTCGTATATTTCACACATTTTTATGCTCCTCGTATTTTTCACGCCTTTTCATGCTCGATATATTTTTCAAGGCTTTTCATGCTCCTCCTATTTTTCACACCATTTCATGCTCCGCGTATTTTTCACACTTTTTCGTTCTCCTCGTATTTTTCACACCTTTTCCTGCTCTTCATACTTTTCACACCATTTCGTGATCTTCATATGTTTCACACCTTTTTTGCTCTTCATATTTTTCACACCTTCTCAGGCTCCTCATATTTTTCAGAACTTTTCATGCTCCTCATATTTTTCAGACCTTTTAATGCTCCTCATATTTTTGACAACTTTTGAAGCTCTTCATATTTTTCACACCTTTTCATGTTCTTAATGTTTTTCAACACCATTTCATGCTCTTCATGTTTTTCAACACCGTTTCATGCTCCTCCTATTTTTCAGACCGTTTCATGCTCCTCATATATTTGACACATTTTGAAGCTCTTCATATTTTTTACACCTTTACATGCTGTTCATGTTTTTCAACACCGTTTCATCCTCCTCATATTTTTCTGACCGTTTCATGCTCCTCATATTTTTGACACCATTTGATGCTCTTCATATTTTTCACACCTTTTCACGCTCTTCATGTCTTTCAACACCGTTTCATGCACCTCCTATTTTTCAGACCGTTTCATGTTCCTCATAATTTTGACACTTTTTGAAGCTCTTCATATTTTTCACACGTTTTCATGCTCTTCATGTTTTTTTCAACACCGTTTCATGCTCCTTCTATTTTTCAGACCGTTTCTCGCTCTTCATATTTTTGACACCTTTTGAAGCTCTTCATATTTTTCACACCTTTTCATGCTCTTCATGATTTTCAACATCGTATCATGCTCCTTATATTTTTCAGACCGTTTCATGCCCCTCATAATTTGTACACCTTTTGAAGCTCTTCATATTTTTCACACATTTTCATGCTCTTCATGTTTTTTAACACCGTTTCGTGCTCCTCATATATTTCAGAACGTTTCAAGCTCTTCGTATTTTTTTCACCTTTTCATGCTCCTCATATTTTTCACACTTTTTCATGCTCCTCATATTTTTGACACCTTTTGAAGCTCTTCATATTTTTCACACCTTTTCATGTTCTTCATGTTTTTCAACACAGTTTCATGCTCCTCCTATTTTTCAGACCATTTCATGCTCGTCATATTTTTCCGACCGTTTCATGCTCCTCATATTTTTCAGACAGTTACATGCTCCACATATTTTTGACACCTCTTGAAACTCCTCATAATTTACACTCCTTTTCATGCTCTTCATGTTTCTCAACAAGGTTTCATGCTCCTCCTATATTTCAGATCATTTCATGCTCCTCATATTTTGGACACCCTTTGAAGCTCTTCATATTTTTACACCTTTTCATGCTCTTCATATTTTTCAACACCGTTTCATGATCCTCATATTTTTCACACCGTTTCATGCTCCTCATATTTTGGACACCCTTTGAAGCTCTTCGTATTTTTCACACCTTTTCATGCTCTTCATGTTTTTCAACACCGTTTCATGCTCCTCGTATTTTTCAGACCGTTTCTTGCTCCTCATATTTTCAACACCTTTTGAAGCTCTTTACATTTTTCACACCTTTTCATGCTCTTTATGTTTTTCACACCATTTCATGCTCCTCATATTTTTCAGATCTTTCCCTGCTCCTCATATTTTTCAGCCCTTTTTATGCGCATCCTATTTTTCAGGCCTTTTCATGATCTTCATATTTTTTACCTTTTCTCTCCTCGTATTTTTCACACCTTTTCATGCTCCTTGTATTTTACAGAGCTTTTCATGCTCCTCATATTTTTCAGGCCTTTTCATGCTCTTCATGTTTTTCACACCTTTTCTCTCCTCGTATTTTTCATACCTTTTCTATCTCCTCGTAATTTTTCACATCTTTTCATGCTCCTTGTATTTTTCACACCTTTTCATGCTCCTCATATTTCTCAGAACTTTTCAAGCTCCTCGTATTTTTCAGACCTTTTCATGTTCCTCGTATATCTCAGACCTTTTCATGCTCCTCGTATTTTTCATACCTATTCATGCTCCTCCTATTTTTCAGACCGTTTCATGTTCCTCATATTTTTGACACCTTTTGAAGCTCTTCATATTTTTCACGCATTATCATGCTCTTCAAGTTTTTCAAAACTGTTTCATGCTCCTCATATTTTTAAGAACGTTTCATGCTCCTCGTATTTTTCTCACATTTTCATGCTCCTCATATTTTTCACACCTTTTCATGTTCCTCATATTTTTGACACTTTTGAAGCCCCTCATATTTTTCACATCTTTTCATGTTCTTCACGTTTTTCAACACCGTTTCATGCTCCTCCTATTTTTCAGACCATTTCATGCTCCTCATATTTTTCAGACCGTTTCATGCTCCTCATATTTTTCAGACCATTTCATGCTCCTCATATTTTGGACACCCTTTGAAGCTCTTCATATTTTTCACAACTCTCATACTCTTCATGTTTTTCAACACCGTTTCATACTCCTCATATATTTCAGACTGTTTCATGCTCCTCATATTTTTGACACCGTTTGAAGCTCTTCATATGTTTCACACCTTTTCATGATCTTCATGTTTTTCAGACCGTTTCATGCTCCTCATATTTGTCAGACCGTTTCATCCTCCTCATATTTTTGACACCTTTTTAAGCTCTTCATATTTTTCACATCTTTTCATGTTCTTCATGTATTTCAACACCGTTTCATGCTCCTCCTATTTTTCAGACCATTTCATGCTCCTCATATTTTTCAGACCGTTTCATGCTCCTCATATTTTTCAGACCGTTTCATGCTCCTCATATTTTGGACACCCTTTGAAGCTCTTCATATTTTTCACATCTCTCATACTCTTCATGTTTTTCAACACCGTTTCATACTCCTCATATATTTCAGACCGTTTCATGCTCCTCATATTTTTGACACCGTTTGAAGCTCTTCATATGTTTCACACCTTTTCATGATCTTCATGTTTTTCAGACCGTTTCATGCTCCTCATATTTGTCAGACCGTTTCATCCTCCTCATATTTTTGACACCTTTTTAAGCTCTTCATATTTTTCACATCTTTTCATGTTCTTCATGTATTTCAACACCGTTTCACGCTCCTCCTATTTTTCAGACCATTTCATGCTCCTCATATTTTTCAGACCGTTTCATGCTCCTCATATTTTCAGACCGTTACATGCTCCTCATATTTTTGACACCTATTGAAACTCCTCATATTTTACACACCTTTTCATGCTTGACATATTTCTCAACACCGTTTCATGCTCCTCCTATAATTCAGACCATTTCATGCTCCTCATATTTGACACCTATTGAAACTCCTCATATTTTACACACCTTTTCATGCTCTACATATTTCTCAACACCGTTTCATGCTCCTCATTTTTTCAGACCATTTCATGCTTCTCATATTTTTGACACCATTTGAAGCTCTCCATATTTTTCACACCTTGCATGCTCTTCATGGTTTTCAACAACGTTTCATGCTCCTCATAATTTTCACACCGTTTCATGCTCCTCATGTTTTTGACACCTTTTGAAGCTCTTCATATTTTTCACACCTTTTCATGCTCTTCATGTTTTTCAACACCGTATAATACTCCTCATAATTTTCAGACAGTTTCATGCTCCTCATATTTTTGCCACCTTTTGAAGCTCTTCATATTTTTCACATCTTTTCATGCTTTTCATGTTTTTCCCACCTTTTCATGATTCTCATATTTTTCAGACCGTTTCATGCTCCTCGTATTTTTCACAGCTTTTCATGCTCCTCCTATTTTTGAAACCTTTTGAAGCTCTTCACATTTTTCACACATTTACATACTCTTCATGTTTTTCAACACCGTTTCATGCTCCTCATATTTTTCAGACCATTTCATGCTCCTCGTATTTTTCACAGCCTTTCATGCTCCTCATATTTTTCACACCTTTTCATGCTCCTCCTATTTTTGACACATTTTGAAGCTCCTCATATTTTTCACACCTTTTCATGCTCTTCATGTTTCTCAACACCGTTTCATGCTCCTCACATTTTTCAGACCTTTCCCTGTTCCTCATATTTTTCAGACCTTTTTATGCTCCTCCTATTTTTCAGGCCTTTTATTGATCTTCATATTTTTCACACCTTGTCTCGACTCATATTTTTCACACCTTTCATGCTCCTCGTATTTTACAAACCTTTTCATGCTCTTCCCTATTTTCAGGCCTTTTCATGCTCTTCATATTTTTCACACCTTTTCTCTCCTCGTATTTTTCAGACATTTTCATGCTCCTCATATTTTTCACATCTTTTCATGCTCCACGTATTTTTCACACCTTTTTCAGCTCCTCGTATTTTTCACTCCTTTTAATGATCTTAATGTTTGTCAACACCGTTTCATGCTCCTCCTATTTTTCAGACTGTTTCATGCTCCTCATATTTTTGACACCTTTTGAAGCTCTTCATATTTTTCACACCTTCTCATGCTCTTCATGCTTTTCTACACCGTTTCATGCTCCTCCTTTTTTTCAGACCGTTTCATGCACCTCATATTTTGGACACCTTTTGAAGCTTTTCATATTTTTCACACCTTTTCATGCTCTTTATGTTTTTCAACACCGTTTCATGCTCCTCATGTTTTTCACACCTTTTCATACTCTTCATGATTTTCAACACCGTTTCATGCTCCTCATATTTTTGACACACTTTGAAGCTCTTCATATTTTTCACACCTTTTCATGCTCCTCTATTTTTGACACCTTTTGAAGCGCTTCATATTTTTCACACTTTTTCTTGCTCTTCATGTTTTTCAACACCTTTTCATGCTACTTCAATTTTTCACACCTTTTCATACTCTTCATGTTTTTCAACACTGTTTCATGCTCCTCATATTTTTCAGAACGTTTCATGCTCCTCGTATTTTTCACACCGTTTCAGGCTTCTTGGTTTTTTCTCACCTTTTCATTCTCGTTGTATTTTTCAGACCATTTCTTCCTCCTCGTATTTTTAACACCTTTTCAAGCTCCTCGTATTTTTAAAACCTTTTCATGCTCCTCGTATTTTTCACATCTTTTCATGCTCCTCATACTTTTCACACCTTTTAATGCTCTTCATGTTTGTCAACACCGTTTCATGCTCCTCCTATTTTCCAGACCGTTTCACGCTCTTCATATTTTTGACACATTTTGAAGCTCTTCATATTTTTCACACCTTTTCATGCTGTTCATGTTTTTCAACACCGTTTGATCCTCCTCATATTTTTCACACCTTTTCATGCTCCTCCTATTTTTGACACCTTTTGAAGCTCTTCATATTTTTCACACCTTTTCATGCTCTTCATGTTTTTCAACACCGTTTCATGCGCCTCATATTTTTCAGAACTTTTTTTGCTCCTTGTATTTTTCACACCTTTTCATACTCCTCATATTTTACACACCTTTTCATGCTCCTCTTATTTTTGACACCTTTTGAAGCTCTTCATATTTTTCACAACTTTTCATGTTCTTCATGCTTGTCAACTCCGTTTCATACACCTCCTATTTTTCAGTCCGTTTCATGCTCCTCATATTTTTCACACCTTTTCATGCTCTTCATGTTTTTCAACACCGTTTCATGCTCTTCATATTTTTGAACACCATTTCATGCACCTCGTACTTTTCAGACTGTTTCATGCTCCTCATATTTTTGAAACCTTTTGAAGCTCTTCATATTTTTCATACTTTTTCATGCTCTTCATGTTTTTCAACACCGTTTCATGCTACTTCTATTTTTCACACCTTTTCATACTCTTCATGTTTTTCAACACTGTTTCATGCTCCTCATATTTTTGAGACCGTTTCATGCTCCTTATATTTTTGGCACCTTTTGAAGCTCTTCATATTTTTCACACCTTTTCATGCTCTTCATGTTTTTCAACACCGTTTCATGCAGCTTCTATTTTTCAGACCGTTTCATGTTCCTCATATTTTTGACCCCTTTTGAAGCTCTTCATATTTTTCACACCTTTTCATGCTCTTCATGTCTTTCAACACCATTTCAGGCTCCTCAAAATTTTCACACCTTTTCATGCTCCTCCTATTTTTGACACCCTTTGAAGCTCTTCTTATTTTTCACACCTTTTCATGCTCGTCATGTTTGTCAACACCGTTTCATGCTCCTCATATTTTTCAGACAGTTTTATGCTCCTCTTATTTTTGACACCTTTTGAAGCTCTTCATAGTTTTCACACCTTTTCATGCTCTTCATGATTTTCAACACCTTTTCATGTTCTTCATGATTTTCAACACCGTTTCATGCTCCTCCTATTGTTCAGACCATTTCTTGTTCCTCCTATTTTTCAGACCGTTTCATGCTCCTAATATTTTTAAGACCTTACATGCTCCTCATATTTTTCACACCTTTTCATGCTCTTCATGTTTCTCAACACCGTTTCGTGCTCCTCCTATATTTCACAACACTTCATGCTCCTCATATTTATCAGACTGTTTCATTTTCCTCATATTTTTCACACCTTTTGAAGCTCTTCATATTTTTCCCACCTTTTCATGCTCGTCGTATTTTTCACACTTTTTCATGCTCCTCGTATTTCACAGCTTTTCATGCTCCTCGAATTTTTCACACCTTTTCTTGCTCCTATTATTTTTCATATTTTTTCGTGCTCTTCATATTTTTCACACCTTTTCGTGCTCCTAGTGTTTTTCTTGCCTTTTCATGACCTCGTATTTTTCACGCCTTTTGATGCTCCTCGTATTTTCACGGCTTTTCAGGCTCCTCGTATTTTTCAGACCTATTCATGCTCCTCGTATTTTTCAGGTCTTTTCATGCTCCTCATAGTTTTAGAAATTTTCCTGCTCCTCTTTTTTTTTCACACCTCTTCATGCTCCTCTTTTTTTTTAACACATATTCATGCTCCTCGTATTTTTCACATCTTTTCATGCACCTTGTATTTCTCACACCTTTTCATGTTCCTCATATTTTTCACACGTTTTCATGCTCCGGGTATTTTTCACACTTTTTCATGCTCCTCATATTTTTCACACCTTTTCGTGCTCTTCATACGTTTCACACCTTTTTGTGATCTTAATATTTTACAGATCTTTTCATGCTCTTCATATTTTTCACACCTTTTCAGACTCCTCATATTTTTCAGACCTTTTCATATTCCTCATATTTTTTAGAACTTTTCATGCTCCTCTTTTTTTTAACACATATTCATGCTTCTCGTATTTTTACACATTTTCAAGCTCCTCGTATTTTTCACACCTTTTCATGCTCCTCGTATTTTTCACACATTTTCATGCTGCTTGAATTTTTCACACCTTTTCTATCTCCTCATATTTTTCAGACCTTTTCATGGTCTTCATATTTTTCAGAATTTTTCACGATCCTCGTATTTCTCAGACCGTTTCATGCTCCTCGCATTTTTCACACCTTTTCTTGCTCCTCCTATTTTTCACACCTTTTCATGCTCCTCGATTTTTTCACACCTTTTCATGCTCCTCGTATTTTTCAGTCCTTTTCATGCTCCTCGTATTTATCAGACTTGTTCATCCTCCTCATATTTATCACACATTTTCGTGCTCTTCGTATATTTCAAAGCTTTTCATGTTCTTCACATTTTTCACACCTTTTCAGGCTGTTCATATCTTTCAGACCTTTCCAGTTCCTCGTATTTTTCAGGCCTTTTCGTGCTCCTCGTATTTCTCAGACCTTTTCATATTCCTCGTATTTGTCAGACCTTTTCATGTTCCTCGTATTTTTCACACCTTTTCATGTTCCTCCTATTTTTCACACCTTTTCATGCTCCTCGTATGTTTCAGACCTTTTCATGCTCCTCATGTTTTTCAGGCCGTTTCATGCTCCTTGTAATTTTTACACCGTTCATGCTCCTCATATTGTTCACAACTTTTCATTCGCCTTTTATTTTTCAGACCTTTTCGTGCTCCTCGTATTTTTCACACCTTTTCATGCTCCTCATAACTTTCACAACTTTTCAAGCTCCTCGTATTTTTCAGACCCCTTCATGCTCCTCGTATTTTTCACATCTTTTCAGGCTCTTCATGTTTTTCTCACCTTTTCATGCTTTTCATATTTTTCCTATCGTTTCATGCTCCTCGTATTTTTCAGATCTTTCCATGCTCCTCCTATTTTTCACATCTTTTCCTGCTCCCTGTATCTGTCAGACCTTTTCTTGCCCCTTGTATTATCAGACATTATCATGCTCTTCGTATTTTTCAGACCTTTTCATGCTCCTCGTATTTTTCACCCCTTTTCATGCTCCTCATATTTTTCAGATCTTTTCATGCTCCTCGTATTTTTCAGACCTTTTCATTCTCCTCGTATTTTTCAGACCTTTTCATGCTCCTCGTATTTGTCAGACCTTTTCATGCTCCTTGTATTTTTCTCACCTTTACATGCGCTTCATATTTTTCAGACTTTTTCAAGCTCCTCGTATTTCTCACACCTTTTCATGATCCTCGTATTTTTCACGCCTTTTCATGCTCCTCGTATTTTTCACACCTATTCATGCTCCTCGTATTTTTCAGACCTATTCATGCTCCTCATATTTTTCAGACCCTTTCATGTTCTCGTATTTTTCAGACCTTTTCGTGTTCCTCGTATTACTCAGACCTTTTCATATTCCTCGTATTTGTCAGACCTTTTCATGTTCCTCGTATTTTTCAGACCTTTTCATGTTCTTCATGTTTTTCAGACTTTTTAATGTTCCTCATATTTCTCAGACCGTTTTATGCTCCTCGTATTTTTCACATCTTTTCGTGCTCCTCCTTTTTTTCACACCTTTTCATGCTTCTCATATTTTTCAAGCCTTTTCATGCTCCTCGTATTTTTTGCACCTTTTCCTGCTCCTCGTATGTTTCAGACCTTTTCATGCTCCTCATGTTTTTCAACACCGTTTCATACTCCTCATATTTTTTAGACCGTTTCCAGTTCCTCATATTTTTGACACCTTTTGAAGCTCTTCATATTTTTCACACTTTTTCATGCTCTTCATGTTTTTCAACATCGTTTCATGCTCTTCATATTTTTGAACACCGTTTCATGCACCTCGTATTTTTCAGACCGTTTCATGCTCCTCATATTTTTGACACCTTTTGAATCTCTTCATATTTTTCACACTTTTTCATGCTCTTCATGTTTTTCAACATCGTTTCATGCTCCTCATGATTTTCAACACCGTTTATTGTTCCTCATATTTTTCAGACCATTTCATGCTCCTTGTATTTTTCATACCGTTTGAAGCTCTTCATATTTTTCACACCTTTTCATGTTCTTCATATTTTTCAACACCGTTTCATGCTCCTCCTATTTTTCAGAACATTTCATGCTCCTCATATTTTTCAGACCGTTTCATGCTCCTCATATTTTTCACACCTTTTGAAGCTCTTCATATTTTTCACACATTTTCATGCTCTTCATGTTTTTCAACACCGTTTAATGCTCCTCCTATTTTTGACACCCTTTGAAGCTCTTTATATTTTTCACACATTTTCATGCTCTTCATGTTTTTCAACACCGTTTCATGCTCTTCATATTTTTGAACACCATTTCATGCTCCTCGTATTTTTGAAACCGTTTCATGGTCCTCAAATTTTTGACACCTTTTGAAGCTCTTCATATTTTTCACGCCTTCTCATGCTCCACCTATTTTTCAGGGCTTTTCATGCTCTTGGTATTTTTCACATCTTTTCATGCTCCTAGTGTTTTTCAAGCCTTTTCAGGCTCTTCATATTTTTCAGACCTTTTCATATTCCTCGTATATTTCAAAAACTTTCATGCTCCTCGTATTTTTCACACCTTTTCTAGCTCCTCATATTTTTCAGACCCTTTCATGCTCTTCATATTTTTCAGACCATTTCATGATCCTCGTATTTCTCAGACCGTTTCATATTCCTCGTATTTGTCAGACCTTTTCATGCTCCTCGTATTTTTCACACATTTTCATGCTCCTCCTATTTTCACACCTTTTCATGCTCCTCGTATTTTTCACACCTTTTCTTCCTCCTCGTATTTTTCATGCCTTTTCATGCTCCACCTATTTTTCAGGGCTTTTCATGCTCTTGGTATTTTTTACACCTTTTCATGCTCCTAGTGTTTTTCACACCTTTTCGTGCTCCTCCTATTTTTCACACCTTTTCATGCTCCTCGAATTTTTCACACCTTTTCAAGCTCCTCGTATTTTTCAGTCCTTTTCATGCTCCTCGTATTTATCAGACTTGTTCATCCTCCTCATATTTATCAGACTTTTTCATGCTCCTCGTATTTTTCACACCTTTTCATGCTCCTCGTATTTTTCTCACCTTTACATGCGCTTCATATTTTTCAGACTTGTTCAAGCTCCTCGTATTTCTCAGACCTTTTCATGGTCCTCGTATTTTTCATGCCTTTTCATGCTCCTCATATTTTTCCCGCCTTTTCATGCTCCTCGTATTTTTCAGGCTTATTCATGCTCCTAGTATTTTTCAGAAATTTTCCTGCTCCTCTTTTTTTTCCACATCTTTTCATGCTCCTCATATTCTCACACGTTTTCAAGTTCCTCTTATTTTTCACACGTTTTCATGCTCCTCATATTTTTCACACCTTTTCATGCTCCTCGTATTTTTCACCGCTTTTCATGCTCCCCGTATTTTTCACACCTTTTTGTGCTCCTCCTATTTTTCACACCTTTTCATGCTCTTTGTATTTGTCAGACCTTTTCATGCTCCTCGTATTTTTCAGAAATTTTCATATTCCTCCTATTTTTCACACCTTTTCATGCTCCTCGTATTTTTCATACCTGTTCAAGCACCTCGTATTTTTCACACCCCTTCATGCTTCTCCTACTTTTCACACCTTTTCGTGCTCTTCATATTTTTCATACCTTTTCGTTCTCTTCATATTTTTCTCACCTTTTCATGCTCTTCAATTTTTTCAGACCATTTCATGCTCCCCTTTTTTTCAGTCCTTTTCATGCTCCTCGTATTTATCAGACTTGTTCATCCTCCTCATATTTATCAGACTTTTTCATGCTCCTCGTATTTTTCACACCTTTTCATGCTACTCGTATTCTTCATACCTTTTCATGCTAGTCATATTTTTCACTCCTTTTCGTGCTTCTCCTCTTTTTCACACCTTTTCGTGCTCTTCATATTTTTCACACATTTTCTTGCTCTTCATATTTTTCACACCTTTTCATGCTTCTCATATTTTTCAGATATTTTCATGCTCCTCGTATTTTTCACACCTTTTCATGCTACTCGTATTCTTCATACCTTTTCATGCTAGTCATATTTTTCACACCTTTTCGTGCTTCTCCTCTTTTTCGCACCTTTTCGTGCTCTTCATATTTTTCACACATTTTCTTGCTCTTCATATTTTTCACACCTTTTCATGCTTCTCATATTTTTCAGATATTTTCATGCTCCTCGTATTTTTCACAATTTTTCTAGCTCCTCGTACTTTTCAGACCTTTTCATGCTCCTCTTATTTTTCCCACCTTTTCATGCTCCTCGTATTTTTCAGACTTTTTCGTGCTCTTCATATTTTTCATACCTTTCTATCTCTTCATATTTTACAGACCTTTTCATGCTCTTCATATTTTTCACTATTTTCAGGCACTTCATATTTTTCAGACCTTTTCATGCTCTTCATATTTTTCACTACTTTTCAGTCTCATCATATTTTTCAGACCTTTTCATGCTCCTCATATTTTTCAGACGTTTTCATGCTCCTCACATTTTTCACACCTTTTCATGCTCCTCGTATTTTTCAGACGTTTTCATGCTCCTCATATTTTTCATACCTTTTCATGCTCCTCGTATTTTTCACAACATTTTGTGCTCCTCGTATTTTTCAGATCATTTCGTGCTCTTCATATTTTTGACACATTTTCGTGCTCTTCGTAATTTTAAAGCTTTTCATGTTCTTCATATTTTTCACACCTTTTCAGGCTGTTCATATCTTTCAGACCTTTTCATGTTCTCGTATTTTTCAGACCTTTTCGTTCTCCTCGTATTTCTCAGACCTTTTCATATTCCTCGTATTTTTCAGACCTTTTCATGTTCCTCGTATTTTTCAGACCTTTTCATGTTCTTCATATTTTTCAGACTTTTTCATGTTCCTCATATTTCTCAGACCATTTTATGCTCCTCGTATATTTCACATCTTTTCGTGCTCCTCCTATTTTTCACACCTTTTCATGCTTCTCATATTTTTCAGGCCTTTTCATGCTCCTCATATTTTTCACACCTTTTCCTGCTCCTCATATTTTTCACAACTTTTCATGCTCCTCATATTTTTCACAACTTTTCATTCGCCTTTTATTTTTCAGACCTTTTCGTCCTCCTCGTATTTTTCAGACTTTTTCATGCTCCTCCTATTTTTCACATCTTTTCGTGCTCCTCTTATCTGTCAGACCTTTTCATGCTCCTCGTATTTTTCAGACCTTTTCACGCCCCTCTATTTTTCACACCTTTTCATGCTCCTCATATTTTTCACACTTTTTCATGCTCCCAGTATTTTTCACACTTTTTTGTGCTCTTCATACTTTTCACACCTTTTCGTGATCTTCATATTTTACAGACCTTTTCATGCTCTTCATATTTTTCACACCTTTTCAGGCTCTTCATATTTTTCAGACCTTTTCATGCTCCTCGTATTTTTCAGACCTTTTCATGCTCCTCTATTTTTCACACCTTTTCATGTTCCTCGTATTTTTCACACCTTTTCGTGCTCCTCCTATTTTTCAACCTTTTCATGCTCTTCGTATTTGTCAGACCTTTTCATGCTCCTCGTATTTTTCACACCTTTTCATGTTCCTCCTATTTTTCACACCTTTTCATGCTCCTCGTATGTTTCACACCTCTTCATGCTTCTCCTACTTTTGACACCTTTATGTGCTCTTCATATTTTTCACACCTTTTTGTTCTCTTCATATTTTTCTCACCTTTTCATGCTCTTCCGTTTTTTCAGACCATTTCATGCTCCTCGTGTTTTTCACACCTATTCATGTTCCTGTTATTTTGCACACCTTTTCATGCTCCTCCTATTTTCACATGTTTTCATGCCTCTTGTATTTTTCACACCTTTTCATCCTCCTCGTATTTTTCACGCCTTTTCATGCTCCACCTATTTTTCAGGGCTTTTCATGCTCTTCATAGTTTTCACACCTTTTCATGCTCTTCGTATTTGTCAGACCTTTTCATGATCCTCGTATTTCTCAGACCGTTTCATGCTCCTCGTATTTTTCACACCTTTTCATGCTCTTCGTATTTGTCAGACCTTTTCATGCTCCTCGTATTTTTCAGACCTTTTCATGCCCCTCTATTTTTCCCACCTTTTCATGCTCCTAGTATTTTTCACACCTTTTCGTGCTCTTCACAGTTTTCAGACCTTTTTATGCTCTTTATATTTTTCACACCTTTTCAGGCTCTCTAGGTTTTTCAGACCTTTTCATGCTCCTCGTATTTTTCAGACCTTTTCGTTCTCATCATACTTATCCAGACCTCTTCTTGCTCCTCGTATTTCTCAGACCTTTTCATATTCCTCGTATATGTCAGACCTTTTCATGATCTTTATATTTTTCAGACCTTTTCCTGCTCCTCATATTTTACAGAACTTTTCATACCCTTTTATTTTTCAGACTTTTTAGTGCTCTCTGTATTTTTCAGACCTCTTCATGAACCTCGTATTTTTCAGACCTTTTCATGCTCCTCGTATTTCTCAGACCTTTTCATGCTCCTCGAATTTTTCGCATCTTTTCATGCTCCTCGTATTTGTCAGACCTTTTCGTGCTCCTCGTATTTGTCAGACCTTTCATGCTCCTCGTATTTTTGAGACATTTTCATGCTCTTCATATTTTTCAGACTTTTTCATGCTCCTCGTATTTCTCTGTCCTTTTCATGCTCCTCGTATTTTTCAGACCTTTTCGTGCTCTTCATATTTTTCACACCTTTTCATTCTCTTCATATTTTACAGACCTTTTTATGCTCTTTATATTTTTCACACCTTTTCAGGCTCTTCATATTTTTCATACCATTTCATATTCTTCATATTTTTCAAACCTTTCTAGCTCTTCATATTTTACAGACCTTTTCATGCTCTTCACATTTTTCACTACTTTTAAGGCTCTTCATATGTTTCAGAATTTTCATGCTCCTCGTATTTTTCAAAAATTTTCCTGCTACTCTTTTTTTTCATACCTTTTCATGCTTCTCGTATTTTTCACACCTCTTCATGCTCCTCGTATTTTTCACATCTTTTCATGAACCTCATATTTTTCACCCCTTTTCATGCTCCTCATATTTTTCACACCTTTTCATTTTCCTCTTATGTTTCACATCTTTTCATGCTCCTCGTATTTTTCACACCTTTTCCTGCTCCTCGTATTTTTCACACCTTTTCCTGCTCCTCGTATTTTTCACACCTTTTCATGCTCCTCGTATTTCTCACACCTTTTCATGTTCATCGTATTTTTCACACCTTTTCATCCTCCTCATATTTTTCACGTCTTTTCGTTTTCTTCACATTTTTCACACCGTTTCATGATCTTCATATTTTACAGACCTTTCAATGCTTTCCATATTTTTCACACCTTTTCAGGTTCTTCGTATTATTCAGGGCTTTTCATGCTCCTCATATTTCTCACACCTTTTCATGCTCCTCGTACTTTTCACACCTTTTCATGCTCCTCCTATTTTTCACCCCTTTTCATGCTCTCGTATTTTTCACATCTTTTCATGCTCCTCGTATTTTTCACACCTTTTCATCATCCTCGTATTTTTCACGCCTTTTCATGCTCCTACTGCTTTTCAGGGCTTTTCATGCTCCTCGTAGTTTTCATGCCTTTTCATGCTCCTCGTATTTTTCAGACGTATTCATGCTCCTCGTATTTTTCAGGCGTTTTCATGCTCCTCATATTTTTCAGGCTTTTTCCTGCTCTTCGTATTTTTCTGAAATTTTCCTGCTCCTCTTTCTTTCACACCTTTTTTTCATATTTTTCACACCTTTTGAGGCTCGTCATGTCTTTCAGACCTTTTCATGCTCTTCGTATTTTTCAAACTTTTTCGTGCACCTCATGTTTTTCAGACGTTTTCATGCCCCTCGTATTTCTCAGACCTTTTCATATTCCTCGTATTTGTCAGACTTTTTCATGGTCCTCGCATTTTTCAGACCTTTTCATGTTCTTCATATTTTTCAGACTTTTTCATGCTTCTCGTATTTCTCAGACTGTTTCATGCTCCTCCTATTTTTCACACCTTTTCATGCTCCTAATATTTTTCAGACTTTTTCATGTTCCTCATATTTTTCACACCTTTTCATGCTACTCGTACATCTCACACCTTTTCGTGCTCCTCCTATTTTTCAGACCTTTTCATGCTCCTCATATTTTTCAGACCTTTTCATGCTCCTCTTATTTCTCAGACCTTTTCATGCTCCTCGTATTTGTCAGACCTTTTCATGCTCGTCGTATTTTTCACACCTTTTCATGCGCTTCATATTTTTCAGACTTTTTCAAGCTCCTCGTATTTGTCAGACCTTTTCATGCTCCTCCTAGTTTTCACACCTTTTCGTGTGCCTCGTATTTTTCAGTCCTTTTTGTGCCCTTCATATTTTTCACACCATTTCGTTCTCTTCATATTTTTCAGACCTTTGCATGCTCTTCGTATTTTTCAAACTTTTTCGTACTCTTCATGTTTTTCAGATGTTTTCATGCCCCTCATATTTCTCAGACCTTTTCATATTCCTCGGATTTGTCAGACCTTTTCATGCTCCTTATATTTTTCAGACCTTTTCATGTTTCATATTTTTCAGACCTTTTCATGCTACTCGTATTTCTCACACCGTTTCATGCTCCTCGTAGTTTTCACATCTTTTCGTGCTCCTCCTATTTTTCACACCTTTTCATGCTCCTAATATTTTTCAGGCTTTTTCATGCTCCTCATATTTTTCACACCTTTTCATGCTCCTCGTATTTATCAGAATTTTTCATGCTCCTCGTATTGCTCAGACATTTTCATGTTCCTCATTTTTTCAGACCTTTTCATGCTCCTCGTGTTATCAGACTTTATCATGGTCCTCGTATTTGTCAGACCTTTTCTTGCTCGTCTTATTTTCTCACCTTTTCAGGCTCTTATAGTTTTCACACCTTTTCAAGCTCTTCATATTTTTCAGACCTTTTCATGCTCCTCAGTTTTTTCAAACCTTTTCATGCTCCTCGTATTTTACAGGCCTTTTCATCCTCCTCGTATTTTTCACAGCTTTTCATCCTCCTCATATTTTTCAGACATTTTCATGCTCCTCGTATTTTTCAAAATTTTTCTAGCTCCTCATATTTTTCACACCTTTTCATGCTCCTTGTATTTTTCACACCTTTTCATGCTCCTCGTATATGTCACACATTTTCATGCTCCTCGTATATTTCACACCTTTTCATCCTCTTCGTATTTTTCACGCCTTTTCATGCTCGATATAATTTTCAAGGCTTTTCATGCTCCTCGTATTTTTCACACCATTTCATGCTCCGTGTATTTTTCACACTTTTTCTTTCTCCTCGTATTTTTCACACCTTTTCGTGCTCTTCATACTTTTCACACCATTTCATGATCTTCATATGTTTCACACCTTTTTGTGCTCTTCATATTTTTCACACCTTCTCAGGCTCTTCATATTTTTCAGAACTTTTCATGCTCCTCATATTTTTCAGACCTTTTCATGCTCCTCATATTTCTGACAACTTTTGAAGCTCTTCATATTTTTCACACCTTCTCAGGCTCTTCATATTTTTCAGAACTTTTCATGCTCCTCATATTTTTCAGACCATTTGATGCTCCTCCTATTTTTGACACCTTTTGAAGCTCTTCATATTTTTCACACCTTTTCATGCTCTACATGCTTTTCAACACCGTTTCATGCTCCTCATGTTTTTCAGAACATTTCATGCTTGTCGTATTTTTCACAGCTTTTCATGCTCCTCCTATTTTTGACACCTTTTGAAGCTCTTCAAAATTTTCACACCTTTTCAAGCTCTTCATGTTTTTCAACACCGTATAATACTCCTCATAATTTACAGACCGTTTCATGCTCCTCGTATTTTTCACAGCTTTTCATGCTCCTCATATTTTTCACAACTTTTCATGCTCCTCCTATTTTTGACACCTTTTGAAGCTCTTCACATTTTTCACACATTTACATGCTGTTCATGTTTTTCAACACCGTTTCATGCTCCTCATATTTTTCAGACCATTTCATGCTCCTCGTATTTTTCACAGCCTTTCATGCTCCTCATATTTTTCACACCTTTTCATGCTCCTCCTATTTTTGACACATTTTGAAGCTCTTCATATTTTTCACACCTTTTCATGCTCTTCATGTTTCTCAACACCGTTTCATGCTCCTCATATTTTTCAGAAAGTTTCTTGCTTCTTGTATTTTTCACACCGTTTCATGCTCCTCATATTTTTGAGACCGCTTCATCCTCCTCATATTTTTGACACCTTTTGAAGCTCTTCATATTTTTCACACCTTTTCATGCTCTTCATGTTTTTCAACAACGTTTCATTCTCCTCATATTTTTCAGAACGTTTCATGCTCCACATATTTTTCAGACCAATTCATGCTCCTCATATTGTTGACACCTTAAGAAGCTCTTCATATTTTTCACAACATTTCATGCTCTTCATGTTTCTCAACACCGTTTCATGCTCTTCATGTTTTTCAATACCGTTTCATTCTCCTCATATTTTCAGACCGTTTCATGCTCTTCATATTTTTGACACCTTTTGAAGCTCTTCATATTTTTCACACCTTTTCATGCTCTTCAAGTTTTTCAACACCGTTTCATGCTCTTCATGTTTTTCAACACCGTTTCATGCTCCGCATATTTTTCAGACCATTTCATGTTCTTCATATTTTTCATACTTTTCAGAATGTTCATATTTTTCAGATAATTTCATGCTCTTCATATTTTTCACTACTTTTCAGACTCTTCATATGTTTCAGGCCTTTTCATGCTCCCTATATTTTTCAGGCCTTTTCTTGCTCCTCGTATTTTTCCCACCTTTTCATGCTGCTCGTATTTTTCAGACTTTTTCGTGCTCTTCATTTTTTTCAAACCTTTCTAGCTCTTCATATTTTACAGACCTTTTCATGGTCTTCACATTTTTCACTACTTTTAAGGCTCTTCATATGTTTCAGAACTTTTCATGCTCCTCGTATTTTTCACACCTTTTCAGACTCTTCATATTTTTCAGACCTTTAGTATTCCTCGAATTTTTCAGAACTTTTCATCCTCCTCTTCTTTTTTAACACATTTTCATGCTCCTCGTTTTTTTCACATCTTTTCATGCTCCTCGTATTTTTTCACACCTTTTCATGCTCCTCGTATTTTTCAAAGGTTTTCATGCTCCTCGTATTTTTCACACCTTTTCTAGCTCCTCATATTTTTCAGACCCTTTCATGCTCTTCATATTTTTCAGACCTTTTCATGCTCCTCATATTTTTCACACATTTTCATGCTCCTCCTATTTTTCACACATTTTCATGCTCCTCCTATTTTAACACCTTTTCATGCTCGTATTTTTCACACCTTTTCTTCCTCCTCGTATTTTTCATGCCTTTTCATGCTCCACCTATTTTTCAGGGCTTTTCATGCTCTTGGTATTTTTTACACCTTTTCATGCTCCTAGTGTTTTTCACACCTTTTCGTGCTCCTCCTATTTTTCACACCTTTTCATTCTCCTCGTATTTTTCACACCTTTTCATGCTCCTCGTATTTATCAGACTTGTTCATCCGCCTCATATTTATCAGACTTTTTCATGCTCCTCGTATTTTTCACACCTTTTCATGCTCCTCGTTTTTTTCACACCTTTTCATGCTCCTCGTATTTTTCACAGCTTTTCTTGCTCCTCGTATTTTTCATACCTTTTCATGCTACTCATATTTTTCACACCTTTTCGTGCTTCTCCTCTTTTTCACACCTTTTCGTGCTCTTCATATTTTTCACACTTTTTTGTGCTATTCGTAAATTTCAAAGCTTTTCATGTTCTTCATATTTTTCACACCGTTTCAGGCTGTTCATATCTTTCAGACCTTTTCATGCTCCTCGTATTTTTCAGACCATTTCGTACTCCTCGTATTTCTCAGACCTTTTCATATTCCTCGTAATTGTCAGACGTTTTCATGCTCCTCATATTTTTCAGACCTTTTCATGTTCTTCATATTTTACAGACTTTTTCATGCTCCTCATATTTCTCAGACCGTTTTATGCTCCTCGTATTTTTCACATCTTTTCCTGCTCCTCCTATTTTTCACACCTTTTCATGCTTCTCATATTTTTCAGGCCTTTTCATGCTCCTCGTATTTTTCACATCTTTTCATGCTCCTCGTATGTTTCAGACCTTTTCATGCTCCTCATGTTTTTCAGTCCTTTTCATGCTCCTCATAATTTTCACACCTTTTCATTCTCCGCATATTTTTCACAACTTTTCTTTTGCCTTTTATTTTTCAGACCTTTTCGTGCTCCTCATATTTTTCACACCTTTACATGTTCCTCATAATTTTCACAACTTTTCAAGCTCCTCGTATTTTTCAGACCCCTTTCATGCTCCTCGTATTTTTAACATCTTTACATGCTCTTCATGTTTTTCTCACCTTTTCATGCTCTTCATATTTTTCCTACCGTTTCATGCTCCTCGTATTTTTCAGACCTTTTCATGCTCCTCCTATTTTTCACATCTTTTCGTGCTCCTCGTATCTGTCAGACCTTTTCATGCTCCTTGTATTTTCAGACGTTATCATGCTCTTCGTAGTTTTCAGACCTTTTCGTGCTCCTCGTATATTTCACCCCTTTTCATGCTCTTCATATTTTTCAGAGCTTCTCATGCTCCTCGTATTTGTCAGACCTTTTCATGCTCCTCGTATTTTTCTCAGCTTTACATGCGCTTCATATTTTTCAGACTTTTTCAAGCTCCTCGTATTTCTCAGACCTTTTCATGGTCCTCGTATTTTTCATGCCTTTTCATGCTCCTCGTATTTTTCCCGCCTTTTCTTTCTCCTCGTATTTTTCAGACCTATTCATGCTCCTCATATTTTTCAGGCCTTTTCATGCTCCTAGTATTTTTCAGAAATTTTCCTGCTCCTCTTTTTTTTCCACATCTTTTCATGCTCCTCATATTCTCACACGTATTCAAGTTCCTCTTATTTTTCACACGTTTTCATGCTCCTCATATTTTTCACACTTTTTCATGCTCCTAGTATTTTTCACACTTTTTCGTGCTCTTCATAATTTTCACACCTTTTCGTGATCTTCATATTTTACAGACCTTTTCATGCTCTTCATATTTTTCACACCTTTTCAGGCTCTTCATATTTTTCAGATCTTTTCATGCTCGTCGTATTTTTCAGACCTTTTCATGCTCCTCCTATTTTTCACACCTTTTCATGCTCTTCGTATTTGTCAGACCTTTTCATGCTCCTCGTGTTATCAGACTTTTTTTGCTCCTCGTATTTGTCAGACCTTTTCATGCACGTCATATTTTCACACCTTTTCAGGCTCTTATAGTTTTCACACCTTTTCAAGCTCTTCATATTTTTCAGACCTTTTCGTGCTCCTCAGTTTTTTCAAACCTTTTCATGCTCCTCGTATTTTACAGGCCTTTTCATCCTCCTCGTGTTTTTCACAGCTTTCCATCTCCTCATATTTTTCAGACATATTCATGCTCCTCGTATTTTTCAAAATTTTTCTAGCTCCTCATATTTTTCACACCTTTACATGCTGTTCATGTTTTTCAACACCGTTTCATCCTCCTCATATTTTTCTGACCGTTTCATGCCCCTCATAATTTGTACACCTTTTGAAGCTCTTCATATTTTTCACACCTTTTCACGCTCTTCATGTCTTTCAACACCGTTTCATGCACCTCCTATTTTTCAGACCGTTTCATGTTCCTCATAATTTTGACACTTTTTGAAGCTCTTCATATTTTTAACACGTTTTCGTGCTCTTCATTTTTTTTTCAACACCGTTTCATGCTCCTTCTATTTTTCAGACCGTTTCATGCTCTTCATATTTTTGACACCTTTTGAAGCTCTTCATATTTTTCACACCTTTTCATGCTCTTCATGATTTTCAACATCGTATCATGCTCCTTATATTTTTCAGACCGTTTCATGCCCCTCATAATTTGTACACCTTTTGAAGCTCTTCATATTTTTCACACATTTTCATGCTCTTCATGTTTTTTAACACCGTTTCGTGCTCCTCATATATTTCAGAACGTTTCAAGCTCTTCGTATTTTTTTCACCTTTTCATGCTCCTCATATTTTTCACACTTTTTCATGCTCCTCATATTTTTGACACCTTTTGAAGCTCTTCATATTTTTCACACCTTTTCATGTTCTTCATGTTTTTCAACACAGTTTCATGCTCCTCCTATTTTTCAGACCATTTCATGCTCGTCATATTTTTCCGACCGTTTCATGCTCCTCATATTTTTCAGACAGTTACATGCTCCACATATTTTTGACACCTCTTGAAACTCCTCATAATTTACACTCCTTTTCATGCTCTTCATGTTTCTCAACACCGTTTCATGCTCCTCCTATATTTCAGATCATTTCATGCTCCTCATATTTTCGACACCCTTTGAAGCTCTTCATATTTTTACACCTTTTCATGCTCTTCATATTTTTCAACACCGTTTCATGATCCTCATATTTTTCACACCGTTTCATGCTCCTCATATTTTAGACACCCTTTGAAGCTCTTCATATTTTTCACACCTTTTCATGCTCTTCATGTTTTTCAACACCGTTTCATGCTCCTCGTATTTTTCAGACCGTTTCTTGCTCCTCATATTTTCAACACCTTTTGAAGCTCTTTACATTTTTCACACCTTTTCATGCTCTTTATGTTTTTCACACCGTTTCATGCTCCTCATATTTTTCAGACCTTTCCCTGCTCCTCGTAATTTTCAGGCCTTTTTATGCTCCTCCTATTTTTCAGGCCTTTTCATGATCTTCATATTTTTTACCTTTTCTCTCCTCGTATTCTTCACACCTTTTCATGCTCCTCGTATTTTACAGAGCTTTTCATGCTCCTCATATTTTTCAGGCCTTTTCATGCTCTTCATATTTTTCACACCTTTTCTCTCCTCGTATCTTTCATACCTTTTCTATCTCCTCGTAATTTTTCACATCTTTTCATGCTCCTTGTATTTTTCACACCTTTTCATGCTCCTCATATTTCTCAGACCATTTCAAGCTCGTATTTTTCAGACCTTTTCATGTTCCTCGTATATCTCAGACCTTTTCATGCTCCTCGTATTTTTCATACCTATTCATGCTCCTTCTATTTTTCACACCTTTTCATACTCTTCATGTTTTTCAACACTGTTTCATGCTCCTCATATTTTTGAGACCGTTTCATGCTCCTCATATTTTTGACACCTTTTGAAGCTCTTCATATTTTTCACACCTTTTCATGCTCTTCATGTTTTTCAACAACGTTTCATTCTCCTCATATTTTTCAGAACGTTTCATGCTCCTCGTATTTTTCAGACCATTTCATGCTCCTCATATTGTTGACACCTTATGAAGCTCTTCATATTTTTCACACCATTTCATGCTCTTCATGTTTCTCAACACCGTTTCATGCTCTTCATGTTTTTCAATACTGTTTCATGCTCCTCTTATTTTCAGACCGTTTCATGCTCTTCATATTTTTGACAACTTTTGAAGCTCTTCATATTTTTCACACCTTTTCATGCTCTACATATTTTTCAACACCGTTTCATGCTCCTCATACTTTTCAGAACGTTTTTTTGCTCCTCGTATTTTTCACACCTTTTCATGCTCTTCATGTTTTTCAACACTGTTTCATGCTCTTCATATTTTTGAACACCATTTCATGCACCTCGTATTTTTCAGACTGTTTCATGCTCCTCATATTTTTGAAACCTTTTGAAGCTCTTCATATTTTTCACACTTTTTCATGCTCTTCATGTTTTTCAACACCGTTTCATGCTACTTCTATTTTTCACAACTTTTCATACTCTTCATGTTTTTCAACACTGTTTCATGCACCTCATATTTTTGAGACCGTTTCATGCTCCTCATATTTTTGACACCTTTTGAAGCTCTTCATATTTTTCCACCTTTACATGCTCTTCATGTTTTTCACCATTTCATACTCCTCATATTTTTCAGACCGTTTGATGCCCCTCATATTTTTGACACCTTATGAAGCTCTTCATATTTTTCACACCTTTTCTTGCTCTTCTTGTTTTTCAACACCGTTTGATGCTCCTACTATTTTTCAAACCGTTTCATGCTCCTCATATTTTCCAGACCGTTTCATGCTCCTCGTATTTTTCACACATTTTTATGCTCCTCATATTTTTCACACCGTTTCATGCTCCTCCTATTTTTGACCCCTTTTGAAGCTCTTCATATCTGTCACACCTTTTCATGCTCTTCATGTTTTTCAACACAATTTCATGTTACTCATATATTTCAGAATGTTTCATGCTCTTCATAGTTTTCACACTTTTTCATGTTCCTTATATTTTTCACAAATTTTCATGCTCCTCATATTTTTGACACCTTTTGAAGCTCTTCATATTTTTCACACATTTTCATGCTCTTCATGTTTTTCAACACCGTTTCATGCTCCTACTATTATCAGACCGTTTCATGCTCCTCATATTTTGGAAATTTTTTGAAGCTCTTCATATTTTTCAAACCTTTCATGCTCGTCATGTTTTCCAACACCTTTTCATGCTCCTCCTATTTTTTAGCCCGTTTCATGCTCCTCATATTTTTGACACCCTTTGAAGCTCTTCATATTTTTCACACCTTTTCATGCTCTTCATGTTTTTCAACACCGCTTCATGCTAATCCTATTTTTCATACCGTTTCATGCTCCTCATATTTTTCAGACTGTTTCCTGCTCCTCATATTTTTGACACCTTTTGAAGCTCTTCATTTTTTTCACACCTTTTCATGCTCTTCATGTTTTTCAACACCGTTTCATTCTCCTCATATTTTTCAGAACGTTTCATGATCCTCGTTGTTTTCAAACTTTTTCATGCTCCTCATATTTTTCACAACTTTTCATGCTCCTCATATTTTTGACACCCTTTCAAGCTCTTCATATTTTTCAAACATTTTCATGCTCTTCATGTTTTTCAACACCGTTTCATGCTCTTCATATTTTTGAACACTATTTCATGCTCCTCGTATTTTTCAGAACTTTTCATGCTCCTCATTTTTTGACTCCTTTTGAAGCTCTTCATATTTTTCACACCTTTTCATGCTCTTCATGTTTCTCTACACCGATTCATGCTCCTCATATTTTTCAGACCGTTTCATGCTCCTCATATTTTTGACACCTTTTGAAGCTCTTCATATTTTTCACACCTTTTCATGCTCTTCATGTTTTTCAACACCGTTTCATGCTCCTCGTATTTTTCAGACCGTTTCTTGCTCCTCATATTTTCAACACCTTTTGAAGCTCTTTACATTTTTCACACCTTTTCATGCTCTTTATGTTTTTCACACCGTTTCATGCTCCTCATATTTTTCAGACCTTTCCCTGCTCCTCGTAATTTTCAGGCCTTTTTATGCTCCTCCTATTTTTCAGGCCTTTTCATGATCTTCATATTTTTTACCTTTTCTCTCCTCGTATTCTTCACACCTTTTCATGCTCCTCGTATTTTACAGAGCTTTTCATGCTCCTCATATTTTTCAGGCCTTTTCATGCTCTTCATATTTTTCACACCTTTTCTCTCCTCGTATCTTTCATACCTTTTCTATCTCCTCGTAATTTTTCACATCTTTTCATGCTCCTTGTATTTTTCACACCTTTTCATGCTCCTCATATTTCTCAGACCATTTCAAGCTCGTATTTTTCAGACCTTTTCATGTTCCTCGTATATCTCAGACCTTTTCATGCTCCTCGTATTTTTCATACCTATTCATGCTCCTTCTATTTTTCACACCTTTTCATACTCTTCATGTTTTTCAACACTGTTTCATGCTCCTCATATTTTTGAGACCGTTTCATGCTCCTCATATTTTTGACACCTTTTGAAGCTCTTCATATTTTTCACACCTTTTCATGCTCTTCATGTTTTTCAACAACGTTTCATTCTCCTCATATTTTTCAGAACGTTTCATGCTCCTCGTATTTTTCAGACCGTTTCATGCTCCTCATATTGTTGACACCCTTTGAAGCTCTTCATATTTTTCACACCATTTCATGCTCTTCATGTTTCTCAACACCGTTTCATGCTCTTCATGTTTTTCAATACTGTTTCATGCTCCTCTTATTTTCAGACCGTTTCATGCTCTTCATATTTTTGACAACTTTTGAAGCTCTTCATATTTTTCACACCTTTTCATGCTCTACATATTTTTCAACACCGTTTCATGCTCCTCATACTTTTCAGAACGTTTTTTTGCTCCTCGTATTTTTCACACCTTTTCATGCTCTTCATGTTTTTCAACACTGTTTCATGCTCTTCATATTTTTGAACACCATTTCATGCACCTCGTATTTTTCAGACTGTTTCATGCTCCTCATATTTTTGAAACCTTTTGAAGCTCTTCATATTTTTCACACTTTTTCATGCTCTTCATGTTTTTCAACACCGTTTCATGCTACTTCTATTTTTCACAACTTTTCATACTCTTCATGTTTTTCAACACTGTTTCATGCACCTCATATTTTTGAGACCGTTTCATGCTCCTCATATTTTTGACACCTTTTGAAGCTCTTCATATTTTTCCACCTTTACATGCTCTTCATGTTTTTCACCATTTCATACTCCTCATATTTTTCAGACCGTTTGATGCCCCTCATATTTTTGACACCTTATGAAGCTCTTCATATTTTTCACACCTTTTCTTGCTCTTCTTGTTTTTCAACACCGTTTGATGCTCCTACTATTTTTCAAACCGTTTCATGCTCCTCATATTTTCCAGACCGTTTCATGCTCCTCGTATTTTTCACACATTTTTATGCTCCTCATATTTTTCACACCGTTTCATGCTCCTCCTATTTTTGACCCCTTTTGAAGCTCTTCATATCTGTCACACCTTTTCATGCTCTTCATGTTTTTCAACACAATTTCATGTTACTCATATATTTCAGAATGTTTCATGCTCTTCATAGTTTTCACACTTTTTCATGTTCCTTATATTTTTCACAAATTTTCATGCTCCTCATATTTTTGACACCTTTTGAAGCTCTTCATATTTTTCACACATTTTCATGCTCTTCATGTTTTTCAACACCGTTTCATGCTCCTACTATTATCAGACCGTTTCATGCTCCTCATATTTTGGAAATTTTTTGAAGCTCTTCATATTTTTCAAACCTTTCATGCTCGTCATGTTTTCTAACACCTTTTCATGCTCCTCCTATTTTTTAGCCCGTTTCATGCTCCTCATATTTTTGACACCCTTTGAAGCTCTTCATATTTTTCACACCTTTGCATGCTCTTCATGTTTTTCAACACCGCTTCATGCTAATCCTATTTTTCATACCGTTTCATGCTCCTCATATTTTTCAGACTGTTTCCTGCTCCTCATATTTTTGACACCTTTTGAAGCTCTTCATTTTTTTCACACCTTTTCATGCTCTTCATGTTTTTCAACACCGTTTCATTCTCCTCATATTTTTCAGAACGTTTCATGATCCTCGTTGTTTTCAAACTTTTTCATGCTCCTCATATTTTTCACAACTTTTCATGCTCCTCATATTTTTGACACCCTTTCAAGCTCTTCATATTTTTCAAACATTTTCATGCTCTTCATGTTTTTCAACACCGTTTCATGCTCTTCATATTTTTGAACACTATTTCATGCTCCTCGTATTTTTCAGAACTTTTCATGCTCCTCATTTTTTGACTCCTTTTGAAGCTCTTCATATTTTTCACACCTTTTCATGCTCTTCATGTTTCTCTACACCGATTCATGCTCCTCATATTTTTCAGACCGTTTCATGCTCCTCATATTTTTGACACCTTTTGAAGCTCTTCATATTTTTCACACATTTTCATGCTCTTCATGTTTTTCAACACCGTTTCATGCTCCTACTATTATCAGACCGTTTCATGCTCCTCATATTTTGGAAATTTTTTGAAGCTCTTCATATTTTTCAAACCTTTCATGCTCGTCATGTTTTCCAACACCTTTTCTTGCTCCTCCTATTTTTTAGCCCGTTTCATGCTCCTCATATTTTTGACACCCTTTGAAGCTCTTCATATTTTTCACACCTTGCATGCTCTTCATATTTTTCAACACCGCTTCATGCTAATCCTATTTTTCATACCATTTCATGCTCCTCATATTTTTCAGACTGTTTCCTGCTCCTCATATTTTTGACACCTTTTGAAGCTCTTCATTTTTTTCACACCTTTTCATGCTCTTCATGTTTTTCAACACCGTTTCATTCTCCTCATATTTTTCAGAACGTTTCATGATCCTCGTTGTTTTCAAACTTTTTCATGCTCCTCATATTTTTCACAACTTTTCATGCTCCTCATATTTTTGACACCCTTTCAAGCTCTTCATATTTTTCAAACATTTTCATGCTCTTCATGTTTTTCAACACCGTTTCATGCTCTTCATATTTTTGAACACTATTTCATGCTCCTCGTATTTTTCAGAACTTTTCATGCTCCTCATTTTTTGACTCCTTTTGAAGCTCTTCATATTTTTCACACCTTTTCATGCTCTTCATGTTTCTCAACACCGATTCATGCTCTTCATATTTTTCACACCTTTCATGCTCTTCATGTTTCTCAATACCATTTCATGCTCTTTATGTTTTTCAACACCGTTTCATGCTCCTCATATTTTTGACACCTTTTAAAGCTTTTCATATTTTTCACACCTTTTCATGTTCTTCATGATTTTCAACACCGTTTCATGCTCCTCTATTTTTCAGCCCGTTTCATGCTCCTCTATTTTTTAAAACCTTTTGAAGCTCTTCATATTTTTCACATCTTTTCATGCTCTTCATGTTTTTGAACACCGTTTCATGCTCTTCATGTTTTTCCACACCGTTTCATGCTACTCCTGTTTTTCAGACCATTTGATACTCCTCATATTTTTGACACCTTTTGAAGCTCTTCATATTTTTCACACCTTTTCTTGCTCTTCATGTTTTTCAACTCCGTTTGACGCTCCTACTATTTTTCACACAGTTTCATGCTCCTCATATTTTTCAGACCGTTTCATGCTCTTCATGTTTGTCAACACCGATTCATGCTCCTCATTTTTTTTCAGACCATTTCATTCTCCTCATATTTTTGACATTTTTTGATGCTCTTCACATTTTTCACTCCTTTTCATGCTCTTCATGTTTTTCAACACCGTTTGACGCTCCTCCTATTTTTCTTACCGTATCATGCTTCTCATATTTTTCAGATCGTTTCATGCTCTTCATATTTTTACACCTTTTTAAGCTCTTCATATTTTTCAAACCTTTACATGCTCTTCATGTGTTTCAGACCATTTCATGCTCCTCATATTTTTGACACCCTTTGAAGCTCTTCATATTTTCCACACATTTTCATGTTCTTCATGATTTTCAACACCGTTTAATGCTCCTCATATTTTTGACACCCTTTGAAACTCTTCATATTTCTCACACATTTTCATGCTCTTCATATTTTTCAACACCGTTTCATGCTCTTCATATTTTTGAACACCATTTCATGCTCCTCTGATTTTTCACAGCGTTTCATGCTCCTCATTTTTTGACTCCTTTTGAAGCTCTTCATATTTTTCACACCTTTTCATGCTCTTCATGTTTTTCAACAGCGTTTCATGTTCTTCATGTTTTTCAACAATGTTTCATGTTCCTGATATTTTTCAGACTGTTTCATGCGCCTCATATTTTTGACACCTTTTGAAGCTCTTCATATTTTTTTCACCTTTTCATGCTCTTCATATTTTTCCACACCTTTTCATGCTTGTCATATTTTTCAAACCGTTTCATGCTCCTCATATTTTTGACACCCTTTGAAGCTCTTCATATTTTTCACACTTTTTCATGCTCTTCATGTTTTTCAACAACGTTTCATGCTCCTCCTATTTTTCAGACCGTTTCATGGTCCTCATATTTTGGCACCATTTGAAGCTTTTCATATTTTTCACACCTTTTCATGCTTTTTACTTTTTTCAATCCCGTTTCATGCTCCTCATATTTTTCACACCTTTTCATGCTCCTCATATTTTTGACACCTTTTGAAGCTCTTCATATGTTTCACACCATTTCATGCTCTTTATGTTTCTCAACACTGTTTCATTCTCTTCATATTTTTCAACACCGTTTCAGGCTCCTCCTATTTTTCCAACCGTTTCATGCTCCTCATAAATTTCAGACCGTTTCATGCTCCTCACATTTTTGACAACATTTGAAGCTCCACATATATTTCCCACCTTTACATGCTCTTCATGTTTTTCAGACCATTTCATGCTCCTCATTTTTTTCAGACCGCTTCTAGCTCCTCATATTTTTGACACCTTTTGAAGCTCTTCATATTTTTCACACCTTTTCATGCTCTTCATATGTTTCAACACCATTTCCTGCTCCTCATATTTTTCAGACCGTTTCCTGCTCCTCATATTTATGCCACCTTTTGAAGCTCTTCATATTTTTCACAACTTTTCATGCACCTCCTGTTTTTGAAAACCGTTTCATGCTCCTCATAATTTTCAGACCGTTTCATGCTCCTCATATTTTCGACACCCTTTGAAGCTCTTCATATTTTTCACACCTTTTCAAGTTCTTCATGTTTTTCAACACCATTTCATGCTCCTCATATATTTCAGACCTACTCATGCTCCTCATATTTTGGACACCCTTTGAAGCTCTTCATATTTTTCACACCATTTCATTCTGTTCATGTTTTTCAACACCGTTTCATGCTCCTCCTATTATTCAGACACTTTCATGCTCCTCATATTTTTGACACCTTTTGAAGCTCTTCATATTTTTCCCAACTTTACATACTCTTCATGTTTTTCAGACCGTTTCATGCTCCTCATAATTTTCAGACCGTTTCATGCTCCTCATATTTTTAACACCTTTTGAAGCTCTTCATATTTTTCACAACTTTTATTGCTCTTCATCTCTTTCAACACCGTTTCATGCTCCTCCTGTTTTTCAGACTATTTCCTGCTCGTCATATTTTTGACACCTTTTGAATCTCTTAATATTTTTTGCACCCTTTCATTCTCCTTATGTTATTCAACACCGTTCCATGCTCCTCGTATTTTTCAGACCTTTTCATGTTCCTTGTATTTTTGACACCTTTTCCTGCTCCTCATATTTTTGGCACCTTTTAAAGCTCTTCATATGTTTCACACCTTTTCATGCTCTTCATGTTTGTCAAAACTGTTTCATGCACCTCTTATTTTTCAGACCGTTTCATGCTCCTCATATTATTCAGACCGTTTCATGCTCCTCATATTTTTGACATCTTTTGAAGCTCTTCATATTTTTCACATCTTTTCATGCTCTTCATATTTTCAACACCGTTTCATGCTCCTCATATTTTTCAGACCGTTTCATGCTCCTCATATTTTTGACAACTTTTCAACTCTTCATATTTTTCACAGCTTTTCATGCTCTTGATGCTTTTCAACACCGTTTAATGCTCCTACTATTATTCAGACCGTTTCATGCTCCTCATATTTTGGACACCTTTTGAAGCTCTTCATATTTTTCAAACCTTTTCATGCTCTTCATGATTTCCAACACCGTTTCATGCTCCTCATATTTTTCACAACTTTTCATGCTCCTCATATTTTTGACACCTTTTGGAGCTCTTCATATTTTTCACACCTTTTCAAGCTCTTCATATTTTTCACAACTTTTCATGCTCTTCATGTTTTTCAACACCGTTTCATGCTCCTCCTATTTTTCAGACCGTTTCATGCTCCTCATATTTTTTACACCATTTGAAGCTCTTCATATTTTTCCCACTTTTACATGCTAGTCATATTTTTCAGACCGTTTCATGGATTTTTCAGACCGTTTCATGCTCCTCATATTTTTGACACCTTTTGAAGCTCTTCATGTTTTTCACACCTTTTCATGCTCTTCGTGTTTCTCAACCCCGTTTCATGCTCTTCATGTTTTTCAACACCGTTTCATGCTCCTCATATTTTTCAGACAATTTCATCCTCCTTATATTTTTGACCCTTTTTGAATCTCTTCATATTTTTCACACCTTTTCATTCTCTTCATATTTTTCAACCCCGTTTCATGCTCCTCATATTTTTCAGAACGTTTCATGCACCTTGTAGATTTCACACCTGTTCATGCTCCTCATATTTATCACAACTTTTCATGCTTCTCATATTTTTGACACCTTTTGAAGCTCTTCGTATTTTTCACACCTTTTCATGCTCTTCATGTTTTTCAGACCGTTTCATGCTCCTCATATTTTGGACACCTTTTGAAGTTATTCATATTTTTCACACCTTTTCATGCTCTTCATGTTTTCAACACCGTTTCATGCTCCTCATATTTTTCAGACCGTTTCATGCTCCTCATATTTTTGACACAGTTTGAAGCGGTACACATTTTTCACACCTTTTCATGCTCTTCATGTTTCTCAACACCGTTTCATGCTCTTCATGTTTTTCAATACTGTTTCATGCTCCTCTTATTTTCAGACTGTTTCATGCTTTTCATATTTTTGACAACTTTTGAAGCTCTTCCTATTTTTCACACCTTTTCATGCTCTACATGTTTTTCAACACCGTTTCATGCTCCTCATACTTTTCAGAACGTTTTTTTGCTCCTCGTATTTTTCACACCTTTTCATACTCCTCATATATTACACAGCTTTTCATGCTACTCTTATTTTTGACACCTTTTGAAGCTCTTCATATTTTTCACAACTTTTCATGTTTTTCATGTTTTTCAACACCGTTTCATACTCCTCCTATTTTTCAGTCCGTTTCATGCTTCTCATATTTTTCACACCTTTTCATGCTCTTCAAGTTTTTCAACACTGTTTCATGCTCTTCATATTTTTGAACACCATTTCATGCACCTCGTATTTTTCAGACTGTTTCATGCTCCTCATATTTTTGAAACCTTTTGAAGCTCTTCATATTTTTCACACTTTTTCATGCTCTTCATGTTTTTCAACACCGTTTCATGCTACTTCTATTTTTCATACCTTTTCATACTCTTCATGTTTTTCAACACTGTTTCATGCACCTCATATTTTTGAGACCGTTTCATGCTCCTCATATTTTTGACACCCTTTGAAGCTCTTCATATTTTTCACACATTTGCATGCTCTTCATGTTTTTCAACACCTTTTCATGCTCTTCATGTTTTTCAACACCGTTTCATGCTCCTACTATTATTCAGGCCGTTTCATGCTCCTCATATTTTGGAAATTTTTTGAAGCTCTTCACATTTTTCAAACCTTTTCATTCTCGTCATGTTTTCCAACACCGTTTCATGCTCCTCCTATTTTTCAGCCCTTTTCATGCTCCTCATATTTTGACACCCTTTGAAGCTCTTCATATTTTTCACACATTTGCATGCTCTTCATGTTTTTCAACACCGCTTCATGCTAATCCTATTTTTCATACCGTTTCATGCTCCTCATATTTTTGACACCTTTTGAAGCTCTTCATTTTTTTCACACCTTTTCATGCTCTTCATGTTTTTCAACACCGTTTCATTCTCCTCATATTTTTCAGAACGTTTCATGATCCTCGTTGTTTTCAAACTTTTTCATGCTCCTCATATTTTTCACAACTTTTCATGCTCCTCATATTTTTGACACCTTTTGAAGCTCTTCATATTTTTCACACAATTTCATGCTCTTCATATTTTTCAACACCGTTTAATGCTCCTCATATTTTTGACACCCTTTCAAGCTCTTCATATTTTTCAAGCATTTTCATGCTCTTCATGTTTCTCAACACCGTTTCATGCTCTTTATGTTTTTCAACACCGTTTCATGCTCCTCATATTTTTGACACCTTTTAAAGCTCTTCATATTTTTCACACCTTTTCATGTTCTTCATGATTTTCAACACCGTTTCATGCTCCTCTATTTTTCAGCCCGTTTCATGCTCCTCTATTTTTTAAAACCTTTTGAAGCTCTTCATATTTTTCACACCTTTTCATGCTCTTCATGTTTTTCAACACCGTTTCATGCTCTTCATGTTTTTCAACACCGTTTCATGGTCCGCATATTTTACAGACCGTTTCATGCTCCTCATATTTTTGACACATTTTCAACCTCTTCATATTTTTCACACCTTTTCTTGAACTTCATGTTTTTCGACACCATTTCATGACCCTCATATTTTTCTGAACTTTTCATACTCCTCGTACTTTTCACACTTTTTCATGCTCCTCATATTTTTCACACCGTTTCATGCTCCTATTTTTGACAACTTTTCAACTCTTCATATTTTTCACAGCTTTTCATGCTCTTCATGTTTTTCAACACCGTTTCATGCTCCTACTATTTTTCAGACCGTTTCATGCTCCTCATATTTTGGACACCTTCTGAAGCTCTTCATATTTTTCAAACCTTTTCATGCTCTTCATGTTTTCCAACACCGTTTCATGTTCCTCCTATTTTTCAGACCGTTTCATGCTCCTCATATTTTGGACACCTTTTGATGCTCTTCATATTTTTCAAACCTTTTCATGCTCTTCATATTTTTCACACTTTTTCATGCTTCTCATATTTTGCAGACCGTTTCATGCACCTCATATTTTTGACATCCTTTGAAGCTCTTCATATTTTTCACACTTTTTCATGCTCTTCATGTTTTTCAATACCATTTCATGCTCCTCCTATATTTCAGACCGTTTCATGCTCCTCATATTTTGACACCCTTTGAAGCTTTTCATATATTTCATAGCTTTTCATGCTTTTCATGTTTTTCAATACCGTTTCATGCTCCTACTATTATTCAGCCCGTTTCATGCTCCCCTATTTTTTAAAACCTTTTGAAGCTCTTCATATTTTTCACATCTTTTCATGCTCTTCATGTTTTTCAACACCGTTTCTAGCTCTTCATGTTTTTCCACACCGTTTCATGCTACTCCTGTTTTTCAGACCGTTTGATGCTCCTCATATTTTTGACACCTTTTGATGCTGTTCATATTTTTCACACCTTTTCTTGCTCTTCATGTTTTTCAACTCCGTTTGACGGTCCTACTATTTTTCATACAGTTTCATGCTCCTCATATTTTTCAGACCGTTTCATGCTCCTCATATTTTTGACAACTTTTGAAGCTATTCACATTTTACACTACTTTTCATGCTCTTCATGCTTTTCAACACCGTTTGATGCTCCTCCTATTTTTCATACCGTTTCATGCTCCTCATATTTTTCAGACCGTTTCATGCTCCTCATATTTTTGACAGCCTTTGAAGCTCTTCACATTTTTCACTCCTTTCATGCTCTTCATGTTTTCAACACCGTTTGATGCTCCTCCTATTTTTCATACCGTTTCATGCTCCTCATATTTTTCAGACCGTTTCATTGTCCTCATATTTTTGACATCCTTTGAAGCTCTTCATATTTTTCACACTTTTTCATGCTCTTCATGTTTTTCAACACAGTTTCATGCTCCTACTATTATTCAGACCGTTTCATGCTCCTCATATTTTGGACACATTTTGAAGCTCTTCATATTTTTCAAACCCTTTCATGCTCTTCATGTTTTCCAACACCGTTTCATGCTCCTCCTATTTTTCAGACCGTTTCATGCTCCTCATATTTTGGACACATTTTGAAGCTCTTCATATTTTTCACACCTTTTCATGCTCTTCATGTGTTTCACCTCCGTTTCATGCTCCTCATATTTTCCAGACCGTTTCATGCTCCTCGTATTTTTCACACATTTTTATGCTCCTCATATTTTTCACACCGTTTCATGCTCCTCCTATTTTTGACCCCTTTTGAAGCTCTTCATATCTGTCACACCTTTTCATGCTCTTCATGTTTTTCAACACAATTTCATGTTACTCATATATTTCAGAATGTTTCATGCTCTTCATAGTTTTCACACTTTTTCATGTTCCTCATATTTTTCACAAATTTTCATGCTCCTCATATTTTTGACACCTTTTGAAGCTCTTCATATTTTTCACACATTTTCATGCTCTTCATGTTTTTCAACACCGTTTCATGCTCCTACTATTATCAGACCGTTTCATGCTCCTCATATTTTGGAAATTTTTTGAAGCTCTTCATATTTTTCAAACCTTTCATGCTCGTCATGTTTTCCAACACCTTTTCATGCTCCTCCTATTTTTTAGCCCGTTTCATGCTCCTCATATTTTTGACACCCTTTGAAGCTCTTCATATTTTTCACACCTTTGCATGCTCTTCATGTTTTTCAACACCGCTTCATGCTAATCCTATTTTTCATACCGTTTCATGCTCTTCATATTTTTCAGACTGTTTCATGCTCCTCATATTTTTGACACCTTTTGAAGCTCTTCATTTTTTTCACACCTTTTCATGCTCTTCATGTTTTTCAACACCGTTTCATTCTCCTCATATTTTTCAGAACGTTTCATGATCCTCGTTGTTTTCAAACTTTTTCATGCTCCTCATATTTTTCACAACTTTTCATGCTCCTCATATTTTTGACACCCTTTCAAGCTCTTCATATTTTTCAAACATTTTCATGCTCTTCATGTTTTTCAACACCGTTTCATGCTCTTCATATTTTTGAACACTATTTCATGCTCCTCGTATGTTTCAGAACTTTTCATGCTCCTCATTTTTTGACTCCTTTTGAAGCTCTTCATATTTTTCACACCTTTTCATGCTCTTCATGTTTCTCAACACCGATTCATGCTCTTCATATTTTTCACACCTTTTCATGCTCTTCATGTTTTTCATCACCGTTTCATGCTCCTCATATTTTTGACACCTTTTGTAACTCTTCATATTTTTCACACCTTTTCATGCTCTTCATGTTTTTCAACACCGTTTCATGCTCCTCATATTTTCCAGACCGTTTCATGCTCCTCGTATTTTTCACACATTTTTATGCTCCTCATATTTTTCACACCGTTTCATGCTCCTCCTATTTTTGACCCCTTTTGAAGCTCTTCATATCTGTCACACCTTTTCATGCTCTTCATGTTTTTCAACACAATTTCATGTTACTCATATATTTCAGAATGTTTCATGCTCTTCATAGTTTTCACACTTTTTCATGTTCCTCATATTTTTCACAAATTTTCATGCTCCTCATATTTTTGACACCTTTTGAAGCTCTTCATATTTTTCACACATTTTCATGCTCTTCATGTTTTTCAACACCGTTTCATGCTCCTACTATTATCAGACCGTTTCATGCTCCTCATATTTTGGAAATTTTTTGAAGCTCTTCATATTTTTCAAACCTTTCATGCTCGTCATGTTTTCCAACACCTTTTCATTCTCCTCCTATTTTTTAGCCCGTTTCATGCTCCTCATATTTTTGACACCCTTTGAAGCTCTTCATATTTTTCACACCTTTGCATGCTCTTCATGTTTTTCAACACCACTTCATGCTAATCCTATTTTTCATACCGTTTCATGCTCCTCATATTTTTCAGACTGTTTCATGCTCCTCATATTTTTGACACCTTTTGAAGCTCTTCATTTTTTTCACACCTTTTCATGCTCTTCATGTTTCTCAACACCGTTTCATGCTCTTCATGTTTTTCAATACTGTTTCATGCTCCTCTTATTTTCAGACTGTTTCATGCTTTTCATATTTTTGACAACTTTTGAAGCTCTTCCTATTTTTCACACCTTTTCATGCTCTACATGTTTTTCAACACCGTTTCATGCTCCTCATACTTTTCAGAACGTTTTTTTGCTCCTCGTATTTTTCACACCTTTTCATACTCCTCATATATTACACAGCTTTTCATGCTACTCTTATTTTTGACACCTTTTGAAGCTCTTCATATTTTTCACAACTTTTCATGTTTTTCATGTTTTTCAACACCGTTTCATACTCCTCCTATTTTTCAGTCCGTTTCATGCTTCTCATATTTTTCACACCTTTTCATGCTCTTCAAGTTTTTCAACACTGTTTCATGCTCTTCATATTTTTGAACACCATTTCATGCACCTCGTATTTTTCAGACTGTTTCATGCTCCTCATATTTTTGAAACCTTTTGAAGCTCTTCATATTTTTCACACTTTTTCATGCTCTTCATGTTTTTCAACACCGTTTCATGCTACTTCTATTTTTCATACCTTTTCATACTCTTCATGTTTTTCAACACTGTTTCATGCACCTCATATTTTTGAGACCGTTTCATGCTCCTCATATTTTTGACACCCTTTGAAGCTCTTCATATTTTTCACACATTTGCATGCTCTTCATGTTTTTCAACACCTTTTCATGCTCTTCATGTTTTTCAACACCGTTTCATGCTCCTACTATTATTCAGGCCGTTTCATGCTCCTCATATTTTGGAAATTTTTTGAAGCTCTTCACATTTTTCAAACCTTTTCATTCTCGTCATGTTTTCCAACACCGTTTCATGCTCCTCCTATTTTTCAGCCCGTTTCATGCTCCTCATATTTTGACACCCTTTGAAGCTCTTCATATTTTTCACACATTTGCATGCTCTTCATGTTTTTCAACACCGCTTCATGCTAATCCTATTTTTCATACCGTTTCATGCTCCTCATATTTTTGACACCTTTTGAAGCTCTTCATTTTTTTCACACCTTTTCATGCTCTTCATGTTTTTCAACACCGTTTCATTCTCCTCATATTTTTCAGAACGTTTCATGATCCTCGTTGTTTTCAAACTTTTTCATGCTCCTCATATTTTTCACAACTTTTCATGCTCCTCATATTTTTGACACCTTTTGAAGCTCTTCATATTTTTCACACAATTTCATGCTCTTCATATTTTTCAACACCGTTTAATGCTCCTCATATTTTTGACACCCTTTCAAGCTCTTCATATTTTTCAAGCATTTTCATGCTCTTCATGTTTCTCAACACCGTTTCATGCTCTTTATGTTTTTCAACACCGTTTCATGCTCCTCATATTTTTGACACCTTTTAAAGCTCTTCATATTTTTCACACCTTTTCATGTTCTTCATGATTTTCAACACCGTTTCATGCTCCTCTATTTTTCAGCCCGTTTCATGCTCCTCTATTTTTTAAAACCTTTTGAAGCTCTTCATATTTTTCACACCTTTTCATGCTCTTCATGTTTTTCAACACCGTTTCATGCTCTTCATGTTTTTCAACACCGTTTCATGGTCCGCATATTTTACAGACCGTTTCATGCTCCTCATATTTTTGACACATTTTCAACCTCTTCATATTTTTCACACCTTTTCTTGAACTTCATGTTTTTCGACACCATTTCATGACCCTCATATTTTTCTGAACTTTTCATACTCCTCGTACTTTTCACACTTTTTCATGCTCCTCATATTTTTCACACCGTTTCATGCTCCTATTTTTGACAACTTTTCAACTCTTCATATTTTTCACAGCTTTTCATGCTCTTCATGTTTTTCAACACCGTTTCATGCTCCTACTATTTTTCAGACCGTTTCATGCTCCTCATATTTTGGACACCTTCTGAAGCTCTTCATATTTTTCAAACCTTTTCATGCTCTTCATGTTTTCCAACACCGTTTCATGTTCCTCCTATTTTTCAGACCGTTTCATGCTCCTCATATTTTGGACACCTTTTGATGCTCTTCATATTTTTCAAACCTTTTCATGCTCTTCATATTTTTCACACTTTTTCATGCTTCTCATATTTTGCAGACCGTTTCATGCACCTCATATTTTTGACATCCTTTGAAGCTCTTCATATTTTTCACACTTTTTCATGCTCTTCATGTTTTTCAATACCATTTCATGCTCCTCCTATATTTCAGACCGTTTCATGCTCCTCATATTTTGACACCCTTTGAAGCTTTTCATATATTTCATAGCTTTTCATGCTTTTCATGTTTTTCAATACCGTTTCATGCTCCTACTATTATTCAGCCCGTTTCATGCTCCCCTATTTTTTAAAACCTTTTGAAGCTCTTCATATTTTTCACATCTTTTCATGCTCTTCATGTTTTTCAACACCGTTTCTAGCTCTTCATGTTTTTCCACACCGTTTCATGCTACTCCTGTTTTTCAGACCGTTTGATGCTCCTCATATTTTTGACACCTTTTGATGCTGTTCATATTTTTCACACCTTTTCTTGCTCTTCATGTTTTTCAACTCCGTTTGACGGTCCTACTATTTTTCATACAGTTTCATGCTCCTCATATTTTTCAGACCGTTTCATGCTCCTCATATTTTTGACAACTTTTGAAGCTATTCACATTTTACACTACTTTTCATGCTCTTCATGCTTTTCAACACCGTTTGATGCTCCTCCTATTTTTCATACCGTTTCATGCTCCTCATATTTTTCAGACCGTTTCATGCTCCTCATATTTTTGACAGCCTTTGAAGCTCTTCACATTTTTCACTCCTTTCATGCTCTTCATGTTTTCAACACCGTTTGATGCTCCTCCTATTTTTCATACCGTTTCATGCTCCTCATATTTTTCAGACCGTTTCATTGTCCTCATATTTTTGACATCCTTTGAAGCTCTTCATATTTTTCACACTTTTTCATGCTCTTCATGTTTTTCAACACAGTTTCATGCTCCTACTATTATTCAGACCGTTTCATGCTCCTCATATTTTGGACACATTTTGAAGCTCTTCATATTTTTCAAACCCTTTCATGCTCTTCATGTTTTCCAACACCGTTTCATGCTCCTCCTATTTTTCAGACCGTTTCATGCTCCTCATATTTTGGACACATTTTGAAGCTCTTCATATTTTTCACACCTTTTCATGCTCTTCATGTGTTTCACCTCCGTTTCATGCTCCTCATATTTTCCAGACCGTTTCATGCTCCTCGTATTTTTCACACATTTTTATGCTCCTCATATTTTTCACACCGTTTCATGCTCCTCCTATTTTTGACCCCTTTTGAAGCTCTTCATATCTGTCACACCTTTTCATGCTCTTCATGTTTTTCAACACAATTTCATGTTACTCATATATTTCAGAATGTTTCATGCTCTTCATAGTTTTCACACTTTTTCATGTTCCTCATATTTTTCACAAATTTTCATGCTCCTCATATTTTTGACACCTTTTGAAGCTCTTCATATTTTTCACACATTTTCATGCTCTTCATGTTTTTCAACACCGTTTCATGCTCCTACTATTATCAGACCGTTTCATGCTCCTCATATTTTGGAAATTTTTTGAAGCTCTTCATATTTTTCAAACCTTTCATGCTCGTCATGTTTTCCAACACCTTTTCATGCTCCTCCTATTTTTTAGCCCGTTTCATGCTCCTCATATTTTTGACACCCTTTGAAGCTCTTCATATTTTTCACACCTTTGCATGCTCTTCATGTTTTTCAACACCGCTTCATGCTAATCCTATTTTTCATACCGTTTCATGCTCTTCATATTTTTCAGACTGTTTCATGCTCCTCATATTTTTGACACCTTTTGAAGCTCTTCATTTTTTTCACACCTTTTCATGCTCTTCATGTTTTTCAACACCGTTTCATTCTCCTCATATTTTTCAGAACGTTTCATGATCCTCGTTGTTTTCAAACTTTTTCATGCTCCTCATATTTTTCACAACTTTTCATGCTCCTCATATTTTTGACACCCTTTCAAGCTCTTCATATTTTTCAAACATTTTCATGCTCTTCATGTTTTTCAACACCGTTTCATGCTCTTCATATTTTTGAACACTATTTCATGCTCCTCGTATGTTTCAGAACTTTTCATGCTCCTCATTTTTTGACTCCTTTTGAAGCTCTTCATATTTTTCACACCTTTTCATGCTCTTCATGTTTCTCAACACCGATTCATGCTCTTCATATTTTTCACACCTTTTCATGCTCTTCATGTTTTTCATCACCGTTTCATGCTCCTCATATTTTTGACACCTTTTGTAACTCTTCATATTTTTCACACCTTTTCATGCTCTTCATGTTTTTCAACACCGTTTCATGCTCCTCATATTTTCCAGACCGTTTCATGCTCCTCGTATTTTTCACACATTTTTATGCTCCTCATATTTTTCACACCGTTTCATGCTCCTCCTATTTTTGACCCCTTTTGAAGCTCTTCATATCTGTCACACCTTTTCATGCTCTTCATGTTTTTCAACACAATTTCATGTTACTCATATATTTCAGAATGTTTCATGCTCTTCATAGTTTTCACACTTTTTCATGTTCCTCATATTTTTCACAAATTTTCATGCTCCTCATATTTTTGACACCTTTTGAAGCTCTTCATATTTTTCACACATTTTCATGCTCTTCATGTTTTTCAACACCGTTTCATGCTCCTACTATTATCAGACCGTTTCATGCTCCTCATATTTTGGAAATTTTTTGAAGCTCTTCATATTTTTCAAACCTTTCAGGCTCGTCATGTTTTCCAACACCTTTTCATGCTCCTCCTATTTTTTAGCCCGTTTCATGCTCCTCATATTTTGACACCCTTTGAAGCTCTTCATATTTTTCACACCTTTGCATGCTCTTCATGTTTTTCAACACCGCTTCATGCTAATCCTATTTTTCATACCGTTTCATGCTCCTCATATTTTTCAGACTGTTTCCTGCTCCTCATATTTTTGGCACCTTTTGAAGCTCTTCATTTTTTTCACACCTTTTCATGCTCTTCATGTTTTTCAACACGTTTCATTCTCCTCATATTTTTCAGAACGTTTCATGATCCTCGTTGTTTTCAAACTTTTTCGTGCTCCTCATATTTTTCACAACTTTTCATGCTCCTCATATTTTTGACACCCTTTCAAGCTCTTCATATTTTTCAAACATTTTCATGCTCTTCATGTTTTTCAACACCGTTTCATGCTCTTCATATTTTTGAACACTATTTCATGCTCCTCGTATTTTTCAGAACTTTTCATGCCCCTCATTTTTTGACTCCTTTTGAAGCTCTTCATATTTTTCACACCTTTTCATGCTCTTCATGTTTCTCAACACCGATTCATGCTCTTCATATTTTTCACACCTTTCATGCTCTTCATGTTTCTCAACACCGTTTAATGCTCTTTATGTTTTTCAACACCGTTTCATGCTCCTCATATTTTTGACACCTTTTAAAGCTTTTCATATTTTTCACACCTTTTCATGTTCTTCATGATTTTCAACACCGTTTCATGCTCCTCTATTTTTCAGCCCGTTTCATGCTCCTCTATTTTTTAAAACCTTTTGAAGCTCTTCATATTTTTCACATCTTTTCATGCTCTTCATGTTTTTCAACACCGTTTCATGCTCTTCATGTTTTTCCACACCGTTTCATGCTACTCCTGTTTTTCAGACCGTTTGATACTCCTCATATTTTTGACACCTTTTGAAGCTCTTCATATTTTTCACACCTTTTCTTGCTCTTCATGTTTTTCAACTCCGTTTGACGCTCCTACTATTTTTCACACAGTTTCATGCTCCTCATATTTTTCAGACCGTTTCATGCTCTTCATGATTGTCAACACCGTTTCATGCTCCTCATTTTTTTTCAGACCATTTCATTCTCCTCATATTTTTGACATTTTTTGATGCTCTTCACATTTTTCACTCCTTTTCATGCTCTTCATGTTTTTCAACACCGTTTGACGCTCCTCCTATTTTTCTTACCGTATCATGCTTCTCATATTTTTCAGATCGTTTCATGCTCTTCATATTTTTACACCTTTTTAAACTCTTCATATTTTTGAAACCTTTATATGCTCTTCATGTTTTTCAGACCATTTCATGCTCCTCATATTTTTGACACCCTTTGAAGCTCTTCATATTTTCCACACATTTTCATGTTCTTCATGATTTTCAACACCGTTTAATGCTCCTCATATTTTTGACACCCTTTGAAACTCTTCATATTTCTCACACATTTTCATGCTCTTCATGTTTTTCAACACCGTTTCATGCTCTTCATATTTTTGAACACCATTTCATGCTCCTCTGATTTTTCACAGCGTTTCATGCTCCTCATTTTTTGACTCCTTTTGAAGCTCTTCATATTTTTCACACCTTTTCATGCTCTTCATGTTTTTCAACAGCGTTTCATTATCTTCATGTTTTTCAACAACGTTTCATGTTCCTGATATTTTTCAGACTGTTTCATGCTCCTCATATTTTTGACACCTTTTGAAGCTCTTCATATTTTTTTCACCTTTTCATGCTCTTCATATTTTTCCACACCTTTTCATGCTTCTCATATTTTTCAAACCGTTTCATGCTCCTCATATTTTTGACACCCTTTGAAGCTCTTCATATTTTTCACACTTTTTCATGCTCTTCATGTTTTTCAACAACGTTTCATGCTCCTCCTATTTTTCAGACCGTTTCATGGTCCTCATATTTTGACACCATTTGAAGCTTTTCATATTTTTCACACCTTTTCATGCTTTTTACTTTTTTCAATCCCGTTTCATGCTCCTCATATTTTTCACACCTTTTCATGCTCCTCATATTTTTGACACCTTTTGAAGCTCTTCATATGTTTCACACCATTTCATGCTCTTTATGTTTCTCAACACTGTTTCATTCTCTTCATGTTTTTCAACACCGTTTCAGGCTCCTCCTATTTTTCAAACCGTTTCATGCTCCTCATAAATTTCAGACCGTTTCATGCTCCTCACATTTTTGACAACATTTGAAGCTCCTCATATATTTCCCACCTTTACATGCTCTTCATGTTTTTCAGACCATTTCATGCTCCTCATTTTTTTCAGACCGCTTCTAGCTCCTCATATTTTTGACACCTTTTGAAGCTCTTCATATTTTTCACACCTTTTCATGCTCTTCATATGTTTCAACACCATTTCATCCTCCTCATATTTTTCAGACCGTTTCCTGCTCCTCATATTTATGCCACCTTTTGAAGCTCTTCATATTTTTCACAACTTTTCATGCACCTCCTGTTTTTGAAAACCGTTTCATGCTCCTCATAATTTTCAGACCGTTTCATGCTCCTCATATTTTCGACACCCTTTGAAGCTCTTCATATTTTTCACACCTTTTCAAGTTCTTCATGTTTTTCAACACCATTTCATGCTCCTCATATATTTCAGACCTACTCATGCTCCTCATATTTTGGACACCCTTTGAAGCTCTTCATATTTTTCACACCATTTCATTCTGTTCATGTTTTTCAACACCGTTTCATGCTCCTCCTATTATTCAGACACTTTCATGCTCCTCATATTTTTGACACGTTTTGAGGCTCTTCATATTTTTCCCAACTTTACATACTCTTCATGTTTTTCAGACCGTTTCATGCTCCTCATAATTTTCAGACCGTTTCATGCTCCTCATATTTTTAACACCTTTTGAAGCTCTTCATATTTTTCACAACTTTTATTGCTCTTCATCTCTTTCAACACCGTTTCATGCTCCTCCTGTTTTTCAGACTATTTCCATCTCGTCATATTTTTGACACCTTTTGAATCTCTTAATATATTTTGCACCCTTTCATTCTCCTCATGTTATTCAACACCGTTCCATGCTCCTCGTATTTTTCAGACCTTTTCATGTTCCTCGTATTTTTGACACCTTTTCCTGCTCCTCATATTTTTGGCACCTTTTAAAGCTCTTCATATGTTTCACACCTTTTCATGCTCTTCATGTTTGTCAAAACTGTTTCATGCACCTCTTATTTTTCAGACCGTTTCATGCTCCTCATATTATTCAGACCGTTTCATGCTCCTCATATTTTTGACATCTTTTGAAGCTCTTCATATTTTTCACATCTTTTCATGCTCTTCATATTTTCAACACCGTTTCATGCTCCTCATATTTTTCAGACCATTTCATGCTCCTCATATTTTTGACAACTTTTCAACTCTTCATATTTTTCACAGCTTTTCATGCTCTTGATGCTTTTCAACACCGTTTAATGCTCCTACTATTATTCAGACCGTTTCATGCTCCTCATATTTTGGACACCTTTTGAAGCTCTTCATATTTTTCAAACCTTTTCATGCTCTTCATGATTTCCAACACCGTTTCATGCTCCTTATATTTTTCACAACTTTTCATGCTCCTCATATTTTTGACACCTTTTGGAGCTCTTCATATTTTTCACATCTTTTCAAGCTCTTCATATTTTTCACAACTTTTCATGCTCTTCATGTTTTTCAACACCGTTTCATGCTCCTCCTATTTTTCAGACCGTTTCATGCTCCTCATATTTTTTACACCATTTGAAGCTCTTCATATTTTTCCCACTTTTACATGCTAGTCATATTTTTCAGACCGTTTCATGGATTTTTCAGACCGTTTCATGCTCCTCATATTTTTGACACCTTTTGAAGCTCTTCATGTTTTTCACACCTTTTCATGCTCTTCGTGTTTCTCAACCCCGTTTCATGCTCTTCATGTTTTTCAACACCGTTTCATGCTCCTCATATTTTTCAGACCATTTCATCCTCCTCATATTTTTGACCCTTTTTGAATCTCTTCATATTTTGCACACCTTTTCATTCTCTTCATGTTTTTCAACCCCGTTTCATGCTCCTCATATTTTTCAGAACGTTTCATGCACCTTGTAGATTTCACACCTTTTCATGCTCCTCATATTTATCACAACTTTTCATGCTTCTCATATTTTTGACACCTTTTGAAGCTCTTCGTATTTTTCACACCTTTTCATGCTCTTCATGTTTTTCAGACCGTTTCATGCTCCTCATATTTTGGACACCTTTTGAAGCTATTCATATTTTTCACACCTTTTCATGCTCTTCATGTTTTCAACACCGTTTCATGCTCCTCATATTTTTCAGACCGTTTCATGCTCCTCATATTTTTGACACAATTTGAAGCGGTACATATTTTTCACACCTTTTCATGATCTTCATGTTTTTCAACAACGTTTCATGCTCCGCATATTTTTGCACCTTTTGAAGCTCTTCATATTTTTCACACCTTTTCATGCTCTTCATGTTTTTCAACACCGTTTCATGCTACTCCTATTTTTCAGACCTTTTCATGCTCCTCATATCTTTGACACCTTTTGAAGCTCTTCATATTTTTCACACCTTTTCAAGCTCTTCATGTTTATGAACACCGTTTCATGCTCCTCATATTTTTCAGATCTTTTCATGCTACTCATATTTTTGACACCTTTTGAAGCTCTTCATAATTTTCACACATTTTCATGCTCTTCATATTTTTCAACACCGTTTCATGCTCCTCATAATTTTCAGACTGTTTCATGCTCCTCATATTTTTGACACCGTTTGAAGCTGTTCATATTTTTTTCACCATTTCACGCTCTTCATGTTTTTCAACACCGTTTCATGCTCCTCATATTTTTCAGACCGTTCCATGCTCCTCTTATTTTGGACACCTTTTGAAGCTCTTCATAGTTTTCACACCTTTTCATGCTCTTCATGATTTTCAACACATTTCATGTTCTTCATGTTTTTCAACACCATTTCATGCTCCTCCTATTGTTCAGACCATTTCTTGTTCCTCATATTTTTCAGACCGTTTCACAATTCTAATAATTTTAAGACCGTTACATGCTCCTCATATTTTTTACACCTTTTCATGCTCTTCATGTTTCTCAACAACGTTTCATGCTCCTCCTATATTTCACAACATTTCATGCTCCTCATATTTATCAGACTGTTTCATTATCCTCATATTTTTCACATCTTTTGAAGCTCTTCATATTTTTCCCACCTTTTCGTGCTCTTCATATTTTTCAGACCGTTTCATGCTCCTCATATTTTGGACACCTTTTGAAGCTGTTCATATTTTTTTCACCATTTCATGCTCTTCATGTTTTTCAACACCATTTAATACTCCTCATATTTTTCAGACCGTTTCATGCTCCTCATATTTTTGACCCTTTTTGAATCTCTTCATATTTTTCACACCTTTTCTTGCTCTTCGTATTTTTCACATCTTTTCTTCCTCCTCGTATTTTTCATGCCTTTTCATGCTCCACCTATTTTTCAGGGCTTTTCATGCTCTTGGTATTTTTTACACCTTTTCATGCTCCTAGTGTTTTTCACACCTTTTCGTGCTCCTCCTATTTTTCACACCTTTTCATGCTCCCCGAATTTTTCACACCTTTTCATGCTCGTCGTATTTTTCAGTCCTTTTCATGCTCCTCGTATTTATCAGACTTGTTCATCCTCCTCATATTTATCAGACTTTTTCATGCTCCTCGTATTTTTCACACCTTTTCATGCTCCTCGTATTTTTCACACCTTTTCATGCTCCTCGTATTTTTCACAGCTTTTCTTGCTCCTCGTATTTTTCATACCTTTTCATGCTCCTCATATTTTTCACACCTTTTCGTGCTTCTCCTCTTTTTCACACCTTTTCATGCTCTACATTTTTTTTCACACTTTTTTGTGCTATTCGTATATTTCAAAGCTTTTCATGTTCTTCATATTTTTCACACCGTTTCAGGCTGTTCATGTCTTTCAGACCTTTTCATGCTCCTCGTATTTTTCAGACCATTTCGTACTCCTCGTATTTCTCAGACCTTTTCATATTCCTCGTATTTGTCAGACTTTTTCATGCTCCTCGTATTTTTCAGACCTTTTCATGTTCTTCATATTTTTCAGACTTTTTCATGCTCCTCATATTTCTCAAACCGTTTTATGCTCCTCGTATTTTTCACATCTTTTCGTGCTCCTCCTATTTTTCACACCTTTTCATGCTCCTCATGTTTTTCAGGCCTTTTCATGCTCCTCATAATTTTCACACCTTTTCATGCTCCTCATATTTTTCACAACTTTTCTTTTGCCTTTTATTTTTCAGACCTTTTCGTGCTCCTCATATTTTTCACACCTTCACATGCTCCTCATAAATTTCACAACTTTTCAAGCTCCTCGTATTTTTCAGACCCCTTCATGCTCCTCGTATTTTTAACATCTTTACATGCTCTTCATGTTTTTCTCACCTTTTCATGCTCTTCATATTTTTCCTACCGTTTCATGCTCCTCGTATTTTTCAGACCTTTTCATGCTACTCCTATTTTTCACATCTTTTCGTGCTCCTCGTATCTCTTAGACCTTTTCATGCTCCTTGTATTTTCAGACATTATCATGCTCTTCGTATTTTTCAGACCTTTTCATGCTCCTCGTATTTTTCAGACCTTTTCATACTCCTCGTATTTTTCTCAGCTTTACATGTGCTTCATATTTTTCAGACTTTTTCAAGCTCCTTGTATTTCTCAGACCTTTTCAAGCTCCTCGTATTTCTCAGACCTTTTCATGGTCCTCGCATTTTTCCTGCCTTTCCTTGCTCCTCGTATTTTTCAGACCTATTCATGCTCCTCATATTTTTCAGGCCTTTTCATGCTCCTAGTATTTTTCAGAAATTTTCCTGCTCCTCTTTTTTTCCCATATCTTTTCATGCTCCTCATATTCTCACACGTTTTCAAGTTCCTCTTATTTTTCACACCTTTTCAGGCTCTTCATATTTTTCAGACCTTTTCCTGCTCCTCGTATTTTTCAGACCTTTTCATGCCCCTCTATTTTTCACACCTTTTCATGCTCCTCGTATTTTTCACCACTTTTCATGCTCCTCGTATTTTTCACACCTTTTCGTGCTCCTCCTATTTTTCATCCTTTTCATGCTCTTCGTATTTGTCAGACCTTTTCATGCTCCTCGTATTTTTCACACCTTTTTATGTTCCTCCTATTTTTCACACCTTTTCATGCTCCTCGTATGTTTCACACCTCTTCCTGCTTCTCCTACTTTTGACACCTTTATGTGCTCTTCATATTTTTCACACCTTTTTGTTCTTTTCATATTTTTCTCACCTTTTCATGCTCTTCAGTTTTTTCAGACCATTTCATGCTCCTCGTGTTTTTCAGACATTTTCCTGCTCCTCTTTTTTTCCCATATCTTTTCATGCTCCTCATATTCTCACACGTTTTCAAGTTCCTCTTATTTTTCACACCTTTTCATATTCCTCATATTTCTCAGACCTTTTCATGCTCGTCGTATTTTTCACACCTTTTCATGCTCTTCATATTTTTCAGACCTTTTCATGCTCCTCGTATTTTTCAGACATTTTCATGCTCTTCATATTTCTCACACCTTTTCGTACCCCTTGTATTTTTCAGACCATTTTGAGTGCTTCATATTTTTCAAAACTTTTCGTGCTCTTCATATTTTCCTCACCTTTTCATGCTCTGCAATTTTTTCAGACCATTTCATGCTCCTCTTATTTTTCAAAACTTTTCATGCTCTTCGTATTTTTCACGCTTTTTCATGCTCCTTATATTTTTCAGACCTTTTCATGCTCCTTGTATTTTTCAGGCCTTTTCATGCTCCTCGTATTTTTCAGGTCTTTTCATGCTCCTCGTATTTTTCCCACCTTTTCATGCTCCTCGTATGTTTCAGACATTTTCGTCGTCTTCATATTTTTCAAACCTTTCTAGCTCTTCATATTTTACAGATCTTTTCATGCTCTTCATATTTTTCACTACTTTTCAGGCTCTTCATATTTTTCAGACCATTTCATGTTCTTCATATTTTTCAAACCTTTCTAGCTCTTCATATTTTACAGACCTTTTCATGCTCTTCACATTTTTCACTACTTTTAAGGCTCTTCATATGTTTCAGAACTTTTCATGCTCCTCGTATTTTTCAAAAATTTTCCTGCTACTCTTTTTTTTCATACCTTTCCATGCTTCTCGTATTTTTCACACCTTTTCATGCTCCTCATATTTTTCACACCTTTTCATTTTCCTCTTATTTTTCACATCTTTTCATGCACCTCGTATTTTTCACACCTTTTCATGCTCCTCATATTTTTCACACCTTTTCATTTTCCTCTTATTTTTCACATCTTTTCATGCTCCTCGTATTTTTCACACCTTTTCCTGCTCCTCGTATTTTTCACACCTTTTCATGCTCCTCGTATTTCTCACACCTTTTCATGTTCATCGTATTTTTCACACCTTTTCATCATCCTCATATTTTTCGCGTCTTTTCGTTTTCTTCACATTTTTCACACCGTTTCATGATCTTCATATTTTACAGACCTTTCAATGCTTTTCATATTTTTCACACCTTTTCAGGTTCTTCGTATTATTCAGAGCTTTTCATGCTACTCATATTTCTCACACCTTTTCATGCTCCTCGTACTTTTCACACCTTTTCATGCTCCTCCTATTTTTCACCCCTTTTCATGCTCTCGTATTTTTCACATCTTTTCATCATCGTCGTATTTTTCACGCCTTTTCATGCTCCTACTGCTTTTCAGGGCTTTTCATGCTCCTCGTAGTTTTCACGCCTTTTCATGCTCCTCGTATTTTTCAGACGTATTCATGCTCCTCGTATTTTTCAGGCGTTTTCATGCTCCTCATATTTTTCAGGCTTTTTCCTGCTCTTCGTATTTTTCTGAAATTTTCCTGCTCCTTTTTCTTTTCACACCTTTTTTTCATATTTTTCACACCTTTTGAGGCTCGTCATGTCTTTCAGACCTTTTCATGCTCTTCGTATTTTTCAAACTTTTTCGTGCACCTCATGTTTTTCAGACGTTTTCATGCCCCTCGTATTTCTCAGACCTTTTCATATTCCTCGTATTTGTCAGACTTTTTCATGGTCCTCGCATTTTCAGACCTTTTCATGTTCTTCATATTTTTCAGACTTTTTCATGCTTCTCGTATTTCTCAGACTGTTTCATGCTCCTCCTATTTTTCACACCTTTTCATGCTCCTAATATTTTTCAGACTTTTTCATGCTCCTCATATTTTTCACACCTTTTCGTGCTCCTCCTATTTCAGACCTTTTCATGCTCCTCATATTTTTCAGACCTTTTCATGCTCCTCTTATTTCTCAGACCTTTTCATGCTCCTCGTATTTGTCAGACCTTTTCATGCTCGTCGTATTTTTCACACCTTTTCATGCGCTTCATATTTTTCAGACTTTTTCAAGCTCCTCGTATTTGTCAGACCTTTTCATGCTCCTCCTAGTTTTCACACCTTTTCGTGTGCCTCGTATTTTTCAGTCCTTTTTGTGCCCTTCATATTTTCACACCATTTCGTTCTCTTCATATTTTTCAGACCTTTGCATGCTCTTCGTATTTTTCAAACTTTTTCGTACTCTTCATGTTTTTCAGATGTTTTCATGCCCCTCATATTTCTCAGACCTTTTCATATTCCTCGGATTTGTGAGACCTTTTCATGCTCCTTATATTTTTCAGACCTTTTCATGTTTCATATTTTTCAGACCTTTTCATGCTACTCGTATTTCTCACACCGTTTCATGCTCCTCGTAGTTTTCACATCTTTTCGTGCTCCTCCTATTTTTCACACCTTTTCATGCTCCTAATATTTTTCAGGCTTTTTCATGCTCCTCGTATTTTTCACACCTTTTCATGCTCCTCGTATTTATCAGAATTTTTCATGCTCCTCGTATTGCTCAGACATTTTCATGTTCCTCATTTTTTCAGACCTTTTCATGCTCCTCGTGTTATCAGACTTTTTCATGGTCCTCGTATTTGTCAGACCTTTTCTTGCTCGTCTTATTTTCTCACCTTTTCAGGCTCTTATAGTTTTCACACCTTTTCAAGCTCTTCATATTTTTCAGACCTTTTCATGCTCCTCAGTTTTTTCAAACCTTTTCATGCTCCTCGTATTTTACAGGCCTTTTCATCCTCCTTGTATTTTTCACAGCTTTTCATCCTCCTCATATTTTTCACACCTTTTCATGCTCCTCGTATTTATCAGAATTTTTCATGCTCCTCGTATTGCTCAGACATTTTCATGTTCCTCATTTTTTCAGACCTTTTCATGCTCCTCGTGTTATCAGACTTTTTCATGGTCCTCGTATTTGTCAGACCTTTTCTTGCTCGTCTTATTTTCTCACCTTTTCAGGCTCTTATAATTTTCACACCTTTTCAAGCTCTTCATATTTTTCAGACCTTTTCATGCTCCTCAGTTTTTTCAAACCTTTTCATGCTCCTCGTATTTTACAGGCCTTTTCATCCTCCTTGTATTTTTCACAGCTTTTCATCCTCCTCATATTTTTCACACCTTTTCATGCTCCTTGTATTTTTCACACCTTTTCATGCTCCTCGTATATGTCACACATTTTCATGCTCCTCGTATATTTCACACCTTTTCATCCTCTTCGTATTTTTCACGCCTTTTCATGCTCGATATAATTTTCAAGGCTTTTCATGCTCCTCGTATTTTTCACACCATTTCATGCTCCGTGTATTTTTCACACTTTTTCTTTCTCCTCGTATTTTTCACACCTTTTCGTGCTCTTCATACTTTTCACACCATTTCATGATCTTCATATGTTTCACACCTTTTTGTGCTCTTCATATTTTTCACACCTTCTCAGGCTCTTCATATTTTTCAGAACTTTTCATGCTCCTCATATTTTTCAGACCTTTTCATGCTCCTCATATTTCTGACAACTTTTGAAGCTCTTCATATTTTTCACACCTTCTAGGGTCTTCATATTTTTCAGAACTTTTCATGCTCCTCATATTTTTCAGACCATTTGATGCTCCTCCTATTTTTGACACCTTTTGAAGTTCTTCATATTTTTCACACCTTTTCATGCTCTACATGCTTTTCATCACCGTTTCATGCTCCTCATGTTTTTCAGAACATTTCATGCTTGTCGTATTTTTCACAGCTTTTCATGCTCCTCCTATTTTTGACACCTTTTGAAGCTCTTCAAAATTTTCACACCTTTTCAAGCTCTTCATGTTTTTCAACACCGTATAATACTCCTCATAATTTTCAGACAGTTTCATGCTCCTCATATTTTTGCCACGTTTTGAAGCTCTTCATTTTTTTCACACCTTTTCATGCTTTTCATGTTTTTCACCACCGTTTCATGCTTCTCATATTTTTCAGACCGTTTCATGCTCCTCGTATTTTTCACAGCTTTTCATGCTCCTCATATTTTTCACAACTTTTCATGCTCCTCCTATTTTTGACACCTTTTGAAGCTCTTCACATTTTTCACACATTTACATGCTCTTCATGTTTTTCAACACCGTTTCATGCTCCTCATATTTTTCAGACCATTTCATGCTCCTCGTATTTTTCACAGCCTTTCATGCTCCTCATATTTTTCACACCTTTTCATGCTCCACCTATTTGTGACACATTTTGAAGCTCTTCATATTTTTCACACCTTTTCATGCTCTTCATGTTTCTCAACACCGTTTCATGCTCCTCATATTTTTCAGAAAGTTTCTTGCTTCTCGTATTTTTCACACCGTTTCATGCTCCTCATATTTTTGAGACCGCTTCATCCTCCTCATATTTTTGACACCTTTTGAAGCTCTTCATATTTTTCACACCTTTTCATGCTCTTCATGTTTTTCAACACCATTTCATGCCCCTCATATTTTTCAGACCGTTTCTTGCTCCTAATATTTTTGACACCTTTTGAAGCTCTTCATATTTTTCACACCTTTTCATGCTCTTCATGTTTTTCAACACCATTTCAGGCTCCTCAAAATTTTCACATCTTTTCATGCTCCTCCTATTTTTGACACCTTTTGAAGCTGTTCATATTTTTCACACCTTTTCATGCTCTTCATGTTTTTCAACAACGTTTCATTCTCCTCATATTTTTCAGAACGTTTCATGCTCCACATATTTTTCAGACCAATTCATGCTCCTCATATTGTTGACATCTTATGAAGCTCTTCATATTTTTCACACCATTTCATGCTCTTCATATTTCTCAACACCGTTTCATGCTCTTCATATTTTTCAATACCGTTTCATGCTCCTCATATTTTCAGACCGTTTCATGCTCTTCATATTTTTGACACCTTTTGAAGCTCTTCATATTTTTCACACCTTTTCATGCTCTTCAAGTTTTTCAACACCATTTCATCCTCTTCATGTTTTTCAACAACGTTTCATTCTCCCCATATTTTTCAGAACGTTTCATGCTCCACATATTTTTCAGACCAATTCATGCTCCTCATATTGTTGACACCTTATGAAGCTCTTCATATTTTTCACACCATTTCATGCTCTTCATGTTTCTCAACACCGTTTAATGCTCTTCATGTTTTTCAATACCGTTTCATGCTCCTCATATTTTCAGACCGTTTCATGCTCTTCATATTTTTGACACCTTTTGAAGCTCTTCATATTTTTCACACCTTTTCATGCTCTTCAAGTTTTTCAACACCGTTTCATGCTCTTCATGTTTTTCAGCACCGTTTTATGCTCCACATATTTTTCAGACCATTTCATGTTCTTTATATTTTTCATACTTTTCAGAATGTTCATTTTTTTCAGATAATTTCATGCTCTTCATATTTTTCACTACTTTTCAGACTCTTCATATGTTTCAGGCCTTTTCATGCTCCCTATATTTTTCAGGCCTTTTCTTGCTCCTCGTATTTTTCCCACCTTTTCATGCTGCTCGTATGTTTCACACCTTTTCATGCTCCTCGTATTTTTCACAGCTTTTCTTGCTCCTCGTATTTTTCATACCTTTTCATGCTCCTCATATTTTTCACACCTTTTCGTGCTTTTCCTCTTTTTCACACCTTTTCGTGCTCTTCATATTTTTCACACTTTTTTGTGCTATTCGTATATTTCAAAGCTTTTCATGTTCTTCATATTTTTCACACCGTTTCAGGCTGTTCATATCTTTCAGACCTTTTCATGCTCCTCGTATTTTTCAGACCATTTCGTACTCCTCGTATTTTTCAGACCTTTTCATATTCCTTGTGTTTGTCAGACGTTTTCATGCTCCTCGTATTTTTCAGACCTTTTCATGTTCTTCATATTTTTCAGACTTTTTCATGCTCCTCATATTTCTCAGACCGTTTTATGCTCCTCGTATTTTTCACATCTTTTCGTGCTCCTCCTATTTTTCACACCTTTTCATGCTTCTCATATTTTTCAGGCCTTTTCATGCTCCTCGTATTTTTCACATCTTTTCATGCTCCTCGTACGTTTCAGACCTTTTCATGCTTCTCATGTTTTTCAGTCCTTTTCATGCTCCTCATAATTTTCACACCTTTTCATTCTCCTCATATTTTTCACAACTTTTCTTTTGCCTTTTATTTTTCAGACCTTTTCGTGCTCCTCATATTTTTCACACCTTTACATGCTCCTCATAATTTTCACAACTTTTCAAGCTCCTCGTATTTTTCAGACCCCTTTCATGCTCCTCGTATTTTTAACATCTTTACATGCTCTTCATGTTTTTCTCACCTTTTCATGCTCTTCATATTTTTCCTACCGTTTCATGCTCCTCGTATTTTTCAGACCTTTTCATGCTCCTCCTATTTTTCACATCTTTTCGTGCTCCTCGTATCTGCAGACCTTTTCATGCTCCTTGTATTTTCAGACATTATCATGCTCTTCGTATTTTTCAGACCTTTTCGTGCTCCTCGTATATTTCACCCCTTTTCATGCTCTTCATATTTTTCAGAGCTTCTCATGCTCCTCGTATTTGTCAGACCTTTTCATGCTCCTCGTATTTTACTCAGCTTTACATGCGCTTCATATTTTTCAGACTTTTTCAAGCTCCTCGTATTTCTCAGACCTTTTCATGGTCCTCGTATTTTTCATGCCTTTTCATGCTCCTCGTATTTTTCCCGCCTTTTCTTTCTCCTCGTATTTTTCAGACCTATTCATGCTCCTCATATTTTTCAGGCCTTTTCATGCTCCTAGTATTTTTCAGAAATTTTCCTGCTCCTCTTTTTTTTCCACATCTTTTCATGCTCCTCATATTCTCACACGTATTCAAGTTCCTCTTATTTTTCACTCATTTTCATGCTCCTCATATTTTTCACACTTTTTCATGCTCCTAGTATTTTTCACACTTTTTCGTGCTCTTCATACTTTTCACACCTTTTCGTGATCTTCATATTTTACAGACCTTTTCATGCTCTTCATATTTTTCACACCTTTTCAGGCTCTTCATATTTTTCAGATCTTTTCATGCTCGTCGTATTTTTCAGACCTTTTCATGCTCCTCCTATTTTTCACACTTTTTCATGCTCTTCGTATTTGTCAGACCTTTTCATGCTCCTCGTGTTATCAGACTTTTTTTGCTCCTCGTATTTGTCAGACCTTTTCATGCTCGTCATATTTTCACACCTTTTCAAGCTCTTCATATTTTTCAGACCTTTTCATGCTCCTCAGTTTTTTCAAACCTTTTCATGCTCCTCGTATTTTACAGGCCTTTTCATCCTCCTCGTATTTTTCACAGCTTTCCATCTCCTCATATTTTTCAGACATATTCATGCTCCTCGTATTTTTCAAAATTTTTCTAGCTCCTCATATTTTTCACACCTTTTCATGCTCCTTGTATTTTTCACACCTTTTCATTCTCCTCGTATATTTCACACATTTTTATGCTCCTCGTATTTTTCACGGCTTTTCATGCTCGATATATTTTTCAAGGCTTTTCATGCTCCTCGTATTTTTCACACCATTTCATGCTCCGCGTATTTTTCACACTTTTTCGTTTCCTCGTATTTTTTACACCTTTTCCTGCTCTTCATACTTTTCACACCATTTCGTGATCTTCATATGTTTCACACCTTTTTTTGCTCTTCATATTTTTCACACCTTCTCAGGCTCCTCATATTTTTCAGAACTTTTCATGCTCCTCATATTTTTCAGACCTTTTAATGCTCCTCATATTTTTGACAACTTTTGAAGCTCTTCATATTTTTCACACCTTTTCATGTTCTTAATGTTTTTCAACACCATTTCATGCTCTTCATGTTTTTCAACACCGTTTCATGCTCCTCCTATTTTTCAGACCGTTTCATGCTCCTCATATATTTGACACATTTTGAAGCTCTTTTTTTTTTTCACCTTTACATGCTGTTCATGTTTTTCAACACCGTTTCATGCACCTCCTATTTTTCAGACCGTTTCATGTTCCTCATAATTTTGACACTTTTTGAAGCTCTTCATATTTTTCACACGTTTTCATGCTCTTCATGTTTTTTTCAACACCGTTTCATGCTCCTTCTATTTTTCAGACCGTTTCATGCTCTTCATATTTTTGACACCTTTTGAAGATCTTCATATTTTTCACACGTTTTCATGCTCTTCATGTTTTTTTCAACACCGTTTCATGCTCCTTCTATTTTTCAGACCGTTTCATGCTCTTCATATTTTTGACACCTTTTGAAGCTCTTCATATTTTTCACACCTTTTCATGCTCTTCATGATTTTCAACATCGTATCATGCTCCTTATATTTTTCAGACCGTTTCATGCCCCTCATAATTTGTACACCTTTTGAAGCTCTTCATATTTTTCACACATTTTCATGCTCTTCATGTTTTTTAACACCGTTTCGTGCTCCTCATATATTTCAGAACGTTTCAAGCTCTTCGTATTTTTTTCACCTTTTCATGCTCCTCATATTTTTCACACTTATTCATGCTCCTCATATTTTTGACACCTTTTGAAGCTCTTCATATTTTTCACACCTTTTCATGTTCTTCATGTTTTTCAACACAGTTTCATGCTCCTCCTATTTTTCAGACCATTTCATGCTCGTCATATTTTTCCGACCGTTTCATGCTCCTCATATTTTTCAGACAGTTACATGCTCCACATATTTTTGACACCTCTTGAAACTCCTCATAATTTACACTCCTTTTCATGCTCTTCATGTTTCTCAACAAGGTTTCATGCTCCTCCTATATTTCAGATCATTTCATGCTCCTCATATTTTGGACACCCTTTGAAGCTCTTCATATTTTTACACCTTTTCATGCTCTTCATATTTTTCAACACCGTTTCATGATCCTCATATTTTTCACACCGTTTCATGCTCCTCATATTTTGGACACCCTTTGAAGCTCTTTACATTTTTCACACCTTTTCATGCTCTTTATGTTTTTCAACACCGTTTCATGCTCCTCATATTTTTTAGACCTTTCCCTGCTCCTCGTATTTTTCAGCCCTTTTTATGCTCCTCCTATTTTTCAGGCCTTTTCATGATCTTCATATTTTTTACCATTTCTCTCCTCGTATTTTTCACACCTTTTCATGCTCCTCGTATTTTACAGAGCGTTTCATGCTCCTCATATTTTTCAGGCCTTTTCATGCTCTTCATATTTTTCACACCTTTTCTCTCCTCGTATTTTTCATACCTTTTCTATCTCCTCGTAATTTTTCACATCTTTTCATGCTCCTTGTATTTTTCACACCTTTTCATGCTCCTCATATTTCTCAGACCTTTTCAAGCTCCTCGTATTTTTCAGACCTTTTCATGTTCCTCGTATGTCTCAGACCTTTTCATGCTCCTCGTATTTTTCATACCTATTCATGCTCCTTCTATTTTTCACACCTTTTCATACTCTTCATGTTTTTCAACACTGTTTCATGCTCCTCATATTTTTGAGACCGTTTCATGCTCCTCATATTTTTGGCACCTTTTGAAGCTCTTCATATTTTTCACACCTTTTCATGCTCTTCATGTATTTCAACACCATTTCAGGCTCCTCAAAATTTTCACACCTTTTCATGCTCCTCCTATTTTTGACACCCTTTGAAGCTCTTCATATTTTTCACACCTTTTCATGCTCTTCATGTTTTTCAACAACGTTTCATTCTCCTCATACTTTTCAGAACGTTTCATGCTCCTCGTATTTTTCAGACTATTTCATGCTCCTCATATTGTTGACACCTTATGAAGCTCTTCATATTTTTCACACCATTTCATGCTCTTCATGTTTCTCAACACCGTTTCATGCTCTTCATGTTTTTCAATACTGTTTCATGCTCCTCTTATTTTCAGACCGTTTCATGCTCTTCATATTTTTGACAACTTTTGAAGCTCTTCATATTTTTCACACCTTTTCATGCTCTACATGTTTTTCAACACTGTTTCATGCTCCTCATACTTTTCAGAACGTTTTTTTGCTCCTCGTATTTTTCACACCTTTTCATACTCCTCATATTTTACACAGCTTTTCATGCTACTCTTATTTTTGACACCTTTTGAAGCTCTTCATATTTTTCACAACTTTTCATGTTTTTCATGTTTTTCAACACTGTTTCATACTCCTCCTATTTTTCAGTCCGTTTCATGCTTCTCATATTTTTCATACCTTTTCATGCTCTTCATGTTTTTCAACACTGTTTCATGCTCTTCATATTTTTGAACACCATTTCATGCACCTCGTATTTTTCAGACTGTTTCATGCTCCTCATATTTTTGAAACCTTTTGAAGCTCTTCATATTTTTCACACTTTTTCATGCTCTTCATGTTTTTCAACACCGTTTCATGCTTCTTCTATTTTTCACACCTTTTCATACTCTTCATGTTTTTCAACACTGTTTCATGCACCTCATATTTTTGAGACCGTTTCATGCTCCTCATATTTTTGACACCTTTTGAAGCTCTTCATATTTTTCCCACCTTTACATTCTCTTCATGTTTTTCACCATTTCATGCTCCTCATATTTTTCAGACCGTTTGATGCTCCTCATATTTTTGACACCTTATGAAGCTCTTCATATTTTTCACACCTTTTCTTGCTCTTCTTATTTTTCAACACCGTTTGATGCTCCTACTATTTTTCAAACCGTTTCATGCTCCTCATATTTTTCAGACCGTTTCATGCTCCTCATATTTTTGACAACTTTCGAAGCTCTTCACATTTTTCACTCCTTTTCATGCTCTTCATGTTTTTCAACACCGTTTGATGTTCCTCCTATTTTTCAGACCGTTTCATGCTCCTCATATTTTTCAGACCGTTTCATGCTCCTCATATTTTTGACACCCTTTGAAGCTCTTCATATTTTTCACACCTTTACATGCTCATCATGTTTTTCAACACTGTTTCATGCTCCTCATATTTTTCCGACCGTTTCATTCTCCTCATATTTTTGAAAACTTTTGAAGCTCTTCACATTTTTCACTCCTTTTCATGCTCTTAATGTTTTTCAACACCGTTTGATGCTCCTCGTATTTTTCAGACCTTTTCATGGTCCTCGTAGTTTTGACACCTTTACATGCTCCTCATATTTTTGACAACTTTTGAAGCTCTTCATATTTTTCACAGCTTTTCATCCTCTTCATGTTTTCAACACCGTATCATGTTCCTCACATATTTCAGACCGTTTCATGCTCCTCATATTTTGACAATTTTTCAACTCTTCATATTTTTCACAGCTTTGCATGCTCTTCATGTTTTTCAACACCGTTTCATATTCCTACTATTATTTAGACCGTTTCATGCTCCTCATAATTTGGACACCTTTTGAAGCTCTTCATATTTTTCAAACCTTTTCATGCTCTTCATGTTTTCCAACACCGTTTCATGCTCCTCTTATTTTTCAAACCGTTTCATGCTCCTCATATTTTTGACACCTTTCGAAGCTCTTCATATTTTTCACACCTTTTCATGCTCTTCATGTTTTTCAAAACCATTTCATGCTCCCCCTATTTTTCAGACCGTTTCTTGCTCCTCATATTTTTGACACCTTTTGAAGCTCTTCATATTTTTCACACCTTTTCACGCTATTCATGTTTTTCAACACCGTTTCATGCTCCTTATATTTTTCGGACGTTTCATGCTCTTATATTTTGGACACCTTTTGAAGGCCTTCATATTTTTCACCTCTTTTTATGCTCTTCATGTTTATCAACAACGTTTCATGCTTCTCATAATTTTCAGACCTTTTCATGCTCCTCATATTTTTCCCACCTTTAGAAGCTCTTCATATTTTTCACACCTTTTCATGCTCTTCATGTGTTTCACCTGCGTTTCATGCTCCTCATATTTTTCAGACCGTTTCATGCTCCTCCTATTTTTGACCCCTTTTGAAGGTCTTCATATTTGTCACACCTTTTCATGCTCTTCATGTTTTTCAACACCATTTCATGTTACTCATATATTTCAGAATGTTTCATGCTCTTCATAGTTTTCACACTTTTTCATGTTCCTCATATTTTTCACAAATTTTCATGCTCCTCATATTTTTGACACCTTTTGAAGCTCTTCATATTTTTCACACATTTTCATGCTCTTATTGTTTTTCAACACTGTTTAATGCTCCTCATATTTTTGACACCCTTTGAAGCTCTTCATATTTTTCACACATTTGCATGCTATTCATGTTTTTCAACACCTTTTCATGCTATTCATGTTTTTCAACACCGTTTCATGCTCCTAATATTATTCAGACCGTTTCATGCTCCTCATATTTTGGAAACTTTTTGAAGCTCTTCATATTTTTCAAACCTTTTCATGCTCGTCATGTTTTCCAACACCGTTTCATGCTCCTCCTGTTTTTCATACCGTTTCATGCTCCTCATATTTTTGACGCCTTTTGAAGCTCTTCATATTTATCACACCTTGTCATGCTCTTCATGTTTTTAAACACCGTTTCATGCTCCTACTATTTTTCACACCTTTTTATACTCTTCATGTTTTTCAACACCGTTTCATGGTCCTCATATTTTTCAGACTGTTTCATGCTCCTCATATTTTTGACACCTTTTGAAGCTCTTCATATTTTTCACACCTTTTCATGCTCTTCATGCTTTTCAACACTGTTTCATGCTCCTCTTAATTTTCAGACCGTTTCATGCTCCTCATATTTTTGACAAATTTTGAAGCTCTTCATATTTTTCACACCTTCTCATGCTGTTCATGTTTTTCATCACCGTTTCATGCTCCTTGTATTTTTCAGACCGTTTCATGCTCTTCATAATTTGGACACCTTTTTAAGGACTTCATATTTTTCACACCTTTTTATGCTCCTCATGTTTATCAACAACGTTTCATGCTCCTCATAATTTTCAGACCTTTTCAGGCTCCTCATATTTTTGACACCTGTAGAAGCTCTTCATATTTTTCACACATTTTCATGCTCTTATTGTTCTTCAACACTGTTTAATGCTCCTCATATTTTTGACACCCTTTGAAGCTCTTCATATTTTTCACACATTTGCATGCTCTTCATGTTTTTCAACACCGTTTCATGCTCTTCATGTTTTTCAACACCGTTTCATGCTCCTCATATTTTTCTGACCGTTTCATTCTCCCCGTATTTTTGACACATTTTCAACCTCTTCATATTTTTCACACCTTTTCATGATCTTCATGTTTTTCGACACCATTTCATGATCCTCATATTTTTCTGAAATTTTCATACTCCTCGTATTTTTCACACTTTTTCATGCTCCTCATATTTTTCACACCGTTTAATGCTCCTCCTATTTTTGACAACTTTTCAACTCTTCATATTTTTCACAGCTTTTCATGGTCTTCATGTTTTTCAACACCGTTTCATGCTCCTACTATTATTCAGACCGTTTCATGCTCCTCATATTTTGGACACATTTTGAAGCTCTTCATATTTTTCAAACCTTTTCATGCTCTTCATGTTTTCCAACACCGTTTCATGTTCCTCCTATTTTTCAGACCGTTTCATGCTCCTCATATTTTGGACACCTTTTGATGCTCTTCATATTTTTCAAACCTTTTCATGCTCTTCATATTTTTCCACACCTTTTCATGCTTCTCATATTTTGCAGACCGTTTCATGCACCTCATATTTTTGACATCCTTTGAAGCTCATCATATTTTTCACACTTTTTCATGCTCTTCATGTTTTTCAACACCATTTCATGCTCCTCTTATATTTCAGACCGTTTCATGCTCCTCATATTTTGACACCCTTTGTAGCTTTTCATATTTTTCACACCTTTTCATGCTTTTCATGTTTTTCAGTACCGTTTCATGCTCCTACTATTATTCAGACCGTTTCATGCTCCTCATATTTTGGACACCTTTTGAAGCTCTTCATATTTTTCAAACCTTTTCATGCTCCTCATATTTTTGACACCTTTTGAACCTCTTCATATGTTTCACACATTTTCATGCTCTTCATGTTTTTCAACACCTTTTCCTGCTCCTCCAACATTTCAGACTGTAAAATGCTCCTCATATTTTTGACACCCTTTTAAGCTTTTCATATTTTTCACACCTTTTCATGCTCTTCATGTTTTTCAGACCATTTCAGGCTCCTCATATTTTTGACACCCTTTAAAGCTCTTCATATTGTTCACATATTTTCATGTTCTTCATGTTTTTCAACACCGTTTAATGCTCCTCATATTTTTGACTACTTTTGAAGCTCTTCATATTTTTCCCACCTTTACATGCTCTTCATGTTTCTCAGACCGTTTCATGCTTCTCATATTTTTCAGACCGTTTGATGCTCCTCATATTTTTGACACCTTTTGAAGCTCTTCATATTTTTCACACCTTTTCTTGCTCTTCATGTTTTTCAACATCGTTTGATGCTCCTACTATTTTTCAAACCATTTCATGCTCCTCATATTTTTCAGACCGTTTCATGCTCCTCATATTTTTGATAACTTTTGAAGCTCTTCACATTTTTCACTCCTTTCATGCTCTTCATGTTTTTCAACACCGTTTGATGTTCCTCCTATTTTTCATACCGTTTCATGCTCCTCATATTTTTCGGACCGTTTCATGCTCCTCATAATTTTGACACCCTTTGAAGCTCTTCATATTGTTCACACCTTTTCATGCACTTCTGTTTTTCAACACCGTTTCATGCTCCTCATATTTTTCAGACCGTTTCATTCTCCTCATATTTATGACATCCTTTGAAGCTCTTTTTATTTTTCACACTTTTTCATGCTCTTTATGTTTTTCAACACCGTTTCATGCTCCTACTATTATTCAGACCGTTTCATGCTCCTCATATTTTGGACACCTTTTGAAGCTCTTCATATTTTTCAAACCTTTTCATGCTCTTCATGTTTTCGAACACCGTTTCATGCTCCTCCTATTTTTCAGACCGTTTCATGCTCCTCATATTTTTGACACCTTTCGAAGCTCTTCATATTTTTCACACCTTTTCATGCTCTTCATGCTTTTCAACACCGTTTCATGCTCCTCATATTTTTCAGACCATTTCATGCTCCTCATATTTTTGACAAATTTTGAAGCTCTTCATATTTTTCACACCTTTTCATTCTATTCATGTTTTTCAACACCGTTTCATGCTCCTTATATTTTTCAGACGTTTCATGCTCCTCGTATTTTTCACACATTTTTAAGCTCCTCATATTTTTCACACCGTTTCATGCTCCTCCTAGTTTTGACCCCTTTTGAAGCTCTTCATATTTGTCACACCTTTTCATGCTCTTCATGTTTTTCAACACCATTTCATGATAATCATATATTTCAGAATGTTTCATGCTCTTCGTAGTTTTCACACCTTTTCATGTTCCTCATATTTTTCACAAATTTTCATGCTCCTCATATTTTTGACACCTTTTGAAGCTCTTCATATTTTTCACACATTTTCATGCTCTTATTGTTTTTCAACACTGTTTAATGCTCCTCATATTTTTGACACCCTTTGAAGCTCTTCATATTTTTCACACATTTGCATGCTCTTCATGTTTTTCAACACCTTTTCATGCTCTTCATGTTTTTCAACACCGTTTCATGCTCCTACTATTATTCAGACCGTTTCATGCTCCTCATATTTTGGAAATTTTTTGAAGCTCTTCACATTTTTCAAACCTTTTCATTCTCGTCATGTTTTCCAACACCGTTTCATGCTCCTCCTATTTTTCAGCCCGTTTCATGCTCCTCATATTTTGACACCCTTTGAAGCTCTTTATATTTTTCACACATTTGCATGCTCTTCATGTTTTTCAACACCGCTTCATGCTAATCCTATTTTTCATACCGTTTCATGCTCCTCATATTTTTGACACCTTTTGAAGCTCTTCATTTTTTTCACACCTTTTCATGCTCTTCATGTTTTTCAACACCGTTTCATTCTCCTCATATTTTTCAGAACGTTTCATGATCCTCGTTGTTTTCAAACTTTTTCATGCTCCTCATATTTTTCACAACTTTTCATGCTCCTCATATTTTTGACACCTTTTGAAGCTCTTCATATTTTTCACACAATTTCATGCTCTTCATATTTTTCAACACCGTTTAATGCTCCTCATATTTTTGACACCCTTTCAAGCTCTTCATATTTTTCAAGCATTTTCATGCTCTTCATGTTTTTCAACGCCGTTTCATGCTCTTCATATTTTTGAACATTATTTCATGCTCCTCGTATTTTTCAGAACTTTTCATGCTCCTCATTTTTTGACTCTTTTTGAAGCTCTTCATATTTCTCACACCTTTTCATGCTCTTCATATTTCTCAACACCGATTCATGCACTTCATATTTTTCACGCCATTTCATGCTCTTCATGTTTCTCAACACCGTTTCATGCTCTTTATGTTTTTCAACACCGTTTCATGCTCCTCATATTTTTGACACCTGTTAAAGCTCTTCATATTTTTCACACCTTTTCATGTTCTTCATGATTTTCAACACCGTTTCATGCTCCTCTATTTTTCAGCCCGTTTCATGCTCCTCTATTTTTTAAAACCTTTTGAAGCTCTTCATATTTTTCACACCTTTTCATGCTCTTCATGTTTTTCAACACCGTTTCATGCTCTTCATGTTTTTCAACACCGTTTCATGGTCCGCATATTTTACAGACCGTTTCATGCTCCTCATATTTTTGACACATTTTCAACCTCTTCATATTTTTCACGCCTTTTCATGAACTTCATGTTTTTTGACATCATTTCATGACCCTCATATTTTTCTGAACTTTTCATACTCCTCGTATTTTTCACACTTTTTCATGCTCCTCATATTTTTCACACCGTTTCATGCTCCTATTTTTGACAACTTTTCAACTCTTCATATTTTTCACAGCTTTTCATGCTCTTCATGTTTTTCAACACCGTTTCATGCTCCTACTATTTTTCAGACCGTTTCATGCTCCTCATATTTTGGACACCTTCTGAAGCTCTTCATATTTTTCAAACCTTTTCATGCTCTTCATGTTTTCCAACACCGTTTCATGTTCCTCCTATTTTTCAGACCGTTTCATGCTCCTCATATTTTGGACACCTTTTGATGCTCTTCATATTTTTCAAACCTTTTCATGCTCTTCATATTTTTCACACTTTTTCATGCTTCTCATATTTTGCAGACCGTTTCATGCACCTCATATTTTTGACATCCTTTGAAGCTCTTCATATTTTTCACACTTTTTCATGCTCTTCATGTTTTTCAATACCATTTCATGCTCCTCCTATATTTCAGACCGTTTCATGCTCCTCATATTTTGACACCCTTTGAAGCTTTTCATATTTTTCATAGCTTTTCATGCTTTTCATGATTTTCAATACCGTTTCATGCTCCTACTATTATTCAGCCCGTTTCATGCTCCCCTATTTTTTAAAACCTTTTGAAGCTCTTCATATTTTTCACATCTTTTCATGCTCTTCATGTTTTTCAACACCGTTTCAAGCTCTTCATGTTTTTCCACACCGTTTCATGCTACTCCTGTTTTTCAGACCGTTTGATGCTCCTCATATTTTTGACACCTTTTGATGCTGTTCATATTTTTCACACCTTTTCTTGCTCTTCATGTTTTTCAACTCCGTTTGACGGTCCTACTATTTTTCATACAGTTTCATGCTCCTCATATTTTTCAGACCGTTTCATGCTCCTCATATTTTTGACAACTTTTGAAGCTATTCACATTTTACACTACTTTTCATGCTCTTCAGGCTTTTCAACACCGTTTGATGCTCCTCCTATTTTTCATACCGATTCATGCTCCTCTTATTTTTCAGACTGTTTCATGCTCCTCATATTTTTGACACCTTTTGAAGCTCTTCATTTTTTTCACACCTTTTCATGCTCTTCATGTTTTTCAACACCGTTTCAAGCTCTTCATGTTTTTCCACACCGTTTCATGCTACTCCTGTTTTTCAGACCGTTTGATGCTCCTCATATTTTTGACACCTTTTGATGCTGTTCATATTTTTCACACCTTTTCTTGCTCTTCATGTTTTTCAACTCCGTTTGACGGTCCTACTATTTTTCATACAGTTTCATGCTCCTCATATTTTTCAGACCGTTTCATGCTCCTCATATTTTTGACAACTTTTGAAGCTATTCACATTTTACACTACTTTTCATGCTCTTCAGGCTTTTCAACACCGTTTGATGCTCCTCCTATTTTTCATACCGTTTCATGCTCCTCTTATTTTTCAGACTGTTTCATGCTCCTCATATTTTTGACACCTTTTGAAGCTCTTCATTTTTTTCACACCTTTTCATGCTCTTCATGTTTTTCAACACCGTTTCATTCTCCTCATATTTTTCAGAACGTTTCATGATCCTCGTTGTTTTCAAACTTTTTCATGCTCCTCATATTTTTCACAACTTTTCATGCTCCTCATATTTTTGACACCCTTTCAAGCTCTTCATATTTTTCAAACATTTTCATGCTCTTCATGTTTTTCAACACCGTTTCATGCTCTTCATATTTTTGAACACTATTTCATGCTCCTCGTATTTTTCAGAACTGTTCATGCTCCTCATTTTTTGACTCCTTTTGAAGCTCTTCATATTTTTCACACCTTTTCATGCTCTTCATGTTTCTCAACACCGATTCATGCTCTTCATATTTTTCACACCTTTCATGCTCTTCATGTTTCTCAACACCGTTTCATGCTCTTTATGTTTTTCAACACCGTTTCATGCTCCTCATATTTTTGACACCTTTTAAAGCTTTTCATATTTTTCACACCTTTTCATGTTCTTCATGATTTTCAACACCGTTTCATGCTCCTCTATTTTTCAGCCCGTTTCATGCTCCTCTATTTTTTAAAACCTTTTGAAGCTCTTCATATTTTTCACATCTTTTCATGCTCTTCATGTTTTTCAACACCGTTTCATGCTCTTCATGTTTTTCCACACCGTTTCATGCTACTCCTGTTTTTCAGACCGTTTGATACTCCTCATATTTTTGACACCTTTTGAAGCTCTTCATATTTTTCACACCTTTTCTTGCTCTTCATGTTTTTCAACTCCGTTTGACGCTCCTACTATTTTTCACACAGTTTCATGCTCCTCATATTTTTCAGACCGTTTCATGCTCTTCATGTTTGTCAACACCGTTTCATGCTCCTCATTTTTTTTCAGACCGTTTCATTCTCCTCATATTTTTGACATTTTTTGAAGCTCTTCACATTTTTCACATCTTTTCATGCTCTTCATGTTTTTCAACACCGTTTCAAGCTCTTCATGTTTTTCCACACCGTTTCATGCTACTCCTGTTTTTCAGACCGTTTGATGCTCCTCATACTTTTGACACCTTTTGATGCTGTTCATATTTTTCACACCTTTTCTTGCTCTTCTTGTTTTTCAACTCCGTTTGACGGTCCTACTATTTTTCATACAGTTTCATGCTCCTCATATTTTTCAGACCGTTTCATGCTCCTCATATTTTTGACAACTTTTGAAGCTATTCACATTTTACACTACTTTTCATGCTCTTCATGCTTTTCAACACCGTTTGATGCTCCTCCTATTTTTCATACCGTTTCATGCTCCTCATATTTTTCAGACCGTTTCATGCTCCTCATATTTTTGACAACTTTTGAAGCTCTTCACATTTTTCACTCCTTTCATGCTCTTCATGTGTTCAACACCGTTTGATGCTCCTCCTATTTTTCATACCGCTTCATGCTCCTCATATTTTTCAGACCGTTTCATGCTCCTCATAATTTTGACAGCCTTTGAAGCTCTTCACATTTTTCACTCCTTTCATGCTCTTCATGTTTTCAACACCGTTTGATGCTCCTCCTATTTTTCATACCGTTTCATGCTCCTCATATTTTTCAGACCGTTTCATTGTCCTCATATTTTTGACATCCTTTGAAGCTCTTCATATTTTTCACACTTTTTCATGCTCTTCATGTTTTTCAACACAGTTTCATGCTCCTACTATTATTCAGACCGTTTCATGCTCCTCATATTTTGGACACATTTTGAAGCTCTTCATATTTTTCAAACCCTTTCATGCTCTTCATGTTTTCCAACACCGTTTCATGCTCCTCCTATTTTTCAGACTGTTTCATGCTCCTCATATTTTTCCCACCTTTTGAAGCTCTTCATATTTTTCACACCTTTTCATGCTCTTCATGTGTTTCACCTCCGTTTCATGCTCCTCATATTTTCCAGACCGTTTCATGCTCCTCGTATTTTTCACACATTTTTATGCTCCTCATATTTTTCACACCGTTTCATGCTCCTCCTATTTTTGACCCCTTTTGAAGCTCTTCATATCTGTCACACCTTTTCATGCTCTTCATGTTTTTCAACACAATTTCATGTTACTCATATATTTCAGAATGTTTCATGCTCTTCATAGTTTTCACACTTTTTCATGTTCCTCATATTTTTCACAAATTTTCATGCTCCTCATATTTTTGACACCTTTTGAAGCTCTTCATATTTTTCACACATTTTCATGCTCTTCATGTTTTTCAACACCGTTTCATGCTCCTACTATTATCAGACCGTTTCATGCTCCTCATATTTTGGAAATTTTTTGAAGCTCTTCATATTTTTCAAACCTTTCATGCTCGTCATGTTTTCCAACACCTTTTCATTCTCCTCCTATTTTTTAGCCCGTTTCATGCTCCTCATATTTTTGACACCCTTTGAAGCTCTTCATATTTTTCACACCTTTGCATGCTCTTCATGTTTTTCAACACCACTTCATGCTAATCCTATTTTTCATACCGTTTCATGCTCCTCATATTTTTCAGACTGTTTCATGCTCCTCATATTTTTGACACCTTTTGAAGCTCTTCATTTTTTTCACACCTTTTCATGCTCTTCATGTTTTTCAACACCGTTTCATTCTCCTCATATTTTTCAGAACGTTTCATGATCTTCGTTGTTTTCAAACTTTTTCATGCTCCTCATATTTTTCACAACTTTTCATGCTCCTCATAATTTTGACACCCTTTCAAGCTCTTCATATTTTTCAAACATTTTCATGCTCTTCATGTTTTTCAACACCGTTTCATGCTCTTCATATTTTTGAACATTATTTCATGCTCCTCGTATTTTTCAGAACTTTTCATGCTCCTCATTTTTTGACTCCTTTTGAAGCTCTTCATATTTTTCACACCTTTTCATGCTCTTCATGTTTCTCAACACCGATTCATGCTCTTCATATTTTTCACACCTTTTCATGCTCTTCATGTTTTTCATCACCGTTTCATGCTCCTACTATTATCAGACCGTTTCATGCTCCTCATATTTTGGAAATTTTTTGAAGCTCTTCATATTTTTCAAACCTTTCATGCTCGTCATGTTTTCCAACACCTTTTCATGCTCCTCCTATTTTTTAGCCCGTTTCATGCTCCTCATATTTTTGACACCCTTTGAAGCTCTTCATATTTTTCACACCTTTGCATGCTCTTCATGTTTTTCAACACCGCTTCATGCTAATCCTATTTTTCATACCGTTTCATGCTCCTCATATTTTTCAGACTGTTTCATGCTCCTCATATTTTTGACACCTTTTGAAGCTCTTCATTTTTTTCACACCTTTTCATGCTCTTCATGTTTTTCAACACCGTTTCATTCTCCTCATATTTTTCAGAACGTTTCATGATCCTCGTTGTTTTCAAACTTTTTCATGCTCCTCATATTTTTCACAACTTTTCATGCTCCTCATATTTTTGACACCCTTTCAAGCTCTTCATATTTTTCAAACATTTTCATGCTCTTCATGTTTTTCAACACCGTTTCATGCTCTTCATATTTTTGAACACTGTTTCATGCTCCTCGTATTTTTCAGAACTTTTCATGCTCCTCATTTTTTGACTCCTTTTGAAGCTCTTCATATTTTTCACACCTTTTCATGCTCTTCATGTTTCTCAACACCGATTCATGCTCTTCATATTTTTCACACCTTTTCATGCTCTTCATGTTTTTCATCACCGTTTCATGCTCCTCATATTTTTGACACCTTTTGAAACTCTTCATATTTTTCACACCTTTTCATGCTCTTCATGTTTTTCAACACCGTTTCATGCTCCTCATATTTTTCAGACCGTTTCATGCTCCTCATATTTTTGACACCTTTTGAAGCTCTTCATATTTTTCACACATTTTCATGCTCTTCATGTTTTTCAACACCGTTTCATGCTCCTACTATTATCAGACCGTTTCATGCTCCTCATATTTTGGAAATTTTTTGAAGCTCTTCATATTTTTCAAACCTTTCATGCTCGTCATGTTTTCCAACACCTTTTCATGCTCCTCCTATTTTTTAGCCCGTTTCATGCTCCTCATATTTTTGACACCCTTTGAAGCTCTTCATATTTTTCACACCTTTGCATGCTCTTCATGTTTTTCAACACCGCTTCATGCTAATCCTATTTTTCATACCGTTTCATGCTCCTCATATTTTTCAGACTGTTTCATGCTCCTCATATTTTTGACACCTTTTGAAGCTCTTCATTTTTTCACACCTTTTCATGCTCTTCATGTTTTTCAACACCGTTTCATTCTCCTCATATTTTTCAGAACGTTTCATGATCCTCATTGTTTTCAAACTTTTTCATGCTCCTCATATTTTTCACAACTTTTCATGCTCCTCATATTTTTGACACCCTTTCAAGCTCTTCATATTTTTCAAACATTTTCATGCTCTTCATGTTTTTCAACACCGTTTCATGCTCTTCATATTTTTGAACACTATTTCATGCTCCTCGTATTTTTCAGAACTGTTCATGCTCCTCATTTTTTTGACTCCTTTTGAAGCTCTTCATATTTTTCACACCTTTTCATGCTCTTCATGTTTCTCAACACCGATTCATGCTCTTCATGTTTCTCAACACCGTTTCATGCTCTTTATGTTTTTCAACACCGTTTCATGCTCCTCATATTTTTGACACCTTTTAAAGCTTTTCATATTTTTCACACCTTTTCATGTTCTTCATGATTTTCAACACCGTTTCATGCTCCTCTATTTTTCAGCCCGTTTCATGCTCCTCTATTTTTTAAAACCTTTTGAAGCTCTTCATATTTTTCACATCTTTTCATGCTCTTCATGTTTTTCAACACCGTTTCATGCTCTTCATGTTTTTCCACACCGTTTCATGCTACTCCTGTTTTTCAGACCGTTTGATACTCCTCATATTTTTGACACCTTTTGAAGCTCTTCATATTTTTCACACCTTTTCTTGCTCTTCATGTTTTTCAACTCCGTTTGACGCTCCTACTATTTTTCACACAGTTTCATGCTCCTCATATTTTTCAGACCGTTTCATGCTCTTCATGTTTGTCAACACCGTTTCATGCTCCTCATTTTTTTTCAGACCGTTTCATTCTCCTCATATTTTTGACATTTTTTGAAGCTCTTCACATTTTTCACATCTTTTCATGCTCTTCATGTTTTTCAACACCGTTTCAAGCTCTTCATGTTTTTCCACACCGTTTCATGCTACTCCTGTTTTTCAGACCGTTTGATGCTCCTCATACTTTTGACACCTTTTGATGCTGTTCATATTTTTCACACCTTTTCTTGCTCTTCTTGTTTTTCAACTCCGTTTGACGGTCCTACTATTTTTCATACAGTTTCATGCTCCTCATATTTTTCAGACCGTTTCATGCTCCTCATATTTTTGACAACTTTTGAAGCTATTCACATTTTACACTACTTTTCATGCTCTTCATGCTTTTCAACACCGTTTGATGCTCCTCCTATTTTTCATACCGTTTCATGCTCCTCATATTTTTCAGACCGTTTCATGCTCCTCATATTTTTGACAACTTTTGAAGCTCTTCACATTTTTCACTCCTTTCATGCTCTTCATGTTTTCAACACCGTTTGATGCTCCTCCTATTTTTCATACCGCTTCATGCTCCTCATATTTTTCAGACCGTTTCATGCTCCTCATAATTTTGACAGCCTTTGAAGCTCTTCACATTTTTCACTCCTTTCATGCTCTTCATGTTTTCAACACCGTTTGATGCTCCTCCTATTTTTCATACCGTTTCATGCTCCTCATATTTTTCAGACCGTTTCATTGTCCTCATATTTTTGACATCCTTTGAAGCTCTTCATATTTTTCACACTTTTTCATGCTCTTCATGTTTTTCAACACAGTTTCATGCTCCTACTATTATTCAGACCGTTTCATGCTCCTCATATTTTGGACACATTTTGAAGCTCTTCATATTTTTCAAACCCTTTCATGCTCTTCATGTTTTCCAACACCGTTTCATGCTCCTCCTATTTTTCAGACTGTTTCATGCTCCTCATATTTTTCCCACCTTTTGAAGCTCTTCATATTTTTCACACCTTTTCATGCTCTTCATGTGTTTCACCTCCGTTTCATGCTCCTCATATTTTCCAGACCGTTTCATGCTCCTCGTATTTTTCACACATTTTTATGCTCCTCATATTTTTCACACCGTTTCATGCTCCTCCTATTTTTGACCCCTTTTGAAGCTCTTCATATCTGTCACACCTTTTCATGCTCTTCATGTTTTTCAACACAATTTCATGTTACTCATATATTTCAGAATGTTTCATGCTCTTCATAGTTTTCACACTTTTTCATGTTCCTCATATTTTTCACAAATTTTCATGCTCCTCATATTTTTGACACCTTTTGAAGCTCTTCATATTTTTCACACATTTTCATGCTCTTCATGTTTTTCAACACCGTTTCATGCTCCTACTATTATCAGACCGTTTCATGCTCCTCATATTTTGGAAATTTTTTGAAGCTCTTCATATTTTTCAAACCTTTCATGCTCGTCATGTTTTCCAACACCTTTTCATGCTCCTCCTATTTTTTAGCCCGTTTCATGCTCCTCATATTTTTGACACCCTTTGAAGCTCTTCATATTTTTCACACCTTTGCATGCTCTTCATGTTTTTCAACACCACTTCATGCTAATCCTATTTTTCATACCGTTTCATGCTCCTCATATTTTTCAGACTGTTTCATGCTCCTCATATTTTTGACACCCTTTGAAGCTCTTCATTTTTTTCACACCTTTTCATGCTCTTCATGTTTTTCAACACCGTTTCATTCTCCTCATATTTTTCAGAACGTTTCATGATCCTCGTTGTTTTCAAACTTTTTCATGCTCCTCATATTTTTCACAACTTTTCATGCTCCTCATATTTTTGACACCCTTTCAAGCTCTTCATATTTTTCAAACATTTTCATGCTCTTCATGTTTTTCAACACCGTTTCATGCTCTTCATATTTTTGAACACTATTTCATGCTCTCGTATTTTTCAGAACTTTTCATGCTCCTCATTTTTTGACTCCTTTTGAAGCTCTTCATATTTTTCACACCTTTTCATGCTCTTCATGTTTCTCAACACCGATTCATGCTCTTCATATTTTTCACACCTTTTCATGCTCTTCATGTTTTTCATCACCGTTTCATGCTCCTCATATTTTTGACACCTTTTGAAACTCTTCATATTTTTCACACCTTTTCATGCTCTTCATGTTTTTCAACACCGTTTCATGCTCCTCATTTTTTTCAGACCGTTTCATGCTCCTCATATTTTTGACACCTTTTGAAGCTCTTCATATTTTTCACACATTTTCATGCTCTTCATGTTTTTCAACACCGTTTCATGCTCCTACTATTATCAGACCGTTTCATGCTCCTCATATTTTGGAAATTTTTTGAAGCTCTTCATATTTTTCAAACCTTTCATGCTCGTCATGTTTTCCAACACCTTTTCATGCTCCTCCTATTTTTTAGCCCGTTTCATGCTCCTCATATTTTTGACACCCTTTGAAGCTCTTCATATTTTTCACACCTTTGCATGCTCTTCATGTTTTTCAACACCGCTTCATGCTAATCCTATTTTTCATACCGTTTCATGCTCCTCATATTTTTCAGACTGTTTCATGCTCCTCATATTTTTGACACCTTTTGAAGCTCTTCATTTTTTCACACCTTTTCATGCTCTTCATGTTTTTCAACACCGTTTCATTCTCCTCATATTTTTCAGAACGTTTCATGATCCTCATTGTTTTCAAACTTTTTCATGCTCCTCATATTTTTCACAACTTTTCATGCTCCTCATATTTTTGACACCCTTTCAAGCTCTTCATATTTTTCAAACATTTTCATGCTCTTCATGTTTTTCAACACCGTTTCATGCTCTTCATATTTTTGAACACTATTTCATGCTCCTCGTATTTTTCAGAACTGTTCATGCTCCTCATTTTTTGACTCCTTTTGAAGCTCTTCATATTTTTCACACCTTTTCATGCTCTTCATGTTTCTCAACACCGATTCATGCTCTTCATATTTTTCACACCTTTCATGCTCTTCATGTTTCTCAACACCGTTTCATGCTCTTTATGTTTTTCAACACCGTTTCATGCTCCTCATATTTTTGACACCTTTTAAAGCTTTTCATATTTTTCACACCTTTTCATGTTCTTCATGATTTTCAACACCGTTTCATGCTCCTCTATTTTTCAGCCCGTTTCATGCTCCTCTATTTTTTAAAACCTTTTGAAGCTCTTCATATTTTTCACATCTTTTCATGCTCTTCATATTTTTCCACACCTTTTCATGCTTCTCATATTTTTCAAACCGTTTCATGCTCCTCATATTTTTGACACCCTTTGAAGCTCTTCATATTTTTCACACTTTTTCATGCTCTTCATGTTTTTCAACAACGTTTCATGCTCCTCCTATTTTTCAGACTGTTTCATGGTCCTCATATTTTGACACCATTTGAAGCTTTTCATATTTTTCACACCTTTTCATGCTTTTTACTTTTTTCAATCCTGTTTCATGCTCCTCATATTTTTCACCCCTTTTCATGCTCCTCATATTTTTGACACCTTTTGAAGCTCTTCATATGTTTCACACCATTTCATGCTTTTTATGTTTCTCAACACTGTTTCATTCTCTTCATGTTTTTCAACAGCGTTTCAGGCTCCTCCTATTTTTCAAACCGTTTCATGCTCCTCATAAATTTCAGACCGTTTCATGCTCCTCACATTTTTGACAACATTTGAAGCTCCTCATATATTTCCCATCTTTACATGCTCTTCATGTTTTTCAGACCATTTCATGCTCCTCATATTTTTGACACCCTTTGAAGCTCTTCATATTTTCCACACATTTTCATGTTCTTCATGATTTTCAACACCGTTTAATGCTCCTCATATTTTTGACACCCTTTGAAACTCTTCATATTTCTCACACATTTTCATGCGCTTCATGTTTTTCAACACCGTTTCATGCTCTTCATATTTTTGAACACCATTTCATGCTCCTCTGATTTTTCACAGCGTTTCATGCTCCTCATTTTTTGACTCCTTTTGAAGCTCTTCATATTTTTCACACCTTTTCATGCTCTTCATGTTTTTCAACAGCGTTTCATGATCTTCATGTTTTTCAAAAACGTTTCATGTTCCTGATATTTTTCAGACTGTTTCATGCTCCTCATACTTTTGACACCTTTTGAAGCTCTTCATATTTTTTTCACCTTTTCATGCTCTTCATATTTTTCCACACCTTTTCATGCTTCTCATATTTTTCAAACCGTTTCATGCTCCTCATATTTTTGACACCCTTTGAAGCTCTTCATATTTTTCACACTTTTTCATGCTCTTCATGTTTTTCAACAACGTTTCATGCTCCTCCTATTTTTCAGACCGTTTCATGGTCCTCATATTTTGACACCATTTGAAGCTTTTCATATTTTTCACACCTTTTCATGCTTTTTACTTTTTTCAATCCTGTTTCATGCTCCTCATATTTTTCACCCCTTTTCATGCTCCTCATATTTTTGACACCTTTTGAAGCTCTTCATATGTTTCACACCATTTCATGCTCTTTATGTTTCTCAACACTGTTTCATTCTCTTCATGTTTTTCAACAGCGTTTCAGGCTCCTCCTATTTTTCAAACCGTTTCATGCTCCTCATAAATTTCAGACCGTTTCATGCTCCTCACATTTTTGACAACATTTGAAGCTCCTCATATATTTCCCATCTTTACATGCTCTTCATGTTTTTCAGACCATTTCATGCTCCTCATTTTTTTCAGACCGCTTCTAGCTCCTCATATTTTTGACACCTTTTGAAGCTCTTCATATTTTTCACACCTTTTCATGCTCTTCATATGTTTCAACACCATTTCATGCTCCTCATATTTTTCAGACCGTTTCCTGCTCCTCCTATTTATGCCACCTTTTGAAGCTCTTCATATTTTTCACAACTTTTCATGCACCTCCTGTTTTTGAAAACCGTTTCATGCTCCTCATAATTTTCAGACCGTTTCATGCTCCTCATATTTTCGACACCCTTTGAAGCTCTTCATATTTTTCACACCTTTTCAAGTTCTTCATGTTTTTCAACACCATTTCATGCTCCTCATATATTTCAGACCTACTCATGCTCCTCATATTTTGGACACCCTTTGAAGCTCTTCATATTTTTCACACCATTTCATTCTGTTCATGTTTTTCAACACCGTTTCATGCTCCTCATATATTTCAGACCTACTCATGCTCCTCATATTTTTGACACCTTTTGAAGCTCTTCATATTTTTCCCAACTTTACATACTCTTCATGTTTTTCAGACCGTTTCATGCTCCTCATAATTTTTAGACCGTTTCATGGTCCTCATATTTTTAACACCTTTTGAAGCTCTTCATATTTTTCACAACTTTTATTGCTCTTCATCTCTTTCAACACCGTTTCATGCTCCTCCTGTTTTTCAGACTATTTCCTGCTCATCATATTTTTGACACCTTTTGAATCTCTTAATATTTTTTGCACCCTTTCATTCTCCTCATGTTATTCAACACCGTTCCATGCTCCTCGTATTTTTCAGACCTTTTCATGTTCCTCGTATTTTTGACACCTTTTCCTGCTCCTCATATTTTTGGCACCTTTTAAAGCTCTTCATATTTTTCACAACTTTTCATGCTCTTCATGTTTTTCAACACCGTTTCATGCTCCTCCTATTTTTCAGACCGTTTCATGCTCCTCATATTTTTTACACCATTGGAAGCTCTTCATATTTTTCCCACTTTTACATGCTAGTCATATTTTTCAGACCGTTTCATGGATTTTTCAGACCGTTTCATGCTCCTCATATTTTTGACACCTTTTGAAGCTCTTCATGTTTTTCACACCTTTTCATGCTCTTCGTGTTTCTCAACCCCGTTTCATGCTCTTCATGTTTTTCAACACCGTTTCATGCTCCTCATATTTTTCAGACCATTTCATCCTCCTCATATTTTTGATCCTTTTTGAATCTCTTCATATTTTTCACACCTTTTCATTCTCTTCATGTTTTTCAACCCCGTTTCATGCTCCTCATATTTTTCAGAACGTTTCATGCACCTTGTAGATTTCACACCTTTTCATGCTCCTCATATTTATCACAACTTTTCATGCTTCTCATATTTTTGACACCTTTTGAAGCTCTTCATATTTTTCACACCTTTTCATGCTCTTCATGTTTTTCAGACCGTTTCATGCTCCTCATATTTTGGACACCTTTTGAAGCTATTCATATTTTTCACACCTTTTCATGCTCTTCATGTTTTCAACACCGTTTCATGCTCCTCATATTTTTCAGACCGTTTCATGCTCCTCATATTTTTGACACAATTTGAAGCGGTACATATTTTTCACACCTTTTCATGCTCTTCATGTTTTTCAACACCGTTTCATGCTACTCCTATTTTACAGACCTTTTCATGCTCCTCATATCTTTGACACCTTTTGAAGCTCTTCATATTTTTCACACCTTTTCAAGCTCTTCATGTTTTTGAACACCGTTTCATGCTCCTCATATTTTTCAGATCTTTTCATGCTACTCATATTTTTGACACCTTTTGAAGCTCTTCATAATTTTCACACATTTTCATGCTCTTCATATTTTTCAACACCGTTTCATGCTCCTCATAATTTTCAGACTGTTTCATGCTCCTCATATTTTTGACACCGTTTGAAGCTGTTCATATTTTTTTCACCATTTCACGCTCTTCATGTTTTTCAACACCGTTTCATGCTCCTCATATTTTTCAGACCGTTCCATGCTCCTCTTATTTTGGACACCTTTTGAAGCTCTTCATAGTTTTCACACCTTTTCATGCTCTTCATGATTTTCAACACATTTCATGTTCTTCATGTTTTTCAACACCATTTCATGCTCCTCCTATTGTTCAAACCATTTCTTGTTCCTCATATTTTTCAGACCGTTTCACAGTTCTAATAATTTTAAGACCGTTACATGCTCCTCATATTTTTCACACCTTTTCATGCTCTTCATGTTTCTCAACAACGTTTCATGCTCCTCCTATATTTCACAACATTTCATGCTCCTCATATTTATCAGACTGTTTCATTATCCTCATATTTTTCACATCTTTTGAAGCTCTTCATATTTTTCCCACCTTTTCGTGCTCTTCATATTTTTCAGACCGTTTCGTGCTCCTCATATTTTGGACACCTTTTGAAGCTGTTCATATTTTTTTCACCATTTCATGCTCTTCATGTTTTTCAACACCATTTAATACTCCTCATATTTTTCAGACCGTTTCATGCTCCTCATATTTTTGACCCTTTTTGAATCTCTTCATATTTTTCACACCTTTTCTTGCTCTTCGTATTTTTCACACTTTTTCATGCTCCTCATATTTTTCACACCGTTTCATGCTCCTCATATTTTTGACACCTTTTTAAGCTCTTCATATTTTACACACCATTTCATGCTCTTCATGTTTTTCAACACCGTTTCATGATCTTGATTTTTTTCAAAACCATTTCATGCTCCTCATTTTTTTGACACCCTTTGAAGCTCTTAATATTTTTCACACCTCTTCATGCTCTTCATGTTTTTCAACACCGTTTGATGCTCCTCATATTTTTCAGAACGTTTCATGCTCCTTGTATTTTTCACAAATTCATGCTCCTTATATTTTTCACACCTTTTCATGCTCTTCATGTTTTTCAACACCGTTTCATTCTCCTCATATATTTCAGAATGTTTCATGCTCTTTGTAGTTTTCACACCTTTTCATGCTCCTCATATTTTTGACACCTTTTGAACTCTTCATATATTTCACACCTTTTCATGCTCTTCATGTTTTTCAACACCGTTTCATGCTGTTCATGTTTTTCAACACCGTTTCATGCTCCTCATATTTTTCAGACCGTTTCATGCTCCTCATATTTTTGACACCTTTTGAAGCTCTTAATATTTGTCAAACTTTTCATGCTCCTCATGATTTCAACACCATTTTATGCTCCTCATGTTTTTCCACACCGTTTCATGCTCCTCATATTTTTCAGACCATTTCATGCTCCTCATATTTTGTACACCCTTTAAAGCCATTCATATTTTTCACACCTTTTCATGCTCTTCATGTTTTTCCACACCATTTCATGCTCCTCATATTTTTCAGACCGTTTCATGCTCCGCATATTTTTGACACCTTTTGAAGCTGTTCAATTTTTTTTCACCTTTTCATGCTCTTCATGTTTTTCAACACCATTTCATGCTCTCATGTTTTTCATCACCGTTTCATGTCCCTCGTATTTTTCAGAGCTTTTCATGTTTCTCATATTTTTGACATCTTTTGAAACTCTTCAAATTTTTCACACCTTTTCATGCTCTTCATGTTTGTCAACACCGTTTCATGCTCGTCATATTTTTTAGACCGTTTCCAGTTACTCATATTTTTGACACCTTTTGAAGCTCTTCATATTTTTCACACTTTTTCCTGCTCTTCATGTTTTTCAACATCGTTTCATGCTCTTCATATTTTTGAACACTGTTTCATGCACCTCGTATTTTTCAGACCGTTTCATGCTCCTCATATTTTTGACACCTTTTGAAGCTCTTCATGTTTTTCACACTTTTTCATGCTCCTCAGGTTTTTCAACACCGTTTATTGTTCCTCATATTTTTCAGACAGTTTCATGCTCCTCATATTTTTCACACCTTTTCATGCTCTTCATGTTTCTCAACACCGTTTCATGCTCCTCCTATATTTCAGAATATTTCATGCTCCTCATATTTATCAGACCGTTTCATGCTCCTCATATTTTTCACACCTTTGGAAGCTCTTCATATTTTTGCCACCTTTTCATGCTCTTCATGTTTTTCAGACCGTTTCATGCTCCTCATATTTTGGACACCTTTTGAAGCTATTCATATTTTTCACACCTTTCCATGCTCTTCATGTTTTCAACACCATTTCACGCTCCTCATAATTTTCACACCGTTTCATGCTCCTCATATTTTTGTCACCATTTGAAGCGGTTCATATTTTTCACATGTTTTCATGATCTGCATGTTTTTCAACTCCGTTTCATGCTCCTCATATTTTTGACACCCTTTGAAGCTCTTCATATTTTTCACACCTTTTCATGCTCTTCATGTTTTTCAAGAACGTTACATACTCTTCTTATTTTTGAACACCGTTTCATGCACCTCGTATTTCTCAGACCGTTTCATGCTCCTCATATTTTTGACACCTTTTGAAGCTGTTCATATTTTTTTCACCATTTCACGCTCTTCATGTTTTTCAACAACGTTTCATGCTCCTCGTGTTTTTCAGAGCTTTTCACGCTTCTCATATTTCTGACACCTTTTGAAGCTCTTCATATTTTTCACACCTTTTCATGTTCTTCATGTTTTTCAACACCGTTTCATGCTCCTCACATTTTTCAGACCGTTTCTTGCTCCTCATATTTTTGACACCTTTTGAAGCTCTTCATATATTTCACACGTTTTCATGCTCTTCATGTTTTTCAACACCGTTTCATGCTCCTCATATTTTTCAGACCGTTTCATGCTCCTCATATTTTTGACACCTTTTGAAGCTCTTCATATTTTTCACACCTTTTCATGCTATTCATGATTTTCAACACCTTTTCATGCTCTTCATGTTTTTCAACACCATTTCATGCTCCTCATATTTTTGACACCCTTTAAGCTCTTCATAATTTTTCACACCTTTAATGCTCTTCATGTTTTTCAACAACGTTTCATGTTCTTCATATTTTTGAACAGCGTTTCATGCACCTCGTATTTCTCGGACCGTTTCATGCTCCTCATATTTTTGACACCTTTTGAAGCTCTTCATATTTTTCACACCTTTTCATGCTCTTCATGTTTCTCAACACTGTTTCATGCTCTTCATGTTTTTCAACACCGTTTAATATCCTCATATTTTTCAGACCGTTTCATGCTCCTCACATTTTTGACCCTTTTTACTCTTCATATTTTTCACACCTTTTCATGCACTTCATGTTTTTCAACAACGTTTCATGCTCTTCCTATTTTACAGATATTTTCATGCTCCTCATATTTTTTACCCTTTTTGAAGCTCTTCATATTTTTCACACCTTTTCTTGCTCATCATGTTTCTCAACACCGTTTCATGCTCTTCATGTTTTTCAACACCATTTAATACTCCTCATATTTTTCAGACCGTTTCATGCTCCTCATATTTTTAACCGTTTTGAAAATCTTCATATTTTTCACACCTTTTCATGCTTCATGTTTTTCAGCACCGTTTCATGCTCCTCATAATTTTCAGACCGTTTCATGCTCCTCATATTTTTGACACCTTCTGAAGCTGTTCATATTTTTTTCACCATTTCACACTCTTTATGTTTTTCAACACCGTTTCATGCTCCTCGTATTTTTCAGAGCTTTTCATGCTTCTCATATTTTTGACACCTTTTGAAGCTCTTCATATTTTTCACACCGTTTCATGCTCTTCATGTTTTTCAACACCGTTTAATGCTCCTCATATTTTTCAGACCGTTTCTTGCTCCTCATATTTTTGACACCCTTTGAAGCTCTTCATATTTTTCACACCTTTTCATGCTATTCATGTTTTCAACACCGTTTCATGCTCCTCATATTTTTCGAACCGTTTCATGCTCCTCATGTTTTTGACACATTTTGAAGCTCTTCATATTTTTCACACCTTCCTGCTCTTCGTATTTTTCTTACTTTTTCATGCTCCTCATATTTTTCACACCTTTGCATGCTCTTCATGTTTCTCAACACCGTTTCATGCTCCTCCTATATTTCAGAACATTTCATGCTCCTCATATTTATCAGACCGTTTCATGCTCCTCATATTTTTCACACCTTTTGAAGCTCTTCATATTTTTCCCACCTTTTCAGGCTCTTCACGTTTTTCAGACCGTTTCATGCTCCTCATATTTTGGACACCTTTTGAAGCTCTTCATATTTTTCACACCTTTTCATGGTCTTCTTGTTTTTCAACACCGTTTCATACTCCTCATATTTTTCAGAGCGTTTCATGCTCCTCATATTTTTGACACCATTTGAAGCGGTTCATATTTTTCACACCTTTTCATGATCTTCATGTTTTTCAACACCGTTTCATGCTCCTCATATTTTTGACACCTTTTGAAGCTCTTCATATTTTTCACACCTTTTCATGCTCTTCATGTTTTTCAACACCATTTTATGCTCCTCATATTTTTCAGAACGTTTCATCCTCCTCGTAGACTTCACACCTTTTCATGCTCCTCATATTTATCACAACTTTTCATGCTCCTCATATTTTTGACACCGTTTGAAGCTTGTCATATTTTTCACACCTTTCATGCTCTTCATGTTTTTCAACACCGTTTATTGCTCCTCATATTTTTCAGACCGTTTCATGCTCCTCGTATTTTTCACACCTTTTGAAGCTCTTCATATTTTTCCCACCTTTTCATGCTCTTCATGTTTTTCAGACCGTTTCATGCTCATCATGTTTTGGACACCTTTTGAAGCTCTTCATATTTGTCACACCTTTTCATGCTCTTCATGTTTTCAAAAACGTTTCATGCTCTTCATATTTTTGAACACCATTTCATGCACCTCGTATTTCTCAGACCGTTTCATCCTCCTCATATTTTTGACACCTTTTGAAACTCTTCATATTTTTCACACCTTTTCATGCTCTTCATGATTCTCCACACCGTTTCATGCTCTTCATGTTTTTCAACACCGTTTAATACTCCTCATATTTTTCAGACCGTTTCATGCTCCTCATATTTTTGACCCTTTTTGAAGCTCTTCATATTTTTCACACCTTTTGTTGCTCTTCGTATTTTTCACACTTTTTCATGATCCTCATATTTTTGATACCTTTTTAAGCTCTTCATATTTTACACACCATTTCATGCTCTTCATGTTTTTCAACACCGTTTCATGATCTTGATGTTTATCAAAACCGTTTCATGCTCCTCATTTTTTTGACACCCTTTGAAGCTCTTCATATTTTTCACACCTCTTCATGCTCTTCATGTTTTTCAACACCGTTTGAGGCTCCTCATATTTTTCAGAAGGTTTCATACTACTCGTATTTTTCACACATTCATGCTCCTCATATTTTTCACACCTTTTCATGCTCTTCATGTGTTTCACCTGCGTTTCATGCTCCTCATATTTTTCAGACCGTTTCATGCTCCTCCTATTTTTGACCCCTTTTGAAGCTCTTCATATTTGTCACACCTTTTCATGCTCTTCATGTTTTTCAACACCATTTCATGTTACTCTTATATGTTCCTCATATTTTTCACAAATTTTCATGCTCCTCATATTTTTGACACCTTTTGAAGCTCTTCATTTTTTCACACATTTTCATGCTCTTATTGTTTTTCAACACTGTTTAATGCTCCTCATATTTTTGACACCCTTTGAAGCTCTTCATATTTTTCACACATTTGCATGCTCTTCATGTTTTTCAACACCTTTTCATGCTATTCATGTTTTTCAACACCGTTTCATGCTCCTAATATTATTCAGACCGTTTCATGCTCCTCATATTTTGGAAACTTTTTGAAGCTCTTCATATTTTTCAAACCTTTTCATGCTCGTCATGTTTTCCAACACCGTTTCATGCTCCTCCTGTTTTTCATACCGTTTCATGCTCCTCATATTTTTGACGCCTTTTGAAGCTCTTCATATTTATCACACCTTGTCATGCTCTTCATGTTTTTAAACACCGTTTCATGCTCCTACTATTTTTCACACCTTTTCATACTCTTCATGTTTTTCAACACCGTTTCATGGTCCTCATATTTTTCAGACTGTTTCATGCTCCTCATATTTTTGACACCTTTTGAAGCTCTTCATATTTTTCACACCTTTTCATGCTCTTCATGCTTTTCAACACTGTTTCAATCTCCTCTTAATTTTCAGACCGTTTCATGCTCCTCATATTTTTGACAAATTTTGAAGCTCTTCATATTTTTCACACCTTCTCATGCTGTTCATGTTTTTCATCACCGTTTCATGCTCCTTGTATTTTTCAGACCGTTTCATGCTCTTCATAATTTGGACACCTTTTTAAGGACTTCATATTTTTCACACCTTTTTATGCTCCTCATGTTTATCAACAACGTTTCATGCTCCTCATAATTTTCAGACCTTTTCAGGCTCCTCATATTTTTGACACCTGTAGAAGCTCTTCATATTTTTCACACATTTTCATGCTCTTATTGTTCTTCAACACTGTTTAATGCTCCTCATATTTTTGACACCCTTTGAAGCTCTTCATATTTTTCACACATTTGCATGCTCTTCATGTTTTTCAACACCGTTTCATGCTCTTCATGTTTTTCAACACCGTTTCATGCTCCTCATATTTTTCTGACCGTTTCATTCTCCCCGTATTTTTGACACATTTTCAACCTCTTCATATTTTTCACACCTTTTCATGATCTTCATGTTTTTCGACACCATTTCATGATCCTCATATTTTTCTGAAATTTTCATACTCCTCGTATTTTTCACACTTTTTCATGCTCCTCATATTTTTCACACCGTTTAATGCTCCTCCTATTTTTGACAACTTTTCAACTCTTCATATTTTTCACAGCTTTTCATGGTCTTCATGTTTTTCAACACCGTTTCATGCTCCTACTATTATTCAGACCGTTTCATGCTCCTCATATTTTGGACACATTTTGAAGCTCTTCATATTTTTCAAACCTTTTCATGCTCTTCATGTTTTCCAACATCGTTTCATGTTCCTCCTATTTTTCAGACCGTTTCATGCTCCTCATATTTTGGACACCTTTTGATGCTCTTCATATTTTTCAAACCTTTTCATGCTCTTCATATTTTTCCACACCTTTTCATGCTTCTCATAATTTGCAGACCGTTTCATGCACCTCATATTTTTGACATCCTTTGAAGCTCATCATATTTTTCACACTTTTTCATGCTCTTCATGTTTTTCAACACCATTTCATGCTCCTCTTATATTTCAGACCGTTTCATGCTCCTCATATTTTGACACCCTTTGAAGCTCTTCATATTTTTCACACCTTTTCATGCTTTTCATGTTTTTCAGTACCGTTTCATGCTCCTACTATTATTCAGACCGTTTCATGCTCCTCATATTTTGGACACCTTTTGAAGCTCTTCATATTTTACAAACCTTTTCATGCTCCTCATATTTTTGACACCTTTTGAACCTCTTCATATGTTTCACACATTTTCATGCTCTTCATGTTTTTCAACACCTTTTCCTGCTCCCTCTACATTTCAGACTGTAAAATGCTCCTCATATTTTTGACACCGTTTGAAGCTTTTCATATTTTTCACACCTTTTCATGCTCTTCATGTTTTTCAGACCATTTCAGGCTCCTCATATTTTTGACACCCTTTGAAGCTCTTCATATTGTTCACACATTTTCATGTTCTTCATGTTTTTCAACACCGTTTAATGCTCCTCATATTTTTGACAACTTTTGAAGCTATTCATATTTTTCCCACCTTTACATGCTCTTCATGTTTCTCAGACCGTTTCATGCTTCTCATATTTTTCAGACCGTTTGATGCTCCTCATATTTTTGACACCTTTTGAAGCTCTTCATATTTTTCACACCTTTTCTTGCTCTTCATGTTTTTCAACATCGTTTGATGCTCCTACTATTTTTCAAACCTTTTCATGCTCCTCATATTTTTCAGACCGTTTCATGCTCCTCATATTTTTGACAACTTTTGAAGTTCTTCACATTTTTCACTCCTTTCATGCTCTTCATGTTTTTCAACACCGTTTGATGTTCCTCCTATTTTTCATACCGTTTCATGCTCCTCATATTTTTCGGACCGTTTCATGCTCCTCATAATTTTGACACCCTTTGAAGCTCTTCATATTGTTCACACCTTTTCATGCACTTCATGTTTTTCAACACCGTTTCATGCTACTCATATTTTTCAGACCGTTTCATTCTCCTCATATTTATGACATCCTTTGAAGCTCTTTTTATTTTTCACACTTTTTCATGCTCTTCATGTTTTTCAACACCGTTTCATGCTCCTACTATTATTCAGACCGTTTCATGCTCCTCATATTTTGGACACCTTTTGAAGCTCTTCATATTTTTCACACCTTTTCATGCTCTTCATGTTTTCGAACACCGTTTCATGCTCCTCCTATTTTTCAGACCGTTTCATGCTCCTCATATTTTTGACACCTTTCGAAGCTCTTCATATTTTTCACACCTTTTCATGCTCTTCATGCTTTTCAACACCGTTTCATGCTCCTTATATTTTTCAGACGTTTCATGCTCCTTATATTTTGAACACCTTTTGAAGGACTTCATATTTTTCACCCCTTTTTATGCTCTTCATGTTTATCAACAACGTTTCATGCTCCTCATAAGTTTCAGACCTTTTCATGCTCCTCATATTTTTCCCACCTTTTGAAGCTCTTCATATTTTTCACACCTTTTCATGCTCTTCATGTGTTTCACCTGCGTTTCATGCTCCTCATATTTTAGACCGTTTCATGCTCCTCGTATTTTTCACACATTTTTATGCTCCTCATATTTTTCACACCGTTTCATGCTCCTCCTATTTTTGACCCCTTTTGAAGCTCTTCATATTTGTCACACCTTTTCATGCTCTTCATTTTTTTCAACACCATTTCATGATAATCATATATTTCAGAATGTTTCATGCTCTTCGTAGTTTTCACACCTTTTCATGTTCCTCATATTTTTCACAAATTTTCATGCTCCTCATATTTTTGACACCTTTTGAAGCTCTTCATATTTTTCACACATTTTCATGCTCTTATTGTTTTTCAACACTGTTTAATGCTCCTCATATTTTTGACACCCTTTGAAGCTCTTCATATTTTTCACACATTTGCATGCTCTTCATGTTTTTCAACACCTTTTCATGCTCTTCATGTTTTTCAACACCGTTTCATGCTCCTACTATTATTCAGACCGTTTCATGCTCCTCATATTTTGGAAATTTTTTGAAGCTCTTCACATTTTTCAAACCTTTTCATTCTCGTCATGTTTTCCAACACCGTTTCATGCTCCTCCTATTTTTCAGCCCTTTTCATGCTCCTCATATTTTGACACCCTTTGAAGCTCTTCATATTTTTCACACATTTGCATGCTCTTCATGTTTTTCAACACCGCTTCATGCTAATTCTATTTTTCATACCGTTTCATGCTCCTCATATTTTTGACACCTTTTGAAGCTCTTCATTTTTTTCACACCTTTTCATGCTCTTATTGTTTTTCAACACCGTTTAATGCTCCTCATTTTTGACACCCTTTCAAGCTCTTCATATTTTTCAAGCATTTTCATGCTCTTCATGTTTTTCAACACCGTTTCATGCTCTTCATATTTTTGAACATTATTTCATGCTCCTCGTATTTTTCAGAACTTTTCATGCTCCTCATTTTTTGACTCTTTTTGAAGCTCTTCATATTTCTCACACCTTTTCATGCTCTTCATATTTCTCAACACCGATTCATGCACTTCATATTTTTCACGCCGTTTCATGCTCTTCATGTTTCTCAACACCGTTTCATGCTCTTTATGTTTTTCAACACCGTTTCATGCTCCTCATATTTTTGACACCTTTTAAAGCTCTTCATATTTTTCACACCTTTTCATGTTCTTCATGTTTTTCAACACCGTTTCATGCTCTTCATGTTTTTCAACACCATTTAATACTCCTCATATTTTTCAGACCGTTTCATGCTCCTCATATTTTTAACCGTTTTGAAAATCTTCATATTTTTCACACCTTTTCATGCTTCATGTTTTTCAGCACCGTTTCATGCTCCTCATAATTTTCAGACCGTTTCATGCTCCTCATATTTTTGACACCTTCTGAAGCTGTTCATATTTTTTTCACCATTTCACACTCTTTATGTTTTTCAACACCGTTTCATGCTCCTCGTATTTTTCAGAGCTTTTCATGCTTCTCATATTTTTGACACCTTTTGAAGCTCTTCATATTTTTCACACCGTTTCATGCTCTTCATGTTTTTCAACACCGTTTAATGCTCCTCATATTTTTCAGACCGTTTCTTGCTCCTCATATTTTTGACACCCTTTGAAGCTCTTCATATTTTTCACACCTTTTCATGCTATTCATGTTTTCAACACCGTTTCATGCTCCTCATATTTTTCGAACCGTTTCATGCTCCTCATGTTTTTGACACATTTTGAAGCTCTTCATATTTTTCACACCTTCCTGCTCTTCGTATTTTTCTTACTTTTTCATGCTCCTCATATTTTTCACACCTTTGCATGCTCTTCATGTTTCTCAACACCGTTTCATGCTCCTCCTATATTTCAGAACATTTCATGCTCCTCATATTTATCAGACCGTTTCATGCTCCTCATATTTTTCACACCTTTTGAAGCTCTTCATATTTTTCCCACCTTTTCAGGCTCTTCACGTTTTTCAGACCGTTTCATGCTCCTCATATTTTGGACACCTTTTGAAGCTCTTCATATTTTTCACACCTTTTCATGGTCTTCTTGTTTTTCAACACCGTTTCATACTCCTCATATTTTTCAGAGCGTTTCATGCTCCTCATATTTTTGACACCATTTGAAGCGGTTCATATTTTTCACACCTTTTCATGATCTTCATGTTTTTCAACACCGTTTCATGCTCCTCATATTTTTGACACCTTTTGAAGCTCTTCATATTTTTCACACCTTTTCATGCTCTTCATGTTTTTCAACACCATTTTATGCTCCTCATATTTTTCAGAACGTTTCATCCTCCTCGTAGACTTCACACCTTTTCATGCTCCTCATATTTATCACAACTTTTCATGCTCCTCATATTTTTGACACCGTTTGAAGCTTGTCATATTTTTCACACCTTTCATGCTCTTCATGTTTTTCAACACCGTTTATTGCTCCTCATATTTTTCAGACCGTTTCATGCTCCTCGTATTTTTCACACCTTTTGAAGCTCTTCATATTTTTCCCACCTTTTCATGCTCTTCATGTTTTTCAGACCGTTTCATGCTCATCATGTTTTGGACACCTTTTGAAGCTCTTCATATTTGTCACACCTTTTCATGCTCTTCATGTTTTCAAAAACGTTTCATGCTCTTCATATTTTTGAACACCATTTCATGCACCTCGTATTTCTCAGACCGTTTCATCCTCCTCATATTTTTGACACCTTTTGAAACTCTTCATATTTTTCACACCTTTTCATGCTCTTCATGATTCTCCACACCGTTTCATGCTCTTCATGTTTTTCAACACCGTTTAATACTCCTCATATTTTTCAGACCGTTTCATGCTCCTCATATTTTTGACCCTTTTTGAAGCTCTTCATATTTTTCACACCTTTTGTTGCTCTTCGTATTTTTCACACTTTTTCATGATCCTCATATTTTTGATACCTTTTTAAGCTCTTCATATTTTACACACCATTTCATGCTCTTCATGTTTTTCAACACCGTTTCATGATCTTGATGTTTATCAAAACCGTTTCATGCTCCTCATTTTTTTGACACCCTTTGAAGCTCTTCATATTTTTCACACCTCTTCATGCTCTTCATGTTTTTCAACACCGTTTGAGGCTCCTCATATTTTTCAGAAGGTTTCATACTACTCGTATTTTTCACACATTCATGCTCCTCATATTTTTCACACCTTTTCATGCTCTTCATGTGTTTCACCTGCGTTTCATGCTCCTCATATTTTTCAGACCGTTTCATGCTCCTCCTATTTTTGACCCCTTTTGAAGCTCTTCATATTTGTCACACCTTTTCATGCTCTTCATGTTTTTCAACACCATTTCATGTTACTCTTATATGTTCCTCATATTTTTCACAAATTTTCATGCTCCTCATATTTTTGACACCTTTTGAAGCTCTTCATTTTTTCACACATTTTCATGCTCTTATTGTTTTTCAACACTGTTTAATGCTCCTCATATTTTTGACACCCTTTGAAGCTCTTCATATTTTTCACACATTTGCATGCTCTTCATGTTTTTCAACACCTTTTCATGCTATTCATGTTTTTCAACACCGTTTCATGCTCCTAATATTATTCAGACCGTTTCATGCTCCTCATATTTTGGAAACTTTTTGAAGCTCTTCATATTTTTCAAACCTTTTCATGCTCGTCATGTTTTCCAACACCGTTTCATGCTCCTCCTGTTTTTCATACCGTTTCATGCTCCTCATATTTTTGACGCCTTTTGAAGCTCTTCATATTTATCACACCTTGTCATGCTCTTCATGTTTTTAAACACCGTTTCATGCTCCTACTATTTTTCACACCTTTTCATACTCTTCATGTTTTTCAACACCGTTTCATGGTCCTCATATTTTTCAGACTGTTTCATGCTCCTCATATTTTTGACACCTTTTGAAGCTCTTCATATTTTTCACACCTTTTCATGCTCTTCATGCTTTTCAACACTGTTTCAATCTCCTCTTAATTTTCAGACCGTTTCATGCTCCTCATATTTTTGACAAATTTTGAAGCTCTTCATATTTTTCACACCTTCTCATGCTGTTCATGTTTTTCATCACCGTTTCATGCTCCTTGTATTTTTCAGACCGTTTCATGCTCTTCATAATTTGGACACCTTTTTAAGGACTTCATATTTTTCACACCTTTTTATGCTCCTCATGTTTATCAACAACGTTTCATGCTCCTCATAATTTTCAGACCTTTTCAGGCTCCTCATATTTTTGACACCTGTAGAAGCTCTTCATATTTTTCACACATTTTCATGCTCTTATTGTTCTTCAACACTGTTTAATGCTCCTCATATTTTTGACACCCTTTGAAGCTCTTCATATTTTTCACACATTTGCATGCTCTTCATGTTTTTCAACACCGTTTCATGCTCTTCATGTTTTTCAACACCGTTTCATGCTCCTCATATTTTTCTGACCGTTTCATTCTCCCCGTATTTTTGACACATTTTCAACCTCTTCATATTTTTCACACCTTTTCATGATCTTCATGTTTTTCGACACCATTTCATGATCCTCATATTTTTCTGAAATTTTCATACTCCTCGTATTTTTCACACTTTTTCATGCTCCTCATATTTTTCACACCGTTTAATGCTCCTCCTATTTTTGACAACTTTTCAACTCTTCATATTTTTCACAGCTTTTCATGGTCTTCATGTTTTTCAACACCGTTTCATGCTCCTACTATTATTCAGACCGTTTCATGCTCCTCATATTTTGGACACATTTTGAAGCTCTTCATATTTTTCAAACCTTTTCATGCTCTTCATGTTTTCCAACATCGTTTCATGTTCCTCCTATTTTTCAGACCGTTTCATGCTCCTCATATTTTGGACACCTTTTGATGCTCTTCATATTTTTCAAACCTTTTCATGCTCTTCATATTTTTCCACACCTTTTCATGCTTCTCATAATTTGCAGACCGTTTCATGCACCTCATATTTTTGACATCCTTTGAAGCTCATCATATTTTTCACACTTTTTCATGCTCTTCATGTTTTTCAACACCATTTCATGCTCCTCTTATATTTCAGACCGTTTCATGCTCCTCATATTTTGACACCCTTTGAAGCTCTTCATATTTTTCACACCTTTTCATGCTTTTCATGTTTTTCAGTACCGTTTCATGCTCCTACTATTATTCAGACCGTTTCATGCTCCTCATATTTTGGACACCTTTTGAAGCTCTTCATATTTTACAAACCTTTTCATGCTCCTCATATTTTTGACACCTTTTGAACCTCTTCATATGTTTCACACATTTTCATGCTCTTCATGTTTTTCAACACCTTTTCCTGCTCCCTCTACATTTCAGACTGTAAAATGCTCCTCATATTTTTGACACCGTTTGAAGCTTTTCATATTTTTCACACCTTTTCATGCTCTTCATGTTTTTCAGACCATTTCAGGCTCCTCATATTTTTGACACCCTTTGAAGCTCTTCATATTGTTCACACATTTTCATGTTCTTCATGTTTTTCAACACCGTTTAATGCTCCTCATATTTTTGACAACTTTTGAAGCTATTCATATTTTTCCCACCTTTACATGCTCTTCATGTTTCTCAGACCGTTTCATGCTTCTCATATTTTTCAGACCGTTTGATGCTCCTCATATTTTTGACACCTTTTGAAGCTCTTCATATTTTTCACACCTTTTCTTGCTCTTCATGTTTTTCAACATCGTTTGATGCTCCTACTATTTTTCAAACCTTTTCATGCTCCTCATATTTTTCAGACCGTTTCATGCTCCTCATATTTTTGACAACTTTTGAAGTTCTTCACATTTTTCACTCCTTTCATGCTCTTCATGTTTTTCAACACCGTTTGATGTTCCTCCTATTTTTCATACCGTTTCATGCTCCTCATATTTTTCGGACCGTTTCATGCTCCTCATAATTTTGACACCCTTTGAAGCTCTTCATATTGTTCACACCTTTTCATGCACTTCATGTTTTTCAACACCGTTTCATGCTACTCATATTTTTCAGACCGTTTCATTCTCCTCATATTTATGACATCCTTTGAAGCTCTTTTTATTTTTCACACTTTTTCATGCTCTTCATGTTTTTCAACACCGTTTCATGCTCCTACTATTATTCAGACCGTTTCATGCTCCTCATATTTTGGACACCTTTTGAAGGTCTTCATATTTTTCACCCCTTTTCATGCTCTTCATGTTTTCGAACACCGTTTCATGCTCCTCCTATTTTTCAGACCGTTTCATGCTCCTCATATTTTTGACACCTTTCGAAGCTCTTCATATTTTTCACACCTTTTCATGCTCTTCATGTTTTTCAACACCGTTTCATGCTCCTTATATTTTTCAGACGTTTCATGCTCCTTATATTTTGAACACCTTTTGAAGGACTTCATATTTTTCACCCCTTTTTATGCTCTTCATGTTTATCAACAACGTTTCATGCTCCTCATAAGTTTCAGACCTTTTCATGCTCCTCATATTTTTCCCACCTTTTGAAGCTCTTCATATTTTTCACACCTTTTCATGCTCTTCATGTGTTTCACCTGCGTTTCATGCTCCTCATATTTTAGACCGTTTCATGCTCCTCGTATTTTTCACACATTTTTATGCTCCTCATATTTTTCACACCGTTTCATGCTCCTCCTATTTTTGACCCCTTTTGAAGCTCTTCATATTTGTCACACCTTTTCATGCTCTTCATTTTTTTCAACACCATTTCATGATAATCATATATTTCAGAATGTTTCATGCTCTTCGTAGTTTTCACACCTTTTCATGTTCCTCATATTTTTCACAAATTTTCATGCTCCTCATATTTTTGACACCTTTTGAAGCTCTTCATATTTTTCACACATTTTCATGCTCTTATTGTTTTTCAACACTGTTTAATGCTCCTCATATTTTTGACACCCTTTGAAGCTCTTCATATTTTTCACACATTTGCATGCTCTTCATGTTTTTCAACACCTTTTCATGCTCTTCATGTTTTTCAACACCGTTTCATGCTCCTACTATTATTCAGACCGTTTCATGCTCCTCATATTTTGGAAATTTTTTGAAGCTCTTCACATTTTTCAAACCTTTTCATTCTCGTCATGTTTTCCAACACCGTTTCATGCTCCTCCTATTTTTCAGCCCGTTTCATGCTCCTCATATTTTGACACCCTTTGAAGCTCTTCATATTTTTCACACATTTGCATGCTCTTCATGTTTTTCAACACCGCTTCATGCTAATTCTATTTTTCATACCGTTTCATGCTCCTCATATTTTTGACACCTTTTGAAGCTCTTCATTTTTTTCACACCTTTTCATGCTCTTATTGTTTTTCAACACCGTTTAATGCTCCTCATTTTTGACACCCTTTCAAGCTCTTCATATTTTTCAAGCATTTTCATGCTCTTCATGTTTTTCAACACCGTTTCATGCTCTTCATATTTTTGAACATTATTTCATGCTCCTCGTATTTTTCAGAACTTTTCATGCTCCTCATTTTTTGACTCTTTTTGAAGCTCTTCATATTTCTCACACCTTTTCATGCTCTTCATATTTCTCAACACCGATTCATGCACTTCATATTTTTCACGCCGTTTCATGCTCTTCATGTTTCTCAACACCGTTTCATGCTCTTTATGTTTTTCAACACCGTTTCATGCTCCTCATATTTTTGACACCTTTTAAAGCTCTTCATATTTTTCACACCTTTTCATGTTCTTCATGTTTTTCAACACCGTTTCATGCTCTTCATGTTTTTCAACACCGTTTCATGGTCCGCATATTTTACAGACCGTTTCATGCTCCTCATATTTTTGACACATTTTCAACCTCTTCATATTTTTCACACCGTTTCATGCTCCTCCTATTTTTGACCCCTTTTGAAGCTCTTCATATTTGTCACACCTTTTCATGCTCTTCATTTTTTTCAACACCATTTCATGATAATCATATATTTCAGAATGTTTCATGCTCTTCGTAATTTTCACACCTTTTCATGTTCCTCATATTTTTCACAAATTTTCATGCTCCTCATATTTTTGACACCTTTTGAAGCTCTTCATATTTTTCACACATTTTCATGCTCTTATTGTTTTTCAACACTGTTTAATGCTCCTCATATTTTTGACAACTTTTGAAGCTCTTCATATTTTTCACACATTTGCATGCTCTTCATGTTTTTCAACACCGTTTCATGCTCCTACTATTATCAGACCGTTTCATGCTCCTCATATTTTGGAAATTTTTTGAAGCTCTTCACATTTTTCACTCCTTTCATGCTCTTCATGTTTTCAACACCGTTTGATGCTCCTCCTATTTTTCATACCGTTTCATGCTCCTCATATTTTTCAGACCGTTTCATTGTCCTCATATTTTTGACATCCTTTGAAGCTCTTCATATTTTTCACACTTTTTCATGCTCTTCATGTTTTTCAACACAGTTTCATGCTCCTACTATTATTCAGACCGTTTCATGCTCCTCATATTTTGGACACATTTTGAAGCTCTTCATATTTTTCAAACCCTTTCATGCTCTTCATGTTTTCCAACACCGTTTCATGCTCCTCCTATTTTTCAGACTGTTTCATGCTCCTCATATTTTTCCCACCTTTTGAAGCTCTTCATATTTTTCACACCTTTTCATGCTCTTCATGTGTTTCACCTCCGTTTCATGCTCCTCATATTTTCCAGACCGTTTCATGCTCCTCGTATTTTTCACACATTTTTATGCTCCTCATATTTTTCACACCGTTTCATGCTCCTCCTATTTTTGACCCCTTTTGAAGCTCTTCATATCTGTCACACCTTTTCATGCTCTTCATGTTTTTCAACACAATTTCATGTTACTCATATATTTCAGAATGTTTCATGCTCTTCATAGTTTTCACACTTTTTCATGTTCCTCATATTTTTCACAAATTTTCATGCTCCTCATATTTTTGACACCTTTTGAAGCTCTTCATATTTTTCACACATTTTCATGCTCTTCATGTTTTTCAACACCGTTTCATGCTCCTACTATTATCAGACCGTTTCATGCTCCTCATATTTTGGAAATTTTTTGAAGCTCTTCATATTTTTCAAACCTTTCATGCTCGTCATGTTTTCTAACACCTTTTCATGCTCCTCCTATTTTTTAGCCCGTTTCATGCTCCTCATATTTTTGACACCCTTTGAAGCTCTTCATATTTTTCACACCTTTGCATGCTCTTCATGTTTTTCAACACCGCTTCATGCTAATCCTATTTTTCATACCGTTTCATGCTCCTCATATTTTTCAGACTGTTTCATGCTCCTCATATTTTTGACACCTTTTGAAGCTCTTCATTTTTTTCACACCTTTTCATGCTCTTCATGTTTTTCAACACCGTTTCATTCTCCTCATATTTTTCAGAACGTTTCATGATCCTCGTTGTTTTCAAACTTTTTCATGCTCCTCATATTTTTCACAACTTTTCATGCTCCTCATATTTTTGACACCCTTTCAAGCTCTTCATATTTTTCAAACATTTTCATGCTCTTCATGTTTTTCAACACCGTTTCATGCTCTTCATATTTTTGAACACTATTTCATGCTCCTCGTATTTTTCAGAACTGTTCATGCTCCTCATTTTTTGACTCCTTTTGAAGCTCTTCATATTTTTCACACCTTTTCATGCTCTTCATGTTTCTCAACACCGATTCATGCTCTTCATATTTTTCACACCTTTCATGCTCTTCATGTTTCTCAACACCGATTCATGCTCTTTATGTTTTTCAACACCGTTTCATGCTCATCATATTTTTGACACCTTTTAAAGCTTTTCATATTTTTCACACCTTTTCATGTTCTTCATGATTTTCAACACCGTTTCATGCTCCTCTATTTTTCAGCCCGTTTCATGCTCCTGTATTTTTTAAAACCTTTTGAAGCTCTTCATATTTTTCACATCTTTTCATGCTCTTCATGTTTTTCAACACCGTTTCATGCTCTTCATGTTTTCCACAACGTTTCATGCTACTCCTGTTTTTCAGACCGTTTGATACTCCTCATATTTTTGACACCTTTTGAAGCTCTTCATATTTTTCACACCTTTTCTTGCTCTTCATGTTTTTCAACTCCGTTTGACGCTCCTACTATTTTTCACACAGTTTCATGCTCCTCATATTTTTCAGACCGTTTCCTGCTCTTCATGTTTGTCAACACCGTTTCATGCTCCTCATTTTTTTTCAGACCGTTTCATTCTCCTCATATTTTTGACATTTTTTGAAGCTCTTCACATTTTTCACTCCTTTTCATGCTCTTCATGTTTTTCAACACCGTTTGACGCTCCTCCTATTTTTCTTACCGTTTCATGCTTCTCATATTTTTCAGATCGTTTCATGCTCTTCATATTTTTGACACCTTTTTAAGCTCTTCATATTTTTCAAACCTTTACATGCTCTTCATGTTTTTCAGACCATTTCATGCTCCTCATATTTTTGACACCCTTTGAAGCTCTTCATATTTTCCACACATTTTCATGTTCTTCATGATTTTCAACACCGTTTAATGCTCCTCATATTTTTGACACCCTTTGAAACTCTTCATATTTCTCACACATTTTCATGCGCTTCATGTTTTTCAACACCGTTTCATGCTCTTCATATTTTTGAACACCATTTCATGCTCCTCTGATTTTTCACAGCGTTTCATGCTCCTCATTTTTTGACTCCTTTTGAAGCTCTTCATATTTTTCACACCTTTTCATGCTCTTCATGTTTTTCAACAGCGTTTCATGATCTTCATGTTTTTCAACAACGTTTCATGTTCCTGATATTTTTCAGACTGTTTCATGCTCCTCATACTTTTGACACCTTTTGAAGCTCTTCATATTTTTTTCACCTTTTCATGCTCTTCATATTTTTCCACACCTTTTCATGCTTCTCATATTTTTCAAACCGTTTCATGCTCCTCATATTTTTGACACCCTTTGAAGCTCTTCATATTTTTCACACTTTTTCATGCTCTTCATGTTTTTCAACAATGTTTCATGCTCCTCCTATTTTTCAGACCGTTTCATGGTCCTCATATTTTGACACCATTTGAAGCTTTTCATATTTTTCACACCTTTTCATGCTTTTTACTTTTTTCAATCCCGTTTCATGCTCCTCATATTTTTCACACCTTTTCATGCTCCTCATATTTTTGACACCTTTTGAAGCTCTTCATATGTTTCACACCATTTCATGCTCTTTATGTTTCTCAACACTGTTTCATTCTCTTCATGTTTTTCAACAGCGTTTCAGGCTCCTCCTATTTTTCAAACCGTTTCATGCTCCTCATAAATTTCAGACCGTTTCATGCTCCTCACATTTTTGACAACATTTGAAGCTCCTCATATATTTCCCATCTTTACATGCTCTTCATGTTTTTCAGACCATTTCATGCTCCTCATTTTTTTCAGACCGCTTCTAGCTCCTCATATTTTTGACACCTTTTGAAGCTCTTCATATTTTTCACACCTTTTCATGCTCTTCATATGTTTCAACACCATTTCATGCTCTTCATTATTTCAGACCGTTTCCTGCTCCTCCTATTTATGCCACCTTTTGAAGCTCTTCATATTTTTCACAACTTTTTATGCACCTCCTGTTTTTGAAAACCGTTTCATGCTCCTCATAATTTTCAGACCGTTTCATGCTCCTCATATTTTCGACACCCTTTGAAGCTCTTCATATTTTTCACACCTTTTCAAGTTCTTCATGTTTTTCAACACCATTTCATGCTCCTCATATATTTCAGACCTACTCATGCTCCTCATATTTTTGACACCCTTTAAAGCTCTTCATATTGTTCACACATTTTCATGTTCTTCATGTTTTTCAACACAGTTTAATGCTCCTCATATTTTTGACACCTTTTGAAGCTCTTCATATTTTTCCCAACTTTACATACTCTTCATGTTTTTCAGACCGTTTCATGCTCCTCATAATTTTTAGACCGTTTCATGGTCCTCATATTTTTAACACCTTTTGAAGCTCTTCATATTTTTCACAACTTTTATTGCTCTTCATCTCTTTCAACACCGTTTCATGCTCCTCCTGTTTTTCAGACTATTTCCTGCTCGTCATATTTTTGACACCTTTTGAATCTCTTAATATTTTTTGCACCCTTTCATTCTCCTCATGTTATTCAACACCGTTCCATGCTCCTCGTATTTTTCAGACCTTTTCATGTTCCTCGTATTTTTGACACCTTTTCCTGCTCCTCATATTTTTGGCACCTTTTAAAGCTCTTCATATTTTTCACAACTTTTCATGCTCTTCATGTTTTTCAACACCGTTTCATGCTCCTTCTATTTTTCAGACCGTTTCATGCTCCTCATATTTTTTACACCATTGGAAGCTCTTCATATTTTTCCCACTTTTACATGCTAGTCATATTTTTCAGACCGTTTCATGGATTTTTCAGACCGTTTCATGCTCCTCATATTTTTGACACCTTTTGAAGCTCTTCATGTTTTTCACACCTTTTCATGCTCTTCGTGTTTCTCAACCCCGTTTCATGCTCTTCATGTTTTTCAACACCGTTTCATGCTCCTCATATTTTTCAGACCATTTCATCCTCCTCATATTTTGACCCTTTTTGAATCTCTTCATATTTTTCACACCTTTTCATTCTCTTCATGTTTTTCAACCCCGTTTCATGCTCCTCATATTTTTCAGAACGTTTCATGCACCTTGTAGATTTCACACCTTTTCATGCTCCTCATATTTATCACAACTTTTCATGCTTCTCATATTTTTGACACCTTTTGAAGCTCTTCATATTTTTCACACCTTTTCATGCTCTTCATGTTTTTCAGACCGTTTCATGCTCCTCATATTTTGGACACCTTTTGAAGCTATTCATATTTTTCACACCTTTTCATGCTCTTCATGTTTTCAACACCGTTTCATGCTCCTCATATTTTTCAGACCGTTTCATGCTCCTCATATTTTTGACACAATTTGAAGCGGTACATATTTTTCACACCTTTTCATGATCTTCATGTTTTTCAACAACGTTTCATGCTCCGCATATTTTTGCACCTTTTGAAGCTCTTCATATTTTTCACACCTTTTCATGCTCTTCATGTTTTTCAACACCGTTTCATGCTACTCCTATTTTTCAGACCTTTTCATGCTCCTCATATCTTTGACACCTTTTGAAGCTCTTCATATTTTTCACACCTTTTCAAGCTCTTCATGTTTTTGAACACCGTTTCATGCTCCTCATATTTTTCAGATCTTTTCATGCTCCTCATATTTTTGACACCTTTTGAAGCTCTTCATAATTTTCACACATTTTCATGCTCTTCATGTTTTTCAACACCGTTTCATGCTCCTCATAATTTTCAGACTGTTTCATGCTCCTCATATTTTTGACACCGTTTGAAGCTGTTCATATTTTTTTCACCATTTCACGCTCTTCATGTTTTTCAACACCGTTTCATGCTCCTCATATTTTTCAGACCGTTCCATGCTCCTCTTATTTTGGACACCTTTTGAAGCTCTTCATAGTTTTCACACCTTTTCATGCTCTTCATGATTTTCAACACATTTCATGTTCTTCATGTTTTTCAACACCATTTCATGCTCCTCCTATTGTTCAGACCATTTCTTGTTCCTCATATTTTTCAGACCGTTTCACAATTCTAATAATTTTAAGACCGTTACATGCTCCTCATATTTTTCACACCTTTTCATGCTCTTCATGTTTCTCAACAACGTTTCATGCTCCTCCTATATTTCACAACATTTCATGCTCCTCATATTTATCAGACTGTTTCATTATCCTCATATTTTTCACATCTTTTGAAGCTCTTCATATTTTTCCCACCTTTTCGTGCTCTTCATATTTTTCAGACCGTTTCATGCTCCTCATATTTTGGACACCTTTTGAAGCTGTTCATATTTTTTTCACCATTTCATGCTCTTCATGTTTTTCAACACCATTTAATACTCCTCATATTTTTCAGACTGTTTCATGCTCCTCATATTTTTGACCCTTTTTGAATCTCTTCATATTTTTCACACCTTTTCTTGCTCTTTGTATTTTTCACACTTTTTCATGCTCCTCATATTTTTCACACCGTTTCATGCTCCTCATATTTTTGACACCTTTTTAAGCTCTTCATATTTTACACACCATTTCATGCTCTTCATGTTTTTCAACACCGTTTCATGATCTTGATGTTTATCAAAACCGTTTCATGCTCCTCATTTTTTTGACACCCTTTGAAGCTCTTCATATTTTTCACACCTCTTCATGCTCTTCATGTTTTTCAACACCGTTTGATGCTCCTCATATTTTTCAGAACGTTTCATGCTCCTTGTATTTTTCACACATTCATGCTCCTTATATTTTTCACACCTTTTCATGCTCTTCATGTTTTTCAACACCGTTTCATTCTCCTCATATATTTCAGAATGTTTCATGCTCCTTGTAGTTTTCACACCTTTTCATGCTCCTCATATTTTTGACACCTTTTGAACTCTTCATATATTTCACACCTTTTCATGCTCTTCATGTTTTTCAACACCGTTTCATGCTGTTCATGTTTTTCAACACCGTTTCATGCTCCTCATATTTTTCAGACCGTTTCATGCTCCTCATATTTTTGACACCTTTTGAAGCTCTTAATATTTGTCAAACTTTTCATGCTCCTCATGATTTCAACACCATTTTATGCTCCTCATGTTTTTCCACACCGTTTCATGCTCCTCATATTTTTCAGACCATTTCATGCTCCTCATATTTTGTACACCCTTTAAAGCCATTCATATTTTTCACACCTTTTCATGCTCTTCATGTTTGTCAACACCGTTTCAAGCACCTCATATTTTTCAGACCGTTTCATGCTCGTAATATTTTTGACACCTTTTGAAGCTCTTCATATTTTTCACACCTTTTCATGCTTTTCATGTTTCTCAACACCGCTTCATGCTAATCCTATTTTTCATACCGTTTCATGCTCCTCATATTTTTCAGACTGTTTCCTGCTCCTCATATTTTTGACACCTTTTGAAGCTCTTCATTTTTTTCATACCTTTTCATGCTCTTCATGTTTTTCAACACCGTTTCATTCTCCTCATATTTTTCAGAACGTTTCATGATCCTCGTTGTTTCCAAACTTTTTCATGCTCCTCATATTTTTCACAACTTTTCATGCTCCTCATATTTTTGACACCCTTTCAAGCTCTTCATATTTTTCAAACATTTTCATGCTCTTCATGTTTTTCAACACCGTTTCATGCTCTTCATATTTTTGAACACTATTTCATGCTCCTCGTATTTTTCAGAACTGTTCATGCTCCTCATTTTTTGACTCCTTTTGAAGCTCTTCATATTTTTCACACCTTTTCATGCTCTTCATGTTTCTCAACACCGATTCATGCTCTTCATATTTTTCACACCTTTCATGCTCTTCATGTTTCTCAACACCGTTTCATGCTCTTTATGTTTTTCAACACCGTTTCATGCTCCTCATATTTTTGACACCTTTTAAAGCTTTTCATATTTTTCACACCTTTTCATGTTCTTCATGATTTTCAACACCGTTTCATGCTCCTCTATTTTTCAGCCCGTTTCATGCTCCTCTATTTTTTAAAACCTTTTGAAGCTCTTCATATTTTTCACATCTTTTCATGCTCTTCATGTTTTTCAACACCGTTTCATGCTCTTCATGTTTTTCCACACCGTTTCATGCTACTCCTGTTTTTCAGACCGTTTGATACTCCTCATATTTTTGACACCTTTTGAAGCTCTTCATATTTTTCACACCTTTTCTTGCTCTTCATGTTTTTCAACTCCGTTTGACGCTCCTACTATTTTTCACACAGTTTCATGCTCCTCATATTTTTCAGACCTTTTCATGCTCTTCATGTTTGTCAACACCGTTTCATGCTCCTCATTTTTTTTCAGACCGTTTCATTCTCCTCATATTTTTGACATTTTTTGAAGCTCTTCACATTTTTCACATCTTTTCATGCTCTTCATGTTTTTCAACACCGTTTCTAGCTCTTCATGTTTTTCCACACCGTTTCATGCTACTCCTGTTTTTCAGACCGTTTGATGCTCCTCATATTTTTGACACCTTTTGATGCTGTTCATATTTTTCACACCTTTTCTTGCTCTTCATGTTTTTCAACTCCGTTTGACGGTCCTACTATTTTTCATACAGTTTCATGCTCCTCATATTTTTCAGACCGTTTCATGCTCCTCATATTTTTGACAACTTTTGAAGCTATTCACATTTTACACTACTTTTCATGCTCTTCATGCTTTTCAACACCGTTTGATGCTCCTCCTATTTTTCATACCGTTTCATGCTCCTCATATTTTTCAGACCGTTTCATGCTCCTCATATTTTTGACAACTTTTGAAGCTCTTCACATTTTTCACTCCTTTCATGCTCTTCATGTTTTCAACACCGTTTGATGCTCCTCCTATTTTTCATACCGCTTCATGCTCCTCATATTTTACAGACCGTTTCATGCTCCTCATAATTTTGACAGCCTTTGAAGCTCTTCATATTTTTCACACTTTTTCATGCTCTTCATGTTTTTCAACACAGTTTCATGCTCCTACTATTATTCAGACCGTTTCATGCTCCTCATTTTTTGGACACATTTTGAAGCTCTTCATATTTTTCAAACCCTTTCATGCTCTTCATGTTTTCCAACACCGTTTCATGCTCCTCCTATTTTTCAGACCGTTTCATGCTCCTCATATTTTTCCCACCTTTTGAAGCTCTTCATATTTTTCACACCTTTTCATGCTCTTCATGTGTTTCACCTCCGTTTCATGCTCCTCATATTTTCCAGACCGTTTCATGCTCCTCGTATTTTTCACACAGTTTTATGCTCCTCATATTTTTCACACCGTTTCATGCTCCTCCTATTTTTGACCCCTTTTGAAGCTCTTCATATCTGTCACACCTTTTCATGCTCTTCATGTTTTTCAACACAATTTCATGTTACTCATATATTTCAGAATGTTTCATGCTCTTCATAGTTTTCACACTTTTTCATGTTCCTCATATTTTTCACAAATTTTCATGCTCCTCATATTTTTGACACCTTTTGAAGCTCTTCATATTTTTCACACATTTTCATGCTCTTCATGTTTTTCAACACCGTTTCATGCTCCTACTATTATCAGACCGTTTCATGCTCCTCATATTTTGGAAATTTTTTGAAGCTCTTCATATTTTTCAAACCTTTCATGCTCGTCATGTTTTCTAACACCTTTTCATGCTCCTCCTATTTTTTAGCCCGTTTCATGCTCCTCATATTTTTGACACCCTTTGAAGCTCTTCATATTTTTCACACCTTTGCATGCTCTTCATGTTTTTCAACACCGCTTCATGCTAATCCTATTTTTCATACCGTTTCATGCTCCTCATATTTTTCAGACTGTTTCATGCTCCTCATATTTTTGACACCTTTTGAAGCTCTTCATTTTTTTCACACCTTTTCATGCTCTTCATGTTTTTCAACACCGTTTCATTCTCCTCATATTTTTCAGAACGTTTCATGATCCTCGTTGTTTTCAAACTTTTTCATGCTCCTCATATTTTTCACAACTTTTCATGCTCCTCATATTTTTGACACCCTTTCAAGCTCTTCATATTTTTCAAACATTTTCATGCTCTTCATGTTTTTCAACACCGTTTCATGCTCTTCATATTTTTGAACACTATTTCATGCTCCTCGTATTTTTCAGAACTGTTCATGCTCCTCATTTTTTGACTCCTTTTGAAGCTCTTCATATTTTTCACACCTTTTCATGCTCTTCATGTTTCTCAACACCGATTCATGCTCTTCATATTTTTCACACCTTTCATGCTCTTCATGTTTCTCAACACCGATTCATGCTCTTTATGTTTTTCAACACCGTTTCATGCTCATCATATTTTTGACACCTTTTAAAGCTTTTCATATTTTTCACACCTTTTCATGTTCTTCATGATTTTCAACACCGTTTCATGCTCCTCTATTTTTCAGCCCGTTTCATGCTCCTCAATTTTTTAAAACCTTTTGAAGCTCTTCATATTTTTCACATCTTTTCATGCTCTTCATGTTTTTCAACACCGTTTCATGCTCTTCATGTTTTCCACAACGTTTCATGCTACTCCTGTTTTTCAGACCGTTTGATACTCCTCATATTTTTGACACCTTTTGAAGCTCTTCATATTTTTCACACCTTTTCTTGCTCTTCATGTTTTTCAACTCCGTTTGACGCTCCTACTATTTTTCACACAGTTTCATGCTCCTCATATTTTTCAGACCGTTTCCTGCTCTTCATGTTTGTCAACACCGTTTCATGCTCCTCATTTTTTTTCAGACCGTTTCATTCTCCTCATATTTTTGACATTTTTTGAAGCTCTTCACATTTTTCACTCCTTTTCATGCTCTTCATGTTTTTCAACACCGTTTGACGCTCCTCCTATTTTTCTTACCGTTTCATGCTTCTCATATTTTTCAGATCGTTTCATGCTCTTCATATTTTTGACACCTTTTTAAGCTCTTCATATTTTTCAAACCTTTACATGCTCTTCATGTTTTTCAGACCATTTCATGCTCCTCATATTTTTGACACCCTTTGAAGCTCTTCATATTTTCCACACATTTTCATGTTCTTCATGATTTTCAACACCGTTTAATGCTCCTCATATTTTTGACACCCTTTGAAACTCTTCATATTTCTCACACATTTTCATGCGCTTCATGTTTTTCAACACCGTTTCATGCTCTTCATATTTTTGAACACCATTTCATGCTCCTCTGATTTTTCACAGCGTTTCATGCTCCTCATTTTTTGACTCCTTTTGAAGCTCTTCATATTTTTCACACCTTTTCATGCTCTTCATGTTTTTCAACAGCGTTTCATGATCTTCATGTTTTTCAACAACGTTTCATGTTCCTGATATTTTTCAGACTGTTTCATGCTCCTCATACTTTTGACACCTTTTGAAGCTCTTCATATTTTTTTCACCTTTTCATGCTCTTCATATTTTTCCACACCTTTTCATGCTTCTCATATTTTTCAAACCGTTTCATGCTCCTCATATTTTTGACACCCTTTGAAGCTCTTCATATTTTTCACACTTTTTCATGCTCTTCATGTTTTTCAACAATGTTTCATGCTCCTCCTATTTTTCAGACCGTTTCATGGTCCTCATATTTTCGACACCCTTTGAAGCTCTTCATATTTTTCACACCTTTTCAAGTTCTTCATGTTTTTCAACACCATTTCATGCTCCTCATATATTTCAGACCTACTCATGCTCCTCATAGTTTTGACACCCTTTAAAGCTCTTCATATTGTTCACACATTTTCATGTTCTTCATGTTTTTCAACACCGTTTAATGCTCCTCATATTTTTGACACCTTTTGAAGCTCTTCATATTTTTCCCAACTTTACATACTCTTCATGTTTTTCAGACCGTTTCATGCTCCTCATAATTTTTAGACCGTTTCATGGTCCTCATATTTTTAACACCTTTTGAAGCTCTTCATATTTTTCACAACTTTTATTGCTCTTCATCTCTTTCAACACCGTTTCATGCTCCTCCTGTTTTTCAGACTATTTCCTGCTCGTCATATTTTTGACACCTTTTGAATCTCTTAATATTTTTTGCACCCTTTCATTCTCCTCATGTTATTCAACACCGTTCCATGCTCCTCGTATTTTTCAGACCTTTTCATGTTCCTCGTATTTTTGACACCTTTTCCTGCTCCTCATATTTTTGGCACCTTTTAAAGCTCTTCATATTTTTCACAACTTTTCATGCTCTTCATGTTTTTCAACACCGTTTCATGCTCCTCCTATTTTTCAGACCGTTTCATGCTCCTCATATTTTTTACACCATTGGAAGCTCTTCATATTTTTCCCACTTTTACATGCTAGTCATATTTTTCAGACCGTTTCATGGATTTTTCAGACCGTTTCATGCTCCTCATATTTTTGACAACTTTTGAAGCTCTTCACATTTTTCACTCCTTTCATGCTCTTCATGTTTTCAACACCGTTTGATGCTCCTCCTATTTTTCATACCGCTTCATGCTCCTCATATTTTACAGACCGTTTCATGCTCCTCATAATTTTGACAGCCTTTGAAGCTCTTCATATTTTTCACACTTTTTCATGCTCTTCATGTTTTTCAACACAGTTTCATGCTCCTACTATTATTCAGACCGTTTCATGCTCCTCATTTTTTGGACACATTTTGAAGCTCTTCATATTTTTCAAACCCTTTCATGCTCTTCATGTTTTCCAACACCGTTTCATGCTCCTCCTATTTTTCAGACCGTTTCATGCTCCTCATATTTTTCCCACCTTTTGAAGCTCTTCATATTTTTCACACCTTTTCATGCTCTTCATGTGTTTCACCTCCGTTTCATGCTCCTCATATTTTCCAGACCGTTTCATGCTCCTCGTATTTTTCACACATTTTTATGCTCCTCATATTTTTCACACCGTTTCATGCTCCTCCTATTTTTGACCCCTTTTGAAGCTCTTCATATCTGTCACACCTTTTCATGCTCTTCATGTTTTTCAACACAATTTCATGTTACTCATATATTTCAGAATGTTTCATGCTCTTCATAGTTTTCACACTTTTTCATGTTCCTCATATTTTTCACAAATTTTCATGCTCCTCATATTTTTGACACCTTTTGAAGCTCTTCATATTTTTCACACATTTTCATGCTCTTCATGTTTTTCAACACCGTTTCATGCTCCTACTATTATCAGACCGTTTCATGCTCCTCATATTTTGGAATTTTTTTGAAGCTCTTCATATTTTTCAAACCTTTCATGCTCGTCATGTTTTCTAACACCTTTTCATGCTCCTCCTATTTTTTAGCCCGTTTCATGCTCCTCATATTTTTGACACCCTTTGAAGCTCTTCATATTTTTCACACCTTTGCATGCTCTTCATGTTTTTCAACACCGCTTCATGCTAATCCTATTTTTCATACCGTTTCATGCTCCTCATATTTTTCAGACTGTTTCATGCTCCTCATATTTTTGACACCTTTTGAAGCTCTTCATTTTTTTCACACCTTTTCATGCTCTTCATGTTTTTCAACACCGTTTCATTCTCCTCATATTTTTCAGAACGTTTCATGATCCTCGTTGTTTTCAAACTTTTTCATGCTCCTCATATTTTTCACAACTTTTCATGCTCCTCATATTTTTGACACCCTTTCAAGCTCTTCATATTTTTCAAACATTTTCATGCTCTTCATGTTTTTCAACACCGTTTCATGCTCTTCATATTTTTGAACACTATTTCATGCTCCTCGTATTTTTCAGAACTGTTCATGCTCCTCATTTTTTGACTCCTTTTGAAGCTCTTCATATTTTTCACACCTTTTCATGCTCTTCATGTTTCTCAACACCGATTCATGCTCTTCATATTTTTCACACCTTTCATGCTCTTCATGTTTCTCAACACCGATTCATGCTCTTTATGTTTTTCAACACCGTTTCATGCTCATCATATTTTTGACACCTTTTAAAGCTTTTCATATTTTTCACACCTTTTCATGTTCTTCATGATTTTCAACACCGTTTCATGCTCCTCTATTTTTCAGCCCGTTTCATGCTCCTGTATTTTTTAAAACCTTTTGAAGCTCTTCATATTTTTCACATCTTTTCATGCTCTTCATGTTTTTCAACACCGTTTCATGCTCTTCATGTTTTCCACAACGTTTCATGCTACTCCTGTTTTTCAGACCGTTTGATACTCCTCATATTTTTGACACCTTTTGAAGCTCTTCATATTTTTCACACCTTTTCTTGCTCTTCATGTTTTTCAACTCCGTTTGACGCTCCTACTATTTTTCACACAGTTTCATGCTCCTCATATTTTTCAGACCGTTTCATGCTCTTCATGTTTGTCAACACCGTTTCATGCTCCTCATTTTTTTTCAGACCGTTTCATTCTCCTCATATTTTTGACATTTTTTGAAGCTCTTCACATTTTTCACTCCTTTTCATGCTCTTCATGTTTTTCAACACCGTTTGACGCTCCTCCTATTTTTCTTACCGTTTCATGCTTCTCATATTTTTCAGATCGTTTCATGCTCTTCATATTTTTGACACCTTTTTAAGCTCTTCATATTTTTCAAACCTTTACATGCTCTTCATGTTTTTCAGACCATTTCATGCTCCTCATATTTTTGACACCCTTTGAAGCTCTTCATATTTTCCACACATTTTCATGTTCTTCATGATTTTCAACACCGTTTAATGCTCCTCATATTTTTGACACCCTTTGAAACTCTTCATATTTCTCACACATTTTCATGCGCTTCATGTTTTTCAACACCGTTTCATGCTCTTCATATTTTTGAACACCATTTCATGCTCCTCTGATTTTTCACAGCGTTTCATGCTCCTCATTTTTTGACTCCTTTTGAAGCTCTTCATATTTTTCACACCTTTTCATGCTCTTCATGTTTTTCAACAGCGTTTCATGATCTTCATGTTTTTCAACAACGTTTCATGTTCCTGATATTTTTCAGACTGTTTCATGCTCCTCATACTTTTGACACCTTTTGAAGCTCTTCATATTTTTTTCACCTTTTCATGCTCTTCATATTTTTCCACACCTTTTCATGCTTCTCATATTTTTCAAACCGTTTCATGCTCCTCATATTTTTGACACCCTTTGAAGCTCTTCATATTTTTCACACTTTTTCATGCTCTTCATGTTTTTCAACAATGTTTCATGCTCCTCCTATTTTTCAGACCGTTTCATGGTCCTCATATTTTCGACACCCTTTGAAGCTCTTCATATTTTTCACACCTTTTCAAGTTCTTCATGTTTTTCAACACCATTTCATGCTCCTCATATATTTCAGACCTACTCATGCTCCTCATAGTTTTGACACCCTTTAAAGCTCTTCATATTGTTCACACATTTTCATGTTCTTCATGTTTTTCAACACCGTTTAATGCTCCTCATATTTTTGACACCTTTTGAAGCTCTTCATATTTTTCCCAACTTTACATACTCTTCATGTTTTTCAGACCGTTTCATGCTCCTCATAATTTTTAGACCGTTTCATGGTCCTCATATTTTTAACACCTTTTGAAGCTCTTCATATTTTTCACAACTTTTATTGCTCTTCATCTCTTTCAACACCGTTTCATGCTCCTCCTGTTTTTCAGACTATTTCCTGCTCGTCATATTTTTGACACCTTTTGAATCTCTTAATATTTTTTGCACCCTTTCATTCTCCTCATGTTATTCAACACCGTTCCATGCTCCTCGTATTTTTCAGACCTTTTCATGTTCCTCGTATTTTTGACACCTTTTCCTGCTCCTCATATTTTTGGCACCTTTTAAAGCTCTTCATATTTTTCACAACTTTTCATGCTCTTCATGTTTTTCAACACCGTTTCATGCTCCTCCTATTTTTCAGACCGTTTCATGCTCCTCATATTTTTTACACCATTGGAAGCTCTTCATATTTTTCCCACTTTTACATGCTAGTCATATTTTTCAGACCGTTTCATGGATTTTTCAGACCGTTTCATGCTCCTCATATTTTTGACACCTTTTGAAGCTCTTCATGTTTTTCACACCTTTTCATGCTCTTCGTGTTTCTCAACCCCGTTTCATGCTCTTCATGTTTTTCAACACCGTTTCATGCTCCTCATATTTTTCAGACCATTTCATCCTCCTCATATTTTGACCCTTTTTGAATCTCTTCATATTTTTCACACCTTTTCATTCTCTTCATGTTTTTCAACCCCGTTTCATGCTCCTCATATTTTTCAGAACGTTTCATGCACCTTGTAGATTTCACACCTTTTCATGCTCCTCATATTTATCACAACTTTTCATGCTTCTCATATTTTTGACACCTTTTGAAGCTCTTCATATTTTTCACACCTTTTCATGCTCTTCATGTTTTTCAGACCGTTTCATGCTCCTCATATTTTGGACACCTTTTGAAGCTATTCATATTTTTCACACCTTTTCATGCTCTTCATGTTTTCAACACCGTTTCATGCTCCTCATATTTTTCAGACCGTTTCATGCTCCTCATATTTTTGACACAATTTGAAGCGGTACATATTTTTCACACCTTTTCATGATCTTCATGTTTTTCAACAACGTTTCATGCTCCGCATATTTTTGCACCTTTTGAAGCTCTTCATATTTTTCACACCTTTTCATGCTCTTCATGTTTTTCAACACCGTTTCATGCTACTCCTATTTTTCAGACCTTTTCATGCTCCTCATATCTTTGACACCTTTTGAAGCTCTTCATATTTTTCACACCTTTTCAAGCTCTTCATGTTTTTGAACACCGTTTCATGCTCCTCATATTTTTCAGATCTTTTCATGCTCCTCATATTTTTGACACCTTTTGAAGCTCTTCATAATTTTCACACATTTTCATGCTCTTCATGTTTTTCAACACCGTTTCATGCTCCTCATAATTTTCAGACTGTTTCATGCTCCTCATATTTTTGACACCGTTTGAAGCTGTTCATATTTTTTTCACCATTTCACGCTCTTCATGTTTTTCAACACCGTTTCATGCTCCTCATATTTTTCAGACCGTTCCATGCTCCTCTTATTTTGGACACCTTTTGAAGCTCTTCATAGTTTTCACACCTTTTCATGCTCTTCATGATTTTCAACACATTTCATGTTCTTCATGTTTTTCAACACCATTTCATGCTCCTCCTATTGTTCAGACCATTTCTTGTTCCTCATATTTTTCAGACCGTTTCACAATTCTAATAATTTTAAGACCGTTACATGCTCCTCATATTTTTCACACCTTTTCATGCTCTTCATGTTTCTCAACAACGTTTCATGCTCCTCCTATATTTCACAACATTTCATGCTCCTCATATTTATCAGACTGTTTCATTATCCTCATATTTTTCACATCTTTTGAAGCTCTTCATATTTTTCCCACCTTTTCGTGCTCTTCATATTTTTCAGACCGTTTCATGCTCCTCATATTTTGGACACCTTTTGAAGCTGTTCATATTTTTTTCACCATTTCATGCTCTTCATGTTTTTCAACACCATTTAATACTCCTCATATTTTTCAGACTGTTTCATGCTCCTCATATTTTTGACCCTTTTTGAATCTCTTCATATTTTTCACACCTTTTCTTGCTCTTTGTATTTTTCACACTTTTTCATGCTCCTCATATTTTTCACACCGTTTCATGCTCCTCATATTTTTGACACCTTTTTAAGCTCTTCATATTTTACACACCATTTCATGCTCTTCATGTTTTTCAACACCGTTTCATGATCTTGATGTTTATCAAAACCGTTTCATGCTCCTCATTTTTTTGACACCCTTTGAAGCTCTTCATATTTTTCACACCTCTTCATGCTCTTCATGTTTTTCAACACCGTTTGATGCTCCTCATATTTTTCAGAACGTTTCATGCTCCTTGTATTTTTCACACATTCATGTTCCTTATATTTTTCACACCTTTTCATGCTCTTCATGTTTTTCAACACCGTTTCATTCTCCTCATATATTTCAGAATGTTTCATGCTCCTTGTAGTTTTCACACCTTTTCATGCTCCTCATATTTTTGACACCTTTTGAACTCTTCATATATTTCACACCTTTTCATGCTCTTCATGTTTTTCAACACCGTTTCATGCTGTTCATGTTTTTCAACACCGTTTCATGCTCCTCATATTTTTCAGACCGTTTCATGCTCCTCATATTTTTGACACCTTTTGAAGCTCTTAATATTTGTCAAACTTTTCATGCTCCTCATGATTTCAACACCATTTTATGCTCCTCATGTTTTTCCACACCGTTTCATGCTCCTCATATTTTTCAGACCATTTCATGCTCCTCATATTTTGTACACCCTTTAAAGCCATTCATATTTTTCACACCTTTTCATGCTCTTCATGTTTGTCAACACCGTTTCAAGCACCTCATATTTTTCAGACCGTTTCATGCTCGTAATATTTTTGACACCTTTTGAAGCTCTTCATATTTTTCACACCTTTTCATGCTTTTCATGTTTTTCAACACCGTTTCATGCTCCTCATATTTTTCAGACCGTTTCATGCTCCTCATATTTTTGACACCTTTTGAAGCTCTTAATATTTTTCACACCTTTTCCTGCTCTTCATGTTTATCCACACCATTTCATGCTCCTCATATTTTTCAGACCGTTTCATGCTCCGCATATTTTTGACACCTTTTGAAGCTGTTCAATTTTTTTTCACCTTTTCATGCTCTTCATGTTTTTCAACACCATTTCATGCTCTCATGTTTTTCATCACCGTTTCATGTCCCTCGTATTTTTCAGAGCTTTTCATGTTTCTCATATTTTTGACATCTTTTGAAACTCTTCAAATTTTTCACACCTTTTCATGCTCTTCATGTTTGTCAACACCGTTTCATGCTCGTCATATTTTTTAGACCGTTTCCAGTTCCTCATATTTTGACACCTTTTGAAGCTCTTCATATTTTTCACACTTTTTCCTGCTCTTCATGTTTTTCAACATCGTTTCATGCTCTTCATATTTTTGAACACTGTTTCATGCACCTCGTATTTTTCAGACCATTTCATGCTCCTCATATTTTTGACACCTTTTGAAGCTCTTCATGTTTTTCACACTTTTTCATGCTCCTCAGGTTTTTCAACACCGTTTATTGTTCCTCATATTTTTCAGACAGTTTCATGCTCCTCATATTTTTTACACCTTTTCATGCTCTTCATGTTTCTCAACACCGTTTCATGCTCCTCCTATATTTCAGAACATTTCATGCTCCTCATATTTATCAGACCGTTTCATGCTCCTCATATTTTTCACACCTTTGGAAGCTCTTCATATTTTTGCCACCTTTTCATGCTCTTCATGTTTTTCAGACCGTTTCATGCTCCTCATATTTTGGACACCTTTTGAAGCTATTCATATTTTTCACACCTTTCCATGCTCTTCATGTTTTCAACACCGTTTCATGCTCCTCATAATTTTCACACCGTTTCATGCTCCTCATATTTTTGTCACCATTTGAAGCGGTTCATATTTTTCACATGTTTTCATGATCTGCATGTTTTTCAACTCCGTTTCATGCTCCTCATATTTTTGACACCCTTTGAAGCTCTTCATATTTTTCACACCTTTTCATGCTCTTCATGTTTGTCAACACCGTTTCATGCTCCTCATTTTTTTTCAGACCGTTTCATTCTCCTCATATTTTTGACATTTTTTGAAGCTCTTCACATTTTTCACATCTTTTCATGCTCTTCATGTTTTTCAACACCGTTTCTAGCTCTTCATGTTTTTCCACACCGTTTCATGCTACTCCTGTTTTTCAGACCGTTTGATGCTCCTCATATTTTTGACACCTTTTGATGCTGTTCATATTTTTCACACCTTTTCTTGCTCTTCATGTTTTTCAACTCCGTTTGACGGTCCTACTATTTTTCATACAGTTTCATGCTCCTCATATTTTTCAGACCGTTTCATGCTCCTCATATTTTTGACAACTTTTGAAGCTATTCACATTTTACACTACTTTTCATGCTCTTCATGCTTTTCAACACCGTTTGATGCTCCTCCTATTTTTCATACCGTTTCATGCTCCTCATATTTTTCAGACCGTTTCATGCTCCTCATATTTTTGACAACTTTTGAAGCTCTTCACATTTTTCACTCCTTTCATGCTCTTCATGTTTTCAACACCGTTTGATGCTCCTCCTATTTTTCATACCGCTTCATGCTCCTCATATTTTAGAGACCGTTTCATGCTCCTCATAATTTTGACAGCCTTTGAAGCTCTTCATATTTTTCACACTTTTTCATGCTCTTCATGTTTTTCAACACAGTTTCATGCTCCTACTATTATTCAGACAGTTTCATGCTCCTCATATTTTGGACACATTTTGAAGCTCTTCATATTTTTTCAAACCCTTTCATGCTCTTCATGTTTTCCAACACCGTTTCATGCTCCTCCTATTTTTCAGACCGGTTCATGCTCCTCATATTTTTCCCACCTTTTGAAGCTCTTCATATTTTTCACACCTTTTCATGCTCTTCATGTGTTTCACCTCCGTTTCATGCTCCTCATATTTTCCAGACCGTTTCATGCTCCTCGTATTTTTCACACATTTTTATGCTCCTCATATTTTTCACACCGTTTCATGCTCCTCCTATTTTTGACCCCTTTTGAAGCTCTTCATATCTGTCACACCTTTTCATGCTCTTCATGTTTTTCAACACAATTTCATGTTACTCATATATTTCAGAATGTTTCATGCTCTTCATAGTTTTCACACTTTTTCATGTTCCTCATATTTTTCACAAATTTTCATGCTCCTCATATTTTTGACACCTTTTGAAGCTCTTCATATTTTTCACACATTTTCATGCTCTTCATGTTTTTCAACACCGTTTCATGCTCCTACTATTATCAGACCGTTTCATGCTCCTCATATTTTGGAAATTTTTTGAAGCTCTTCATATTTTTCAAACCTTTCATGCTCGTCATGTTTTCTAACACCTTTTCATGCTCCTCCTATTTTTTAGCCCGTTTCATGCTCCTCATATTTTTGACACCCTTTGAAGCTCTTCATATTTTTCACACCTTTGCATGCTCTTCATGTTTTTCAACACCGCTTCATGCTAATCCTATTTTTCATACCGTTTCATGCTCCTCATATTTTTCAGACTGTTTCATGCTCCTCATATTTTTGACACCTTTTGAAGCTCTTCATTTTTTTCACACATTTTCATGCTCTTCATGTTTTTCAACACCGTTTCATTCTCCTCATATTTTTCAGAACGTTTCATGATCCTCGTTGTTTTCAAACTTTTTCATGCTCCTCATATTTTTCACAACTTTTCATGCTCCTCATATTTTTGACACCCTTTCAAGCTCTTCATATTTTTCAAACATTTTCATGCTCTTCATGTTTTTCAACACCGTTTCATGCTCTTCATATTTTTGAACACTATTTCATGCTCCTCGTATTTTTCAGAACTGTTCATGCTCCTCATTTTTTGACTCCTTTTGAAGCTCTTCATATTTTTCACACCTTTTCATGCTCTTCATGTTTCTCAACACCGATTCATGCTCTTCATATTTTTCACACCTTTCATGCTCTTCATGTTTCTCAACACCGATTCATGCTCTTTATGTTTTTCAACACCGTTTCATGCTCATCATATTTTTGACACCTTTTAAAGCTTTTCATATTTTTCACACCTTTTCATGTTCTTCATGATTTTCAACACCGTTTCATGCTCCTCTATTTTTCAGCCCGTTTCATGCTCCTGTATTTTTTAAAACCTTTTGAAGCTCTTCATATTTTTCACATCTTTTCATACTCTTCATGTTTTTCAACACCGTTTCATGCTCTTCATGTTTTCCACACCGTTTCATGCTACTCCTGTTTTTCAGACCGTTTGATACTCCTCATATTTTTGACACCTTTTGAAGCTCTTCATATTTTTCACACCTTTTCTTGCTCTTCATGTTTTTCAACTCCGTTTGACGCTCCTACTATTTTTCACACAGTTTCATGCTCCTCATATTTTTCAGACCGTTTCATGCTCTTCATGTTTGTCAACACCGTTTCATGCTCCTCATTTTTTTTCAGACCGTTTCATTCTCCTCATATTTTTGACATTTTTTGAAGCTCTTCACATTTTTCACTCCTTTTCATGCTCTTCATGTTTTTCAACACCGTTTGACGCTCCTCCTATTTTTCTTACCGTTTCATGCTTCTCATATTTTTCAGATCGTTTCATGCTCTTCATATTTTTGACACCTTTTTAAGCTCTTCATATTTTTCAAACCTTTACATGCTCTTCATGTTTTTCAGACCATTTCATGCTCCTCATATTTTTGACACCCTTTGAAACTCTTCATATTTCTCACACATTTTCATGCGCTTCATGTTTTTCAACACCGTTTCATGCTCTTCATATTTTTGAACACCATTTCATGCTCCTCTGATTTTTCACAGCGTTTCATGCTCCTCATTTTTTGACTCCTTTTGAAGCTCTTCATATTTTTCACACCTTTTCATGCTCTTCATGTTTTTCAACAGCGTTTCATGATCTTCATGTTTTTCAACAACGTTTCATGTTCCTGATATTTTTCAGACTGTTTCATGCTCCTCATACTTTTGACACCTTTTGAAGCTCTTCATATTTTTTTCACCTTTTCATGCTCTTCATATTTTTCCACACCTTTTCATGCTTCTCATATTTTTCAAACCGTTTCATGCTCCTCATATTTTTGACACCCTTTGAAGCTCTTCATATTTTTCACACTTTTTCATGCTCTTCATGTTTTTCAACAATGTTTCATGCTCCTCCTATTTTTCAGACCGTTTCATGGTCCTCATATTTTGACACCATTTGAAGCTTTTCATATTTTTCACACCTTTTCATGCTTTTTACTTTTTTCAATCCCGTTTCATGCTCCTCATATTTTTCACACCTTTTCATGCTCCTCATATTTTTGACACCTTTTGAAGCTCTTCATATGTTTCACACCATTTCATGCTCTTTATGTTTCTCAACACTGTTTCATTCTCTTCATGTTTTTCAACAGCGTTTCAGGCTCCTCCTATTTTTCAAACCGTTTCATGCTCCTCATAAATTTCAGACCGTTTCATGCTCCTCACATTTTTGACAACATTTGAAGCTCCTCATATATTTCCCATCTTTACATGCTCTTCATGTTTTTCAGACCATTTCATGCTCCTCATTTTTTTCAGACCGCTTCTAGCTCCTCATATTTTTGACACCTTTTGAAGCTCTTCATATTTTTCACACCTTTTCATGCTCTTCATATGTTTCAACACCATTTCATGCTCCTCATTATTTCAGACCGTTTCCTGCTCCTCCTATTTATGCCACCTTTTGAAGCTCTTCATATTTTTCACAACTTTTTATGCACCTCCTGTTTTTGAAAACCGTTTCATGCTCCTCATAATTTTCAGACCGTTTCATGCTCCTCATATTTTCGACACCCTTTGAAGCTCTTCATATTTTTCACACCTTTTCAAGTTCTTCATGTTTTTCAACACCATTTCATGCTCCTCATATATTTCAGACCTACTCATGCTCCTCATATTTTTGACACCCTTTAAAGCTCTTCATATTGTTCACACATTTTCATGTTCTTCATGTTTTTCAACACAGTTTAATGCTCCTCATATTTTTGACACCTTTTGAAGCTCTTCATATTTTTCCCAACTTTACATACTCTTCATGTTTTTCAGACCGTTTCATGCTCCTCATAATTTTTAGACCGTTTCATGGTCCTCATATTTTTAACACCTTTTGAAGCTCTTCATATTTTTCACAACTTTTATTGCTCTTCATCTCTTTCAACACCGTTTCATGCTCCTCCTGTTTTTCAGACTATTTCCTGCTCGTCATATTTTTGACACCTTTTGAATCTCTTAATATTTTTTGCACCCTTTCATTCTCCTCATGTTATTCAACACCGTTCCATGCTCCTCGTATTTTTCAGACCTTTTCATGTTCCTCGTATTTTTGACACCTTTTCCTGCTCCTCATATTTTTGGCACCTTTTAAAGCTCTTCATATTTTTCACAACTTTTCATGCTCTTCATGTTTTTCAACACCGTTTCATGCTCCTCCTATTTTTCAGACCGTTTCATGCTCCTCATATTTTTTACACCATTGGAAGCTCTTCATATTTTTCCCACTTTTACATGCTAGTCATATTTTTCAGACCGTTTCATGGATTTTTCAGACCGTTTCATGCTCCTCATATTTTTGACACCTTTTGAAGCTCTTCATGTTTTTCACACCTTTTCATGCTCTTCGTGTTTCTCAACCCCGTTTCATGCTCTTCATGTTTTTCAACACCGTTTCATGCTCCTCATATTTTTCAGACCATTTCATCCTCCTCATATTTTGACCCTTTTTGAATCTCTTCATATTTTTCACACCTTTTCATTCTCTTCATGTTTTTCAACCCCGTTTCATGCTCCTCATATTTTTCAGAACGTTTCATGCACCTTGTAGATTTCACACCTTTTCATGCTCCTCATATTTATCACAACTTTTCATGCTTCTCATATTTTTGACACCTTTTGAAGCTCTTCATATTTTTCACACCTTTTCATGCTCTTCATGTTTTTCAGACCGTTTCATGCTCCTCATATTTTGGACACCTTTTGAAGCTATTCATATTTTTCACACCTTTTCATGCTCTTCATGTTTTCAACACCGTTTCATGCTCCTCATATTTTTCAGACCGTTTCATGCTCCTCATATTTTTGACACAATTTGAAGCGGTACATATTTTTCACACCTTTTCATGATCTTCATGTTTTTCAACAACGTTTCATGCTCCGCATATTTTTGCACCTTTTGAAGCTCTTCATATTTTTCACACCTTTTCATGCTCTTCATGTTTTTCAACACCGTTTCATGCTACTCCTATTTTTCAGACCTTTTCATGCTCCTCATATCTTTGACACCTTTTGAAGCTCTTCATATTTTTCACACCTTTTCAAGCTCTTCATGTTTTTGAACACCGTTTCATGCTCCTCATATTTTTCAGATCTTTTCATGCTCCTCATATTTTTGACACCTTTTGAAGCTCTTCATAATTTTCACACATTTTCATGCTCTTCATGTTTTTCAACACCGTTTCATGCTCCTCATAATTTTCAGACTGTTTCATGCTCCTCATATTTTTGACACCGTTTGAAGCTGTTCATATTTTTTTCACCATTTCACGCTCTTCATGTTTTTCAACACCGTTTCATGCTCCTCATATTTTTCAGACCGTTCCATGCTCCTCTTATTTTGGACACCTTTTGAAGCTCTTCATAGTTTTCACACCTTTTCATGCTCTTCATGATTTTCAACACATTTCATGTTCTTCATGTTTTTCAACACCATTTCATGCTCCTCCTATTGTTCAGACCATTTCTTGTTCCTCATATTTTTCAGACCGTTTCACAATTCTAATAATTTTAAGACCGTTACATGCTCCTCATATTTTTCACACCTTTTCATGCTCTTCATGTTTCTCAACACCGTTTCATGCTCCTCCTATATTTCAGAACATTTCATGCTCCTCATATTTATCAGACTGTTTCATGCTCCTCATATTTTTCACATCTTTGGAAGCTCTTCATATTTTTGCCACCTTTTCATGCTCTTCATGTTTTTCAGACCATTTCATGCTCCTCATATTTTGGACACCTTTTGAAGCTATTCATATTTTTCACACCTTTCCATGCTCTTCATGTTTTCAACACCGTTTCATGCTCCTCATAATTTTCACACCGTTTCATGCTCCTCATATTTTTGTCACCATTTGAAGCGGTTCATATTTTTCACATGTTTTCATGATCTGCATGTTTTTCAACTCCGTTTCATGCTCCTCATATTTTTGACACCCTTTGAAGCTCTTCATATTTTTCACACCTTTTCATGCTCTTCATGTTTGTCAACACCGTTTCATGCTCCTCATTTTTTTTCAGACCGTTTCATTCTCCTCATATTTTTGACATTTTTTGAAGCTCTTCACATTTTTCACATCTTTTCATGCTCTTCATGTTTTTCAACACCGTTTCTAGCTCTTCATGTTTTTCCACACCGTTTCATGCTACTCCTGTTTTTCAGACCGTTTGATGCTCCTCATATTTTTGACACCTTTTGATGCTGTTCATATTTTTCACACCTTTTCTTGCTCTTCATGTTTTTCAACTCCGTTTGACGGTCCTACTATTTTTCATACAGTTTCATGCTCCTCATATTTTTCAGACCGTTTCATGCTCCTCATATTTTTGACAACTTTTGAAGCTATTCACATTTTACACTACTTTTCATGCTCTTCATGCTTTTCAACACCGTTTGATGCTCCTCCTATTTTTCATACCGTTTCATGCTCCTCATATTTTTCAGACCGTTTCATGCTCCTCATATTTTTGACAACTTTTGAAGCTCTTCACATTTTTCACTCCTTTCATGCTCTTCATGTTTTCAACACCGTTTGATGCTCCTCCTATTTTTCATACCGCTTCATGCTCCTCATATTTTAGAGACCGTTTCATGCTCCTCATAATTTTGACAGCCTTTGAAGCTCTTCATATTTTTCACACTTTTTCATGCTCTTCATGTTTTTCAACACAGTTTCATGCTCCTACTATTATTCAGACCGTTTCATGCTCCTCATATTTTGGACACATTTTGAAGCTCTTCATATTTTTCAAACCCTTTCATGCTCTTCATGTTTTCCAACACCGTTTCATGCTCCTCCTATTTTTCAGACCGGTTCATGCTCCTCATATTTTTCCCACCTTTTGAAGCTCTTCATATTTTTCACACCTTTTCATGCTCTTCATGTGTTTCACCTCCGTTTCATGCTCCTCATATTTTCCAGACCGTTTCATGCTCCTCGTATTTTTCACACATTTTTATGCTCCTCATATTTTTCACACCGTTTCATGCTCCTCCTATTTTTGACCCCTTTTGAAGCTCTTCATATCTGTCACACCTTTTCATGCTCTTCATGTTTTTCAACACAATTTCATGTTACTCATATATTTCAGAATGTTTCATGCTCTTCATAGTTTTCACACTTTTTCATGTTCCTCATATTTTTCACAAATTTTCATGCTCCTCATATTTTTGACACCTTTTGAAGCTCTTCATATTTTTCACACATTTTCATGCTCTTCATGTTTTTCAACACCGTTTCATGCTCCTACTATTATCAGACCGTTTCATGCTCCTCATATTTTGGAAATTTTTTGAAGCTCTTCATATTTTTCAAACCTTTCATGCTCGTCATGTTTTCTAACACCTTTTCATGCTCCTCCTATTTTTTAGCCCGTTTCATGCTCCTCATATTTTTGACACCCTTTGAAGCTCTTCATATTTTTCACACCTTTGCATGCTCTTCATGTTTTTCAACACCGCTTCATGCTAATCCTATTTTTCATACCGTTTCATGCTCCTCATATTTTTCAGACTGTTTCATGCTCCTCATATTTTTGACACCTTTTGAAGCTCTTCATTTTTTTCACACCTTTTCATGCTCTTCATGTTTTTCAACACCGTTTCATTCTCCTCATATTTTTCAGAACGTTTCATGATCCTCGTTGTTTTCAAACTTTTTCATGCTCCTCATATTTTTCACAACTTTTCATGCTCCTCATATTTTTGACACCCTTTCAAGCTCTTCATATTTTTCAAACATTTTCATGCTCTTCATGTTTTTCAACACCGTTTCATGCTCTTCATATTTTTGAACACTATTTCATGCTCCTCGTATTTTTCAGAACTGTTCATGCTCCTCATTTTTTGACTCCTTTTGAAGCTCTTCATATTTTTCACACCTTTTCATGCTCTTCATGTTTCTCAACACCGATTCATGCTCTTCATATTTTTCACACCTTTCATGCTCTTCATGTTTCTCAACACCGATTCATGCTCTTTATGTTTTTCAACACCGTTTCATGCTCATCATATTTTTGACACCTTTTAAAGCTTTTCATATTTTTCACACCTTTTCATGTTCTTCATGATTTTCAACACCGTTTCATGCTCCTCTATTTTTCAGCCCGTTTCATGCTCCTCTATTTTTTAAAACCTTTTGAAGCTCTTCATATTTTTCACATCTTTTCATGCTCTTCATGTTTTTCAACACCGTTTCATGCTCTTCATGTTTTCCACAACGTTTCATGCTACTCCTGTTTTTCAGACCGTTTGATACTCCTCATATTTTTGACACCTTTTGAAGCTCTTCATATTTTTCACACCTTTTCTTGCTCTTCATGTTTTTCAACTCCGTTTGACGCTCCTACTATTTTTCACACAGTTTCATGCTCCTCATATTTTTCAGACCGTTTCATGCTCTTCATGTTTGTCAACACCGTTTCATGCTCCTCATTTTTTTTCAGACCGTTTCATTCTCCTCATATTTTTGACATTTTTTGAAGCTCTTCACATTTTTCACTCCTTTTCATGCTCTTCATGTTTTTCAACACCGTTTGACGCTCCTCCTATTTTTCTTACCGTTTCATGCTTCTCATATTTTTCAGATCGTTTCATGCTCTTCATATTTTTGACACCTTTTTAAGCTCTTCATATTTTTCAAACCTTTACATGCTCTTCATGTTTTTCAGACCATTTCATGCTCCTCATATTTTTGACACCCTTTGAAACTCTTCATATTTCTCACACATTTTCATGCGCTTCATGTTTTTCAACACCGTTTCATGCTCTTCATATTTTTGAACACCATTTCATGCTCCTCTGATTTTTCACAGCGTTTCATGCTCCTCATTTTTTGACTCCTTTTGAAGCTCTTCATATTTTTCACACCTTTTCATGCTCTTCATGTTTTTCAACAGCGTTTCATGATCTTCATGTTTTTCAACAACGTTTCATGTTCCTGATATTTTTCAGACTGTTTCATGCTCCTCATACTTTTGACACCTTTTGAAGCTCTTCATATTTTTTTCACCTTTTCATGCTCTTCATATTTTTCCACACCTTTTCATGCTTCTCATATTTTTCAAACCGTTTCATGCTCCTCATATTTTTGACACCCTTTGAAGCTCTTCATATTTTTCACACTTTTTCATGCTCTTCATGTTTTTCAACAATGTTTCATGCTCCTCCTATTTTTCAGACCGTTTCATGGTCCTCATATTTTGACACCATTTGAAGCTTTTCATATTTTTCACACCTTTTCATGCTTTTTACTTTTTTCAATCCCGTTTCATGCTCCTCATATTTTTCACACCTTTTCATGCTCCTCATATTTTTGACACCTTTTGAAGCTCTTCATATGTTTCACACCATTTCATGCTCTTTATGTTTCTCAACACTGTTTCATTCTCTTCATGTTTTTCAACAGCGTTTCAGGCTCCTCCTATTTTTCAAACCGTTTCATGCTCCTCATAAATTTCAGACCGTTTCATGCTCCTCACATTTTTGACAACATTTGAAGCTCCTCATATATTTCCCATCTTTACATGCTCTTCATGTTTTTCAGACCATTTCATGCTCCTCATTTTTTTCAGACCGCTTCTAGCTCCTCATATTTTTGACACCTTTTGAAGCTCTTCATATTTTTCACACCTTTTCATGCTCTTCATATGTTTCAACACCATTTCATGCTCCTCATTATTTCAGACCGTTTCCTGCTCCTCCTATTTATGCCACCTTTTGAAGCTCTTCATATTTTTCACAACTTTTTATGCACCTCCTGTTTTTGAAAACCGTTTCATGCTCCTCATAATTTTCAGACCGTTTCATGCTCCTCATATTTTCGACACCCTTTGAAGCTCTTCATATTTTTCACACCTTTTCAAGTTCTTCATGTTTTTCAACACCATTTCATGCTCCTCATATATTTCAGACCTACTCATGCTCCTCATATTTTTGACACCCTTTAAAGCTCTTCATATTGTTCACACATTTTCATGTTCTTCATGTTTTTCAACACAGTTTAATGCTCCTCATATTTTTGACACCTTTTGAAGCTCTTCATATTTTTCCCAACTTTACATACTCTTCATGTTTTTCAGACCGTTTCATGCTCCTCATAATTTTTAGACCGTTTCATGGTCCTCATATTTTTAACACCTTTTGAAGCTCTTCATATTTTTCACAACTTTTATTGCTCTTCATCTCTTTCAACACCGTTTCATGCTCCTCCTGTTTTTCAGACTATTTCCTGCTCGTCATATTTTTGACACCTTTTGAATCTCTTAATATTTTTTGCACCCTTTCATTCTCCTCATGTTATTCAACACCGTTCCATGCTCCTCGTATTTTTCAGACCTTTTCATGTTCCTCGTATTTTTGACACCTTTTCCTGCTCCTCATATTTTTGGCACCTTTTAAAGCTCTTCATATTTTTCACAACTTTTCATGCTCTTCATGTTTTTCAACACCGTTTCATGCTCCTCCTATTTTTCAGACCGTTTCATGCTCCTCATATTTTTTACACCATTGGAAGCTCTTCATATTTTTCCCACTTTTACATGCTAGTCATATTTTTCAGACCGTTTCATGGATTTTTCAGACCGTTTCATGCTCCTCATATTTTTGACACCTTTTGAAGCTCTTCATGTTTTTCACACCTTTTCATGCTCTTCGTGTTTCTCAACCCCGTTTCATGCTCTTCATGTTTTTCAACACCGTTTCATGCTCCTCATATTTTTCAGACCATTTCATCCTCCTCATATTTTGACCCTTTTTGAATCTCTTCATATTTTTCACACCTTTTCATTCTCTTCATGTTTTTCAACCCCGTTTCATGCTCCTCATATTTTTCAGAACGTTTCATGCACCTTGTAGATTTCACACCTTTTCATGCTCCTCATATTTATCACAACTTTTCATGCTTCTCATATTTTTGACACCTTTTGAAGCTCTTCATATTTTTCACACCTTTTCATGCTCTTCATGTTTTTCAGACCGTTTCATGCTCCTCATATTTTGGACACCTTTTGAAGCTATTCATATTTTTCACACCTTTTCATGCTCTTCATGTTTTCAACACCGTTTCATGCTCCTCATATTTTTCAGACCGTTTCATGCTCCTCATATTTTTGACACAATTTGAAGCGGTACATATTTTTCACACCTTTTCATGATCTTCATGTTTTTCAACAACGTTTCATGCTCCGCATATTTTTGCACCTTTTGAAGCTCTTCATATTTTTCACACCTTTTCATGCTCTTCATGTTTTTCAACACCGTTTCATGCTACTCCTATTTTTCAGACCTTTTCATGCTCCTCATATCTTTGACACCTTTTGAAGCTCTTCATATTTTTCACACCTTTTCAAGCTCTTCATGTTTTTGAACACCGTTTCATGCTCCTCATATTTTTCAGATCTTTTCATGCTCCTCATATTTTTGACACCTTTTGAAGCTCTTCATAATTTTCACACATTTTCATGCTCTTCATGTTTTTCAACACCGTTTCATGCTCCTCATAATTTTCAGACTGTTTCATGCTCCTCATATTTTTGACACCGTTTGAAGCTGTTCATATTTTTTTCACCATTTCACGCTCTTCATGTTTTTCAACACCGTTTCATGCTCCTCATATTTTTCAGACCGTTCCATGCTCCTCTTATTTTGGACACCTTTTGAAGCTCTTCATAGTTTTCACACCTTTTCATGCTCTTCATGATTTTCAACACATTTCATGTTCTTCATGTTTTTCAACACCATTTCATGCTCCTCCTATTGTTCAGACCATTTCTTGTTCCTCATATTTTTCAGACCGTTTCACAATTCTAATAATTTTAAGACCGTTACATGCTCCTCATATTTTTCACACCTTTTCATGCTCTTCATGTTTCTCAACAACGTTTCATGCTCCTCCTATATTTCACAACATTTCATGCTCCTCATATTTATCAGACTGTTTCATTATCCTCATATTTTTCACATCTTTTGAAGCTCTTCATATTTTTCCCACCTTTTCGTGCTCTTCATATTTTTCAGACCGTTTCATGCTCCTCATATTTTGGACACCTTTTGAAGCTGTTCATATTTTTTTCACCATTTCATGCTCTTCATGTTTTTCAACACCATTTAATACTCCTCATATTTTTCAGACTGTTTCATGCTCCTCATATTTTTGACCCTTTTTGAATCTCTTCATATTTTTCACACCTTTTCTTGCTCTTCGTATTTTTCACACTTTTTCATGCTCCTCATATTTTTCACACCGTTTCATGCTCCTCATATTTTTGACACCTTTTTAAGCTCTTCATATTTTACACACCATTTCATGCTCTTCATGTTTTTCAACACCGTTTCATGATCTTGATGTTTATCAAAACCGTTTCATGCTCCTCATTTTTTTGACACCCTTTGAAGCTCTTCATATTTTTCACACCTTTTCATGCTCTTCATGTTTTTCAACACCGTTTGATGCTCCTCATATTTTTCAGAACGTTTCATGCTCCTTGTATTTTTCACACATTCATGCTCCTTATATTTTTCACACCTTTTCATGCTCTTCATGTTTTTCAACACCGTTTCATTCTCCTCATATATTTCAGAATGTTTCATGCTCCTTGTAGTTTTCACACCTTTTCATGCTCCTCATATTTTTGACACCTTTTGAACTCTTCATATATTTCACACCTTTTCATGCTCTTCATGTTTTTCAACACCGTTTCATGCTGTTCATGTTTTTCAACACCGTTTCATGCTCCTCATATTTTTCAGACCGTTTCATGCTCCTCATATTTTTGACACCTTTTGAAGCTCTTAATATTTGTCAAACTTTTCATGCTCCTCATGATTTCAACACCATTTTATGCTCCTCATGTTTTTCCACACCGTTTCATGCTCCTCATATTTTTCAGACCATTTCATGCTCCTCATATTTTGTACACCCTTTAAAGCCGCTCATATTTTTCACACCTTTTCATGCTCTTCATGTTTGTCAACACCGTTTCAAGCACCTCATATTTTTCAGACCGTTTCATGCTCGTAATATTTTTGACACCTTTTGAAGCTCTTCATATTTTTCACACCTTTTCATGCTTTTCATGTTTTTCAACACCGTTTCATGCTCCTCATATTTTTCAGACCGTTTCATGCTCCTCATATTTTTGACACCTTTTGAAGCTCTTAATATTTTTCACACCTTTTCCTGCTCTTCATGTTTTTCCACACCATTTCATGCTCCTCATATTTTTCAGACCGTTTCATGCTCCGCATATTTTTGACACCTTTTGAAGCTGTTTAATTTTTTTTCACCTTTTCATGCTCTTCATGTTTTTCAACACCATTTCATGCTCTCATGTTTTTCATCACCGTTTCATGTCCCTCGTATTTTTCAGAGCTTTTCATGTTTCTCATATTTTTGACATCTTTTGAAACTCTTCAAATTTTTCACACCTTTTCATGCTCTTCATGTTTGTCAACATCGTTTCATGCTCGTCATATTTTTTAGACCGTTTCCAGTTCCTCATATTTTTGACACCTTTTGAAGCTCTTCATATTTTTCACACTATTTCCTGCTCTTCATGTTTTTCAACATCGTTTCATGCTCTTCATATTTTTGAACACTGTTTCATGCACCTCGTATTTTTCAGACCGTTTCATGCTCCTCATATTTTTGACACCTTTTGAAGCTCTTCATGTTTTTCACACTTTTTCATGCTCCTCAGGTTTTTCAACACCGTTTATTGTTCCTCATATTTTTCAGACAGTTTCATGCTCCTCATATTTTTCACACCTTTTCATGCTCTTCATGTTTCTCAACACCGTTTCATGCTCCTCCTATATTTCAGAACATTTCATGCTCCTCATATTTATCAGACCGTTTCATGCTCCTCATATTTTTCACACCTTTGGAAGCTCTTCATATTTTTGCCACCTTTTCATGCTCTTCATGTTTTTCAGACCGTTTCATGCTCCTCATATTTTGGACACCTTTTGAAGCTATTCATATTTTTCACACCTTTCCATGCTCTTCATGTTTTCAACACCGTTTCATGCTCCTCATAATTTTCACACCGTTTCATGCTCCTCATATTTTTGTCACCATTTGAAGCGGTTCATATTTTTCACATGTTTTCATGATCTGCATGTTTTTCAACTCCGTTTCATGCTCCTCATATTTTTGACACCCTTTGAAGCTCTTCATATTTTTCACACCTTTTCATGCTCTTCATGTTTTTCAAGAACGTTACATACTCTTCTTATTTTTGAACACCGTTTCATGCACCTCGTATTTCTCAGACCGTTTCATGCTCCTCATATTTTTGACACCTTTTGAAGCTGTTCATATTTTTTTCACCATTTCACGCTCTTCATGTTTTTCAACAACGTTTCATGCTCCTCGTGTTTTTCAGAGCTTTTCACGCTTCTCATATTTCTGACACCTTTTGAAGCTCTTCATATTTTTCACACCTTTTCATGTTCTTCATGTTTTTCAACACCGTTTCATGCTCCTCACATTTTTCAGACCGTTTCTTGCTCCTCATATTTTTGACACCTTTTGAAGCTCTTCATATATTTCACACGTTTTCATGCTCTTCATGTTTTTTAACACCGTTTCATGCTCCTCATATTTTTCAGACCGTTTCATGCTCCTCATATTTTTCAGACCGTTTCATGCTCCTCATTTTTTTTGACACCTTTTGAAGCTCTTCATATTTTTCACACCTTTTCATGCTATTCATGATTTTCAACACCTTTTCATGCTCTTCATGTTTTTCAACACCATTTCATGCTCCTCATATTTTTGACACCTTTTGAAGCTCTTCATATTTTTCACACCTTTTCATGCTGTTCATGTTTTACCACACCTTTTCATGCTTCTCATATTTTTCAACACCATTTCATGCTCCGCATATTTTTTCACCTTTTGAAGCTCTTCATATTTTTCACACCTTTTCATGCTCTTCATGTTTTTCAACACCGTTTCATGCTCCTCATATTTTTGACACCTTTTGAAGCTCTTCATATTTTTCACACCTTTTCATGTTCTTCATGTTTTTCAACACCGTTTCATGCTCCTCCTATTTCTCAGACCATTTCATGTTTCTCATATTTTTCCGACCGTTTCATGCTCCTCATATTTTTCACACCTTTTGAAGCACTTCATATTTTTTCCACCATTTCATGCTATTCATGTTTTTCAGACTGTTTCATGCTCCTCATATTTTGAACCCTTTTGAAGCTCTTCATGTTTTTCACACCTTTTCATGCTCTTCATGTTTTTCAACACCGTTTCATGCACCTCATATTTTTCGGACCATTCCATGCTCCTCATATTTTAGACACCATTTGAAGCGGTTCATATTTTTCACACCTTTTCATGCTCTTCACGTTTTTCAACACCTTTTCATGCTCCTCATATTTTTGACACCCTTTAAGCTCTTCATAATTTTTCACACCTTTAATGCTCTTCATGTTTTTCAACAAAGTTTCATGTTCTTCATATTTTTGAACAGCGTTTCATGCACCTCGTATTTCTCGGACCGTTTCATGCTCCTCATATTTTTGACACCTTTTGAAGCTCTTCATATTTTTCACACCTTTTCATGCTCTTCATGTTTCTCAACACTGTTTCATGCTCTTCATGTTTCAACACCGTTTAATATCCTCATATTTTTCAGACAGTTTCATGCTCCTCACATTTTTGACCCTTTTTACTCTTCATATTTTTCACACCTTTTCATGCACTTCATGTTTTTCAACAACGTTTCATGCTCTTCCTATTTTACAGATATTTTCATGCTCCTCATATTTTTTACCCTTTTTGAAGCTCTTCATATTTTTCACACCTTTTCATGCTCATCATGTTTCTCAACACCGTTTCATGCTCTTCATGTTTTTCAACACCATTTAATACTCCTCATATTTTTCAGACCGTTTCATGCTCCTCATATTTTTAACCGTTTTGAAAATCTTCATATTTTTCACACCTTTTCATGCTTCATGTTTTTCAGCACCGTTTCATGCTCCTCATAATTTTCAGACCGTTTCATGCTCCTCATATTTTTGACACCTTCTGAAGCTGTTCATATTTTTTTCACCATTTCACGCTCTTTATGTTTTTCAACACCGTTTCATGCTCCTCGTATTTTTCAGAGCTTTTCATGCTTCTCATATTTTTGACACCTTTTGAAGCTCTTCATATTTTTCACACCGTTTCATGCTCTTCATGTTTTTCAACACCGTTTAATGCTCCTCATATTTTTCAGACCGTTTCTTGCTCCTCATATTTTTGACACCTTTTGAAGCTCTTCATATTTTTCACACCTTTTCATGCTATTCATGTTTTTCAACACCGTTTCATGCTCCTCATATTTTTCGAACCGTTTCATGCTCCTCATGTTTTTGACACATTTTGAAGCTCTTCATATTTTTCACACCTTCCTGCTCTTCGTATTTTTCTTACTTTTTAATGCTCCTCATATTTATCACACCTTTGCATGCTCTTCATGTTTCTCAACACCGTTTCATGCTCCTCCTATATTTCAGAACATTTCATGCTCCTCATATTTATCAGACCGTTTCATGCTCCTCATATTTTTCACACCTTTTGAAGTTCTTCATATTTTTCCCACCTTTTCAGGCTCTTCACGTTTTTCAGACCGTTTCATGCTCCTCATATTTTGGACACCTTTTGAAGCTCTTCATATTTTTCACCCCTTTTCATGCTCTTCATGTTTGTCAACACCGTTTCATGCACCTCATATTTTTCAGAGAGTTTCATGCTCCTCATATTTTTGGCACCTTTTGAAGCTCTTCATATTTTTCATACTTTTTCATGCTCTTCATGTTTTTCAACACCGTTTCATGCAACTCATATTTTTGACACCTTTTGAAGCTCTTCATATTTTTCACACCTTTTCATGGTCTTCTTGTTTTTCAACACCGTTTCATACTCCTCATATTTTTCAGAGCGTTTCATGCTCCTCATATTTTTGACACCATTTCAAGCGGTTCATATTTTTCACACCTTTTCATGATCTTCATGTTTTTCAACACCGTTTCATGCTCCTCATATTTTTGACACCTTTTGAAGCTCTTCATATTTTTCACACCTTTTCATGCTCTTCATGTTTTTCAACACCATTTTATGCTCCTCATATTTTTCAGAACGTTTCATCCTCCTCGTAGACTTCACACCTTTTCATGCTCCTCATATTTATCACAACTTTTCATGCTCCTCATATTTTTGACACCTTTTGAAGCTTGTCATATTTTTCACACCTTTCATGCTCTTCATGTTTTTCAACACCGTTTATTGCTCCTCATATTTTTCAGACCGTTTCATGCTCCTCGTATTTTTCACACCTTCTGAAGCTCTTCATATTTTTCCCACCTTTTCATGCTCTTCATGTTTTTCAGACCGTTTCATGCTCCTCATGTTTTGGACACCTTTTGAAGCTCTTCATATTTGTCACACCTTTTCATGCTCTTCATGTTTTCAAAAACGTTTCATGCTCTTCATATTTTTGAACACCATTTCATGCACCTCGTATTTCTCAGACCATTTCATCCTCCTCATATTTTTGACACCTTTTGAAACTCTTCATATTTTTCACACCTTTTCATGCTCTTCATGATTCTCCACACCGTTTCATGCTCTTCATGTTTTTCAACACCGTTTAATACTCCTCATATTTTTCAGACCGTTTCATACTCCTCATATTTTTGACCCTTTTTGAAGCTCTTCATATTTTTCACACCTTTTGTTGCTCTTCGTATTTTTCACACTTTTTCATGATCCTCATATTTTTGATACCTTTTTAAGCTCTTCATATTTTACACACCATTTCATGGTCTTCATGTTTTTCAACACCGTTTCATGATCTTGATGTTTATCAAAACCGTTTCATGCTCCTCATTTTTTTGACACCCTTTGAAGCTCTTCATATTTTTCACACCTCTTCATGCTCTTCATGTTTTTCAACACCGTTTGAGGCTCCTCATATTTTTCAGAACGTTTCATGCTCCTCGTATTTTTCACACATTCATGCTCCTCATATTTTTCACACCTTTTCATGCTCTTCATGTTTTTCAACACCGTTTCATTCTCCTCATATATTTCAGAATGTTTCATGCTCCTCGTAGTTTTCACACCTTTTCATGCTCCTCATATTTTTGACACCTTTTGAACTCTTCATATATTTCACACCTTTTCATGCTCTTCATGTTTTTCAACACCGTTTCATGCTGTTCATGTTTTTCAACACCGTTTCATGCTCCTCATATTTTTCAGACCGTTTCATGCTCCTCATATTTTTGACACCTTTTGAAGCTCTTAATATTTGTCAAACTTTTCATGCTCCTCATAATTTCAACACCATTTTATGCTCCTCATGTTTTTCCACACCGTTTCATGCTTCTCATATTTTTCAGACCATTTCATGCTCCTCATATTTTGTACACCCTTTAAAGCCGTTCATATTTTTCACACCTTTTCATGCTCTTCATGTTTGTCAACACCGTTTCAAGCTCCTCATATTTTTCAGATCGTTTCATGCTCGTAATATTTTTGACACCTTTTGAAGCTCTTCATATTTTTCACACCTTTTCATGCTCTTCATGATTCTCCACACCTTTTCATGCTCTTCATGTTTTTCAACACCGTTTAATACTCCTCATATTTTTCAGACCGTTTCATGCTCCTCATATTTTTGACCCTTTTTGAAGCTGTTCATATTTTTCACACCTTTTGTTGCTCTTCATATTTTACACACCATTTCATGCTCTTCATGTTTTTCAACACCGTTTCATGATCTTGATGTTTATCAAAACCGTTTCATGCTCCTCATTTTTTTGACACCCTTTGAAGCTCTTCATATTTTTCACACCTCTTCATGCTCTTCATGTTTTTCAACACCGTTTGATGCTCCTCATATTTTTCAGAACGTTTCATGCTCCTCGTATTTTTCACACATTCATGCTCCTCATATTTTTCACACCTTTTCATGCTCTTCATGTTTTTCAACACCGTTTCATTCTCCTCATATATTTCAGAATGTTTCATGCTCCTCGTAGTTTTCACACCTTTTCATGCTCCTCATATTTTTGACACCTTTTGAACTCTTCATATATTTCACACCTTTTCATGCTCTTCATGTTTTTCAACACCGTTTCATGCTGTTCATGTTTTTCAACACCGTTTCATGCTCCTCATATTTTTCAGACCGTTTCATGCTCCTCATATTTTTGACACCTTTTGAAGCTCTTAATATTTGTCAAACTTTTCATGCTCCTCATGATTTCAACACCATTATGCTCCTCATGTTTTTCCACACCGTTTCATGCTTCTCATATTTTTCAGACCATTTCATGCTCCTCATATTTTGTACACCCCTTAAATCCGTTCATATTTTTCACACCTTTTCATGCTCTTCATGTTTGTGAACACCGTTTCATGCTCCTCATATTTTTCAGACCGTTTCATGCTCCTCATATTTTTGACACCTTTTGAAGCTCTTAATATTTTTCACACCTTTTCCTGCTCTTCATGTTTTTCCACACCATTTCATGCTCCTCATATTTTTCAGACCGTTTCATGTTCTGCATATTTTTGACACCTTTTGAAGCTGTTCAATTTTTTTCACCTTTTCATGCTCTTCATATTTTTCAACACCGTTTCATGCTCTCATGTTTTTCATCACCGTTTCATGTCCCTTGTATTTTTCAGAGGTTTTCATGTTTCTCATATTTTTGACATCTTTTGAAACTCTTCATATTTTTCACACGTTTTCATGCTCTTCACGTTTTTCAACACCTTTTCATGCTCCTCATATTTTTGACACCCTTTAAGCTCTTCATAATTTTTCACACCTTTAATACTCTTCATGTTTTTCAACAACGTTTCATGTTCTTCATATTTTTGAACAGCGTTTCATGCACCTCGTATTTCTCGGACCGTTTCATGCTCCTCATATTTTTGACACCTTTTGAAGCTCTTCATATTTTTCACACCTTTTCATGCTCTTCATGTTTCTCAACACTGTTTCATGCTCTTCATGTTTCAACACCGTTTAATATCCTCATATTTTTCAGACAGTTTCATGCTCCTCACATTTTTGACCCTTTTTACTCTTCATATTTTTCACACCTTTTCATGCACTTCATGTTTTTCAACAACGTTTCATGCTCTTCCTATTTTACAGATATTTTCATGCTCCTCATATTTTTTACCCTTTTTGAAGCTCTTCATATTTTTCACACCTTTTCATGCTCATCATGTTTCTCAACACCGTTTCATGCTCTTCATGTTTTTCAACACCATTTAATACTCCTCATATTTTTCAGACCGTTTCATGCTCCTCATATTTTTAACCGTTTTGAAAATCTTCATATTTTTCACACCTTTTCATGCTTCATGTTTTTCAGCACCGTTTCATGCTCCTCATAATTTTCAGACCGTTTCATGCTCCTCATATTTTTGACACCTTCTGAAGCTGTTCATATTTTTTTCACCATTTCACACTCTTTATGTTTTTCAACACCGTTTCATGCTCCTCGTATTTTTCAGAGCTTTTCATGCTTCTCATATTTTTGACACCTTTTGAAGCTCTTCATATTTTTCACACCGTTTCATGCTCTTCATGTTTTTCAACACCGTTTAATGCTCCTCATATTTTTCAGACCGTTTCTTGCTCCTCATATTTTTGACACCCTTTGAAGCTCTTCATATTTTTCACACCTTTTCATGCTATTCATGTTTTTCAACACCGTTTCATGCTCCTCATATTTTTCGAACCGTTTCATGCTCCTCATGTTTTTGACACATTTTGAAGCTCTTCATATTTTTCACACCTACCTGCTCTTCGTATTTTTCTTACTTTTTAATGCTCCTCATATTTTTCACACCTTTGCATGCTCTTCATGTTTCTCAACACCGTTTCATGCTCCTCCTATATTTCAGAACATTTCATGCTCCTCATATTTATCAGACCGTTTCATGCTCCTCATATTTTTCACACCTTTTGAAGTTCTTCATATTTTTCCCACCTTTTCAGGCTCTTCACGTTTTTCAGACCGTTTCATGCTCCTCATATTTTGGACACCTTTTGAAGCTCTTCATATTTTTCACCCCTTTTCATGCTCTTCATGTTTGTCAACACCGTTTCATGCACCTCATATTTTTCAGAGAGTTTCATGCTCCTCATATTTTTGGCACCTTTTGAAGCTCTTCATATTTTTCATACTTTTTCATGCTCTTCATGTTTTTCAACACCGTTTCATGCAACTCATATTTTTGACACCTTTTGAAGCTCTTCATATTTTTCACACCTTTTCATGGTCTTCTTGTTTTTCAACACCGTTTCATACTCCTCATATTTTTCAGAGCGTTTCATGCTCCTCATATTTTTGACACCATTTGAAGCGGTTCATATTTTTCACACCTTTTCATGATCTTCATGTTTTTCAACACCGTTTCATGCTCCTCATATTTTTGACACCTTTTGAAGCTCTTCATATTTTTCACACCTTTTCATGCTCTTCATGTTTTTCAACACCATTTTATGCTCCTCATATTTTTCAGAACGTTTCATCCTCCTCGTAGACTTCACACCTTTTCATGCTCCTCATATTTATCACAACTTTTCATGCTCCTCATATTTTTGACACCTTTTGAAGCTTGTCATATTTTTCACACCTTTCATGCTCTTCAGTTTTTCAACACCGTTTATTGCTCCTCATATTTTTCACACCGTTTCATGCTCCTCGCATTTTTCACACCTTTTGAAGCTCTTCATATTTTTCCCACCTTTTCATGCTCTTCATGTTTTTCAGACCGTTTCATGCTCCTCATGTTTTGGACACCTTTTGAAGCTCTTCATATTTGTCACACCTTTTCATGCTCTTCATGTTTTCAAAAACGTTTCATGCTCTTCATATTTTTGAACACCATTTCATGCACCTCGTATTTCTCAGACCGTTTCATCCTCCTCATATTTTTGACACCTTTTGAAACTCTTCATATTTTTCACACCTTTTCATGCTCTTCATGATTCTCCACACCGTTTCATGCTCTTCATGTTTTTCAACACCGTTTAATACTCCTCATATTTTTCAGACCGTTTCATGCTCCTCATATTTTTGACCCTTTTTGAAGCTCTTCATATTTTTCACACCTTTTGTTGCTCTTCGTATTTTTCACACTTTTTCATGATCCTCATATTTTTGATACCTTTTTAAGCTCTTCATATTTTACACACCATTTCATGCTCTTCATGTTTTTCAACACCGTTTCATGATCTTGATGTTTATCAAAACCGTTTCATGCTCCTCATTTTTTTGACACCCTTTGAAGCTCTTCATATTTTTCACACCTCTTCATGCTCTTCATGTTTTTCAACACCGTTTGAGGCTCCTCATATTTTTCAGAACGTTTCATGCTCCTCGTATTTTTCACACATTCATGCTCCTCATATTTTTCACACCTTTTCATGCTCTTCATGTTTTTCAACACCGTTTCATTCTCCTCATATATTTCAGAACGTTTCATGCTCCTCGTAGTTTTCACACCTTTTCATGCTCCTCATATTTTTGACACCTTTTGAACTCTTCATATATTTCACACCTTTTCATGCTCTTCATGTTTTTCAACACCGTTTCATGCTGTTCATGTTTTTCAACACCGTTTCATGCTCCTCATATTTTTCAGACCTTTTCATGCTCCTCATATTTTTGACACCTTTTGAAGCTCTTAATATTTGTCAAACTTTTCATGCTCCTCATAATTTCAACACCATTTTATGCTCCTCATGTTTTTCCACACCGTTTCATGCTTCTCATATTTTTCAGACCATTTCATGCTCCTCATATTTTGTACACCCTTTAAAGCCGTTCATATTTTTCACACCTTTTCATGCTCTTCATGTTTGTCAATATCGTTTCAAGCTCCTCATATTTTTCAGATCGTTTCATGCTCGTAATATTTTTGACACCTTTTGAAGCTCTTCATATTTGTCACACCTTTTCATGCTCTTCATGTTTTCAAAAACGTTTCATGCTCTTCATATTTTTGAACACAATTTCATGCACCTCGTATTTCTCAGACCGTTTCATGCTCCTCATATTTTTGACACCTTTTGAAACTCTTCATATTTTTCACACCTTTTCATGCTCTTCATGATTCTCCACACCGTTTCATGCTCTTCATGTTTTTCAACACCGTTTAATACTCCTCATATTTTTCAGACCGTTTCATGCTCCTCATATTTTTGACCCTTTTTGAAGCTCTTCATATTTTTCACACCTTTTGTTGCTCTTCGTATTTTTCACACTTTTTCATGATCCTCATATTTTTGATACCTTTTTAAGCTCTTCATATTTTACACACCATTTCATGGTCTTCATGTTTTTCAACACCGTTTCATGATCTTGATGTTTATCAAAACCGTTTCATGCTCCTCATTTTTTTGACACCCTTTGAAGCTCTTCATATTTTTCACACCTCTTCATGCTCTTCATGTTTTTCAACACCGTTTGAGGCTCCTCATATTTTTCAGAACGTTTCATGCTCCTCGTATTTTTCACACATTCATGCTCCTCATATTTTTCACACCTTTTCATGCTCTTCATGTTTTTCAACACCGTTTCATTCTCCTCATATATTTCAGAACGTTTCATGCTCCTCGTAGTTTTCACACCTTTTCATGCTCCTCATATTTTTGACACCTTTTGAACTCTTCATATATTTCACACCTTTTCATGCTCTTCATGTTTTTCAACACCGTTTCATGCTGTTCATGTTTTTCAACACCGTTTCATGCTCCTCATATTTTTCAGACCGTTTCATGCTCCTCATATTTTTGACACCTTTTGAAGCTCTTAATATTTGTCAAACTTTTCATGCTCCTCATAATTTCAACACCATTTTATGCTCCTCATGTTTTTCCACACCGTTTCATGCTTCTCATATTTTTCAGACCATTTCATGCTCCTCATATTTTGTACACCCTTTAAAGCCGTTCATATTTTTCACACCTTTTCATGCTCTTCATGTTTGTCAATATCGTTTCAAGCTCCTCATATTTTTCAGATCGTTTCATGCTCGTAATATTTTTGACACCTTTTGAAGCTCTTCATATTTTTCACACCGTTTCATGCTGTTCATGTTTTTCAACACCGTTTCATGCTCCTCATATTTTTCAGACCGTTTCATGCTCCTCATATTTTTGACACCTTTTGAAGCTCTTAATATTTTTCACACCTTTTCCTGCTCTTCATGTTTTTCCACACCATTTCATGCTCCTCATATTTTTCAGACCGTTTCATGCTCTGCATATTTTTGACACCTTTTGAAGCTGTTCAATTTTTTTCACCTTTTCATGCTCTTCATATTTTTCAACACCGTTTCATGCTCTCATGTTTTTCATCACCGTTTCATGTCCCTCGTATTTTTCAGAGCTTTTCATGTTTCTCATATTTTTGACATCTTTTGAAACTCCTCATATTTTTCACACCTTTTCATGCTCTTCATGTTTGTCAACACCGTTTCATGCTCGTCATATTTTTTAGACCGTTTCCAGTTCCTCATATTTTTGACACCTTTTGAAGCTCTTCATATTTTTCACACTTTTTCATGCTCTTCATGTTTTTCAACATTGTTTCATGCTCTTCATATTTTTGAACACTGTTTCACACACCTCGTATTTTTCAGACCGTTTCATGCTTCTCATATTTTTGACACCTTTTGAAGCTCTTCATGTTTTTCACACCTTTTCATGCTCTTCATGATTTTCAACACCTTTTCATGTTCTTCATGTTTTTCAACACCATTTCATGTTCCTCATATTTTTCAGAACGTTTCATCCTCCTCGTTGACTTCACACCTTTTCATGCTCCTCATATTTATCACAACTTTTCATGCTCCTCATATTTTTGACACCTTTTGAAGCTTGTCATATTTTTCACACCTTTCATGCTCTTCATGTTTTTCAACACCGTTTATTGCTCCTTATATTTTTCAGACCGTTTCATGCTCCTCGTATTTTTCACACCTTTTGAAGCTCTTCATATTTTTCCCACCTTTTCATGCTCTTCATGTTTTTCAGACCGTTTCATGCTCCTCATGTTTTGGACACCTTTTGAAGCTCTTCATATTTTTCACACCTTTTCATGCTCTTCATGTTTTCAAAAACGTTTCATGCTCTTCATATTTTTGAACACCATTTCATGCACCTCGTATTTCTCAGACCGTTTCATGCTCCTCATATTTTTGACACCTTTTGAAACTCTTCATATTTTTCACACCTTTTCATGCTCTTCATGATTCTCCACACCGTTTCATGCTCTTCATGTTTTTCAACACCGTTTAATACTCCTCATATTTTTCAGACCGTTTCATGCTCCTCATATTTTTGACCCTTTTTGAAGCTGTTCATATTTTTCACACCTTTTGTTGCTCTTCATATTTTACACACCATTTCATGCTCTTCATGTTTTTCAACACCGTTTCATGATCTTGATGTTTATCAAAACCGTTTCATGCTCCTCATTTTTTTGACACCCTTTGAAGCTCTTCATATTTTTCACACCTCTTCATGCTCTTCATGTTTTTCAACACCGTTTGATGCTCCTCATATTTTTCAGAACGTTTCATGCTCCTCGTATTTTTCACACATTCATGCTCCTCATATTTTTCACACCTTTTCACGCTCTTCATGTTTTTCAACACCGTTTCATTCTCCTCATATATTTCAGAACGTTTCATGCTCCTCGTAGTTTTCACACCTTTTCATGCTCCTCATATTTTTGACACCTTTTGAACTCTTCATATATTTCACACCTTTTCATGCTCTTCATGTTTTTCAACACCGTTTCATGCTGTTCATGTTTTTCAACACCGTTTCATGCTCCTCATATTTTTCAGACCGTTTCATGCTCCTCATATTTTTGACACCTTTTGAAGCTCTTAATATTTGTCAAACTTTTCATGCTCCTCATGATTTCAACACCATTATGCTCCTCATGTTTTTCCACACCGTTTCATGCTTCTCACATTTTTCAGACCATTTCATGCTCCTCATATTTTGTACACCCCTTAAATCCGTTCATATTTTTCACACCTTTTCATGCTCTTCATGTTTGTCAACACCGTTTCATGCTCCTCATATTTTTCAGACCGTTTCATGCTCCTCATATTTTTGACACCTTTTGAAGCTCTTAATATTTTTCACACCTTTTCCTGCTCTTCATGTTTTTCCACACCATTTCATGCTCCTCATATTTTTCAGACCGTTTCAAGTTCTGCATATTTTTGACACCTTTTGAAGCTGTTCAATTTTTTTCACCTTTTCATGCTCTTCATATTTTTCAACACCGTTTCATGCTCTCATGTTTTTCATCACCGTTTCATGTCCCTTGTATTTTTCAGAGGTTTTCATGTTTCTCATATTTTTGACATCTTTTGAAACTCTTCATATTTTTCACACCTTTTCATGCTCTTCATGTTTGTCAACACCGTTTCATGCTCGTCATATTTTTTAGACCGTTTCCAGTTCCTCATATTTTTGACACCTTTTGAAGCTCTTCATATTTTTCACACTTTTTCATGCTCTTCATGTTTTTCAACATCGTTTCATGCTCTTCATATTTTTGAACACTGTTTCATGCACCTCGTATTTTTCAGACCGTTTCATGCTTCTCATATTTTTGACACCTTTTGAAGCTCTTTATGTTTTTCACACTTTTTCATGCCCCTCAGGTTTTTCAACACCGTTTATTGTTCCTCATATTTTTCAGACCGTTTCATGCTCGTCATATTTTTCACACCTTTTCATGCTCTTCATGTTTCTCAACACCGTTTCATGCTCCTCCTATATTTCAGAATATTTCATGCTCCTCATATTTATCAGACCATTTCATGCTCCTCATATTTTTCACACCTTTTGAAGCTCTTCATATTTTTCCCACCTTTTCATGCTCTTCATGTTTTTCAACACCGTTTCATGCTCCTCATAATTTTCACACCGTTTCATGCTCCTCATATTTTTGACACCATTTGAAGCGGTTCAGATTTTTCACACGTTTTCGTGATCTACATGTTTTTCAACTCCGTTTCATGCTCCTCATATTTTTGAAACCCTTTGAAACTCTTCATATTTTTCACACCTTTTCATGCTCTTCATGTTTTTCAACAACGTTGCATACTCTTCTTATTTTTGAAAACCGTTTCATGCACCTCGTATTTCTCAGACCGTTTCATGCTCCTCATATTTTTGACCTCTTTTGAAGCTGTTCATATTTTTTTCACCATTTCACGCTCTTCATGTTTTTCAACAACGTTTCATGCTCCTCGTATTTTTCAGAGCTTTTCACGCTTCTCATATTTCTTACACCTTTTGACGCTGTTCATATTTTTCACACCTTTTCATGCTCTTCATGTTTTTCAACACCGTTTCATGCCCCTCACATTTTTCAGACCGTTTCTTGCTCCTCATATTTTTGAAACCTTTTGAAGCTCTTCGTATTTTTCACACGTTTTCATGCTCTTCATGTTTTTCAACACCGTTTTATGCTCCTCATATTTTTCAGACCGTTTCATGCTCCTCATATTTTTGACTCCTTTTGAAGCTCTTCATATTTTTCACACCTTTTCATGCTCTTCATGATTTTCAAAACCTTTTCATGTTCTTCATGTTTTTCAACACCATTTCATGTTCCTCATATTTTTTACACCTTTGAAGCTCTTCATATTTTTCACACCTTTTCATGCAGTTCATGTTTTACCACACCTTTTCATGCTTCTCATATTTTTCAGACCCTTTCATGCTGCGAATATTTTTTCACCTTTAATCTCTTCATATTTTTCACACCTTTTTATGCTCTTCATGTTTTTCAACACCGTTTCATGGTCCTCATAATTTTCAGACCGTTTCATGCTCCTCATATTTTTGACACCCTTTGAAGCTCTTCATATATTTTACACCCTTTCATGCTCTTCATGTATTTCAACTCCGTTTCATTCTCCTCATATTTTTCAGACCGTATCGTGCTCCTCATATTTTTGAGACCTTTTGAATCTCTTCATATTTTTCACACATTTTCATGCTCTTCATGTTTTTCAGCACCGTTTCATGCTCCTCATATTTTTCAGACCGTTTCATGCTTCTCATATTTTTGACAACTTTTGAAGCTCTTCATATTTTTTAACACTTTTTCATGCTCTTAATGTTTGTCAACACCGTTTCATGCTCCTCATATTTTTGACACGTTTTGAAGCTCTTCATATTTTTTACACATTTTCATGCTCTTCATGTTTTTCAACACCGTTTCATTCTCAGACGGTTCGTGCTCCTCATATTTTTGACACCTTTTGAAGCTCTTCATATTTTTCACACCTTTTCATGCTGTTCATGTTTTTCATCACCGTTTCATTCTCCTCATATTCTTCAGACCATTTCGTGCTCCTCATATTTTTGACACCTTTTGAAGCTCTTCATATTTTTCACACCTTTTCATGCTCTTCATATTTCTCAACACCGTGACATGTTCTTCATTTTTTTCAGAACATTTCATGCTCCTCGTATTTTTCCCACCGTTTCATGCTCCTCATATTTACAGACCGTTTCATGCTCCTCATATTTTTGACAACTTTTGAAGCTCTTCATATTTTTCACACTTTTTCATGCTCTTAATGTTTGTCAACACCGTTTCATGCTCCTCATATTTTTCAGACCGTTTCATGCTCCTCATAAGTTTGACACCTTTTGAATCTCTTCATATTTTTCACACCTTTTCAAGGTCTTCATGTTTTTCAACACAGTTTCATGCTCCTCCTATTTTTCAAACCGTTTCATGCTTCTCATGTATTTGACACCTTTTGAAGCTCTTAATATTTTTCATACCTTTTCATGCTCGTCATGTTTTTCAACACCGTTTCATGCTCCTCCAATTTTTCAGACCGTTTCATTCTCCTCATATTTTTGACACCTTTTGAAGCTCTTCATATTTTTCACACCTATTCATGCTCTTCATGTTTATCAAAACCGTTTCATGATCCTCCAATTTTTCAGACCGTTTCATTCTCCTCATATTTTTGACACCTTTTGAAGCTCTTCATATTTTTCACACAATTTCATGCTGTTCAAGTTTTTCAACTCCGTTTAATGCTCCTCATATTTTTAACACCCTTTGAGGCTCTTCATATTTTTCACACCTTTTCATGCTTTTCATGTTTCTCAACACCATTTCATGCTCTTCATATTTATCACACCGTGTCTTGCTCTTCATGTTTCTCAACACAGTTTCATGCTGTTCATGTTTTTCAACTCTGTTTCATGCTCCTCATATTTTTAACGTCTTTTGAAACTCTTCATATTTTTCACACCTTTTCATGTTCTTCATGTTTTTCAACACCGTTTCATGATCCTCATATTTGTGACACCTTTTGAAACTCTTCATATTTTTCACAGCTTTTCATGCTCTTCATGTTTTTCAACACCGTTTCATACTCCTCATATTGTTCAGACCGTTTCCATTTCCTCATATTTTTGACACCTTTGGAAGCTCTTCATATTTTTCACACCTTTTCATGGTCTTCATGTTTTTCAACACAGGTTCATGCTCCTCCTATTTTTCAAACCGTTTCAGGCTCCTCATATTTTTAACACCTTTTGAAGCTCTTAATGTTTTTCACACGTTTTCTTGCTCGTCATGTTTTTCAACACCGTTTCATGCTCCTCATACTTTTCAACACCGTTTCATGCTCCTCCAATTTTTCAGACCGTTTCATGCTCCTCATATTTTTGACACCTTTTGAAGCTCTTCATATTTTTCACACCTTTTCATGGTCTTCATGATTTTCAACAACGTTTCATGCTCTTCATGTTTTTCAATACCGTTTCATGCTCCTGATATTTTTCAGATCATTTCATGCTCCTCATATTTCTGACACCTTTTGAAGCTCTTCAGATTTTTCACATCTTTTCATGCTCTTCAAGTTTGTCAACACCGTTTGTTACTCCTCATATTTCTCAGACCGTTCAGTGCTCCTCATAATTTTGACACCTTTTGAAGATCTTCATATTTTTCACACCATTTCATGGTCTTCATGATTTTCAACAACGTTTCATGCTCTTCATGTTTTTCAACACCGTTTCATGCTCCTCATATTTTTCAGACCGTTTCATGCTCCTCATATTTTTGACACCTTTTGAAGCTCTTCATATTTTTCACACCTTTTCTTGCTCTTCATATTTTTCCACACCTTTTCATGCTCTTCATGTTTTTCAACACCGTTTCACACTCTTCATGTTTTTCAACAGCGTTTCATGCTCCTCATATTTTTCACACCGTTTCATGCTCCTCATTTTTTTGCCACCTTTTGAAACTCTTCATATTTTTCCAAACCTTTTCATGCTCTTCATGTTTTTCAACACCGTTTCACACTCTTCATGTTTTTCAACACCGTTTCATGCTCCTCATACTTTTCAACACCGTTTCATGCTCCTCCAATTTTTCAGACCGTTTCATGCTCCTCATATTTTTGACACCTTTTGAAGCTCTTCATATTTTTCACACCTTTTCATGGTCTTCATGATTTTCAACAACGTTTCATGCTCTTCATGTTTTTCAATACCGTTTCATGCTCCTGATATTTTTCAGATCATTTCATGCTCCTCATATTTCTGACACCTTTTGAAGCTCTTCAGATTTTTCACATCTTTTCATGCTCTTCAAGTTTGTCAACACCGTTTGTTACTCCTCATATTTCTCAGACCGTTCAGTGCTCCTCATAATTTTGACACCTTTTGAAGATCTTCATATTTTTCACACCATTTCATGGTCTTCATGATTTTCAACAACGTTTCATGCTCTTCATGTTTTTCAACACCGTTTCATGCTCCTCATATTTTTCAGACCGTTTCATGCTCCTCATATTTTTGACACCTTTTGAAGCTCTTCATATTTTTCACACCTTTTCTTGCTCTTCATATTTTTCCACACCTTTTCATGCTCTTCATGTTTTTCAACACCGTTTCACACTCTTCATGTTTTTCAACACCGTTTCATGCTCCTCATATTTTTCACACCGTTTCATGCTCCTCATTTTTTTGCCACCTTTTGAAACTCTTCATATTTTTCCAAACCTTTTCATGCTCTTCATGTTTTTCAACACCGTTTCACACTCTTCATGTTTTTCAACACCGTTTCATGCTCCTCATATTTTTCACACCGTTTCATGCTCCTCATATTTTTGCCACCTTTTGAAGCTGTTAGCTTTTTTACACGTTTTCATGCACTTCATGTTTTTCAACACCGTTTCATGCTCCTTCTTTTTTTTCACACCGTTTCATGCTCCTCCTATTTTTCACAAGTTTTCATGCTCCTCATATTTTTCAGACCACTTCATCTTCTTGTATTTTTAACACCTTGTCAGGCTCCTCGTATTTTTAAAAGCTTTTCATGCTCCTCGTATTTTTCACACCTTTTCATGCACTTCATGTTTGTCAACACCATTTCATGCTCCTCATATTTTTGACACCTTTTGAAGCTCTTCATATTTTTCACACCTTGTCATGCTCTTCATGTTTTTTAACACCGTTTCATACTCCTCATATTTTTCAGACGGTTTCATGCTCCTCATATTTTTGACACCTTTTGAAGATCTTCATATTTTTCACACCATTTCATGGTCTTCATGATTTTCAACAACGTTTCATGCTCTTCATGTTTTTCAACACCGTTTCATGCTCCTCATATTTTTCAGGCCGTTTCATGCTCCTCATATTTTTGACACCTTTTGAAGCTCTTCATATTTTTCACACCTTGTCATGCTCTTCATGTTTTTCAACACCGTTTCATACTCCTCATATTTTTCAGACGGTGTCATGCTCCTCATATTTTTGACACCTTTGAAGATCTTCACATCTTTCACACCTTTTCATGGTCTTCATGATTTTCAACAACGTTTCATGCTCTTCATGTTTTTGAACTCCGTTTCATACTCCTCATATTTTTCAGACGGTGTCATGCTCCTCATATTTTTGACACCTTTGAAGATCTTCATATTTTTCACACCTTTTCATGGTCTTCATGATTTTCAACAACGTTTCATGCTCTTCATGTTTTTCAACACCGTTTCATACTCCTCATATTTTTCAGACGGTGTCATGCTCCTCATATTTTTGACACCTTTGGAAACTCTTCATATTTTTCACAGCTTTTCAAGCTCTTCATGTTTTTCAACACCTTTTCATGCTCCTCATACTCTTCAGACCGTTTCCATTTCCTCATATTTTTGACACCTTTGGAAGCTCTTCATATTTTTCACATCTTTTCATGGTCTTCATGTTTTTCAACACAGTTTCATGCTCCTCCTATTTTTCAAACCGTTTCAGGCTCCTCATTTTTTGACACCTTTTGAAGCTCTTAATGTTTTTCACACCTTTTCTTGCTCGTCATGTTTTTCAACACCGTTTCATGCTCCTCATACTTTTCAACACCGTTTCATGCTCCTCCAATTTTTCAGACCGTTTCATGCTCCTCATATTTTTGACACCTTTTGAAGCTCTTCATATTTTTCACAACTTTTCATGGTCTTCATGATTTTCAACAACGTTTCATGCTCTTCCTGTTTTTCAATACCGTTTCATGCTCTTCATATTTTTCAGACCATTTCATGTTCCTCATATTTTAGACACCTTTTGAAGCTCTTCATATTTTTCACACCTTGTCATGCTCTTCATGTTTTTCAACACCGTTTCATGCTCCTCATATTTTTCAGACGGTTTCATGCTCCTCATATTTTTCATGCCTTTTGAAGCTCTTCATACATTTCACACCATTTCATGGTCTTCATGATTTTCAACCACGTTTCATGCTCTTCATGTTTTTCAACACCGTTTCATGCTCCTCATATTTTTCAGATCGTTTCATGTTCCTCATTTTTTGGACACCTTTTGAAGCTCTTCATATTTTTCACATTTTCATGCTCTTCATGTTTTTCCACACCGTTTCATGGTCCTCATATTTTTCAGACCGTTTCCTGCTCCTCATATTTTTGACAACTTTTCAACTCTTCATATTTTTCACAGCTTTTCATGCTCTTCATGTTTTTCAAAACCGTTTCATGCTCCTCCTATTTTTCAGACCGTTTCATGTTCTTCATATTTTGACACCCTTTGAAGCTTTTCATATTTTTCACACCTTTTCATGCTCTTCATGTTTTTCAACACCGTTTCCTGCTCCTCATATATTTGAACACCGTTTCACGCACCGCATATTTCTCAGACCGTTTCATGCTCCTCATATTTTTCACAACTTTTGAAGCTCTTCATATTTTTCCCACCGTTTCATGCTCCTCATATTTTTCAGACCGTTTCATGCTCCTCATATTTTTGATACCTTTTGAAGCTATTCATATTTTTCACACCTTTTCATGCTCTTCATGTTTTTAAACACCGTTTCATGCTCTTCATGTTTTTCAACACCGTTTCTTGCTCCTCCTATTTCTCAGACCGTTTCATGCTCCTCATATTTTTGACATCTTTTGAAACTCTTCATATTTTTCACAACTTTTCATGCTCTTCATGTTTTTCAACACCGTTTCATGCTCCTCCTACTTTTCAGACCGTTTCATGCTCCTCATATTTTTCAGACCGTTTCATGCTCCTCATATTTTTCACACCTTTGGAAGCTCTTCATATTTTTACTAGTTTTTCATGCTCTTCATGTTTTTCAGACCGTTTCATGCTCCTCATTATTTGGACACCTTTTGAAGCTCTTCATATTTTTCACACCTTTTCATGCTCTTCATGTTTTCCAACACCATTTCATGCTCCTCATATTTTTCAGACCGTTTCATGCTCCTCATATTTTTGACACCATTTGAAGCGGTTCATATTTTTCACACCTTTTCATGATCTTCATGTTTTCAACACCATTTCATGCTTGTCATATTTTTGACACCCTTTGAAACTCTTCATATTTTTCACACCTTTTCATGCTCTTCATGTTTTTCAACACCGTTTCATGCTCCTCATATTTTCACACCTTTTGAAGCTCTTCATATTTTTCACACCTTTTCATGCTCTTCATGTTTTTCAACATCGTTTCATGCTCCTCATATTTTTCAGTCCACTTCATGCTCCTCAAATTTTTCACACCTTTTTAAGCTCTTCATATTTTTCACACCTTTTTATGCTCTTCATGTTTTTCAACACCGTTTCATGTTCCTCATAATTTTCAGACTGTTTCATGCTCCTCATATTTTTGACACCCTTTGAAGCTCTTCATATTTTTTACACCCTTTCATGCTCTTCATATATTTCAACTCCGTTTCATTCTCCTCATATTTTTCAGACCGTATCCTGCTCCTCATATTTTTGAGACCTTTTGAAGCTCTTCATATTTTTCACACATTTTCATGTCTTCATGTTTTTCAGCACCGTCTTATGCTCCTCATATTTTTCAGACCGTTTCATATTCCTCATATTTCTGACACATTTTTAAGCTCTTCATATTTTTCACACCTTTTCCTGCTCTTCATGATTTACAACACCATTTTATGCTCCTCGTATTTTTCAGTCTTTTTCAACCTCCTCGTATTTTTCACCAATTTTCATGTTCCACGTACTTTTCACATATTTTCAGGCTCCTCGTATTTTTGACACCTTTTGAAGCTCCTCATATTTTTCACACCTTTTTATGTTCTTCATGTTTTTCAACACCGTTTCATGCTCCTCATATTTTTCAGAAAGTTTCATGCTCCGCGTATTTTTCAAACCTTTTCATGCTCCTCATATTTGTCACACCTTAGCATGCTCCTCCTATTTTTGACACCTTTTGAAGCTCTTCATATTTTCCACAACTTTTCATGTTCTTTTTATTTTTCATCACCGTTTCATGCTCCTTATATTTTTCAGATCGTTTCATGCTCCTCGTAATTTTCACACCTTTTCATGCTCATCATATTTTTCACACCTTATCATGCTCCTCATATTTTTGACACCTTTTGAAGCTCTTCATATTTTTCACACCTTTTCATGCTCTTCATGTTTTTCAACATCGTTTCATGCTCCTTCTATTTTTCAGACCGTTTCATGCTCCTCATATTTTTGACACCTTTTGAAACTCTTCATATTTTTCCAACCTTTTCATGCTCTTCATGTTTCTCAACACCATTTCATGCTCCTCCTATTTTTCAGACCACTTCATGCTCCTCATATTTTTCAGACCGTTTCATACTCCTCATATTTTGACACCTTTTGAAGCTCTCCATATTTTTCACATCTTTTCTTGCGCTTCATGTTTTTCAACACCGTTTCTTGCTCCTCATATTTTTCAGACCCTTTCCTGCTCCTCATATTTTTGACACATTTTGAAGCTCTTTATATTTTTCATACCTTTTCAGGCTCTTCAATTTTTCAACACCGTTTCATGTTGCTCATATTTTACAGAACGTTTCATGCTCCTCGTATTTTTCACACATTCTCATGCTCCTCATATTTTTCACACCTTTTCATGCTCTTCATGTTTCTCAACACCATTTCATGATCCTCATTTTTTCAGACCGTTTCATGCTCCTCATATTTTTCAAACCTTTTGAAGCTCTTCATATTTTTCACACCGTTTCAGGCTCTTCATGTTTTTCAACACCGTTTCATGCTCCTCATATTTTTCAGACCGTTTCATGCTCCTCATATTTTTGACACCTTTTGAAGCTCTTCATATTTTTCACACCTTTTCATGCTCTTCACGTTTTTCATCACCGTTTCATGCTCCTCATATTTTTGACACCTTTTGAAACTCTTCATATTTTTCACACCTTTTCATGCTCTTCATGTTTTTCAACACCGTTTCATGCTCCTCATATTTTTCAGACCGTTTCATGCTCCTCATATTTTTGACACCTTTTGAAGCTCTTCATATTTTTCACACATTTTCATGCTCTTCATGTTTTTCAACACCGTTTCATGCTCCTCATATTTTTCAGACCGTTTCATGCTCCTCATATTTTTGACACATTTTGAAGCTCTTCATATTTTTCACTTCTTTTCATGCTCTTCATGTTTGTCAACACCGTTTCATGCTCCTCATATTATTCAGACCGTTTCATGCTCCTCATATTTTTGACACTTTTTGAAGCTGTTCATATTTTTCATACCTTTTCATGCTCTTCATGTTTTTCAACACCATTTCATGCTTCACATAATTTTCAGACCGTTTCATGCTCCTCATATTTTTGCCACTTTATGAAGCTCTTCACATTTTTCACACCTTTTCATGCTCTTTATGTTTTTCACACCGTTTCATGCTCCTCATATTTTTCAGACCTTTGCCTGCTCCTTGTATTTTTCAGACCTTTGTATGCTCCTCCTATTTTTCAGGCCTTTTCATGATCTTCATATTTTTCACACCATTTCTCTCCTCGTATTTTTCACAACTTTTCATGCTCCTTGTAATTTTCAGACCTTTTCATGCTCCTCCTGTTTTTCAGGCCTTTTCATGCTCTTCATATTTTTCACACCTTTTCATGCTCCTCGTAAATTTTCAAACCTTTTCATGCTCCTTGTATTTTTCACACCTTTTCATGCTCCTCGTATTTCTCAGACGTTTTCATGCTCCTTGTATATCTCAGACCTTTTCATGCTCCTCGTATTTTTCACACCTTTTCATGCTCCTCATATTTTTCAGACGTTTTCATGCTCCTCATATTTTTCACACCTTTTCATGCTCCTCGTATTTTTCAAACCTTTTCATGCTCCTCGTATTTTTCACACCTTTTCATGCTCCTCGTATTTTTCAGACGTTTTCATGCTCCTCATATTTTTCACACCTTTTCATGCTCCTCGTATTTTTACACCTTTTCATGCTCCTCATATTTTTCACACCTTTTCATGCTCCTCTTATTTTTGCCACATTTTGAAGCACTTCACATTTTTCACACCTTTTCATGCTCTTCATGTTTTTCAACACCGTTTCATGCTCCCCATATTTCTCAGCCCATTTCATGCTCCTCATATTTTTGACACCTTTTGAAGCTCTTTATATTTTTCAGACCTTTTCATGCTCCTCGTATATTTCAGACGTTTTTATGCTCCTCCTATTTTTCAGGCCTTTTCATTATCTTCATATTTTTTACACCTTTTCTCTCCTCGTATTTTTCACAACTTTTCATGTTCCTCGTACTTTTCAGACCTTTTCATGCTCCTCCTAACTTTCAGGCCTTTTCATGCTCTTCATATTTTTCACACCTTTTCTCTCCTCGTATTTTTCACGTCTTTTCATGCTCCTCGTATTTTTCACATCTTTTCATGCTCCTCGTATTTTTCACACCTTTTCATGCTCCTCGTAATTTTTCAAACCGTTTCATGCTCCTTGTATTTTTCACACATTTTCATGCTCCTCGTATTTCTCAGACCTTTTAATCCTCCTCCTATTTTTCAGACTTTTTCATGCTGCTCGTATATCTCAGACCTTTTCATGCTCCTACTATTTTTCACAACTTTTCATGCTCGTAGTTTTCACAACTTTTCATGCTCCTAATATTTTTCAGACCTTTTCATGCTCCTCGTATTGTTCACACCTTTTCATGCTCCTTGTATTTTACACACATTTTCATGCTCGTTGTTTTCACAAATTTTCAAGCTCCTCGTATTTTTCACACCTTTTTATGCTCCTCGTATTTTTCAGACCATTTCATCCTCCTCGTATTTTTAACACCTTTTCATGCTCCTCATATTTTTAAAACCTTTTCATGCTCCTTGTATTTTTCACACCTTTTCATGCTCCTCGTATTTTTCACACCGTTTCATACTCTTCATATTTTTCAGACATTATCAGACTCATCACATTTTTCAGACCTTTTCATCTTCCTCGTATTTTTCAGAAGTCTTTATGCTCCTCCTATTTTTCAGGCCTTTTCATGCTGTTCATATTTTTCACACCTTTTCATTCTCCTCGTAGTTTTCACACCTTTTCATGCTCCTCGTAGTTTTCACCCTTTTCATACTCCTCGTATTTTTCACAACTTTTCATGCTCCTCGTATTTTCAGACTTTTTCATGCTCCTCGTATTTCTCAGACCTTTTCATGCTCCTCGTTTTTTTGACCCCTTTTCCTGTTCCTCGTATTTTTCACACCTTTTCATGGTCCGCGTATTTTTCAAACCTTTTCATGCTCTTCGTATTTTTCACAGCTTTTCATGGTCCTCGTATTTTTCACACCTTTTCATGCTCCTCGTACATTTCACACCTTTTCATGCTCCTCGTATTTTTCTCACATTTTCATGCTCCTCGTATTCTTCACACCTTTTCATGTTCCTCGTATTTTTCACCCCTTTTCATTTTCCTCGAATTTTTCACACATTTTCATTCTCCTCTTTTTTTCACACCTTTCATGCTCCTCGTATTTTTCACACCTTTTCATGCTCCTCGTATTTTTCAGACTTTTTCGTGCTATTCATATATTCAACACCTTTTCGTGCTCTTCATATTTTTCAGACCTTTTCATGCTCTTCATATTTTTCACCTTTTCATGCTCCTCATATTTCTCAGACATTTTCATGCTCCTCGTATTTCTCAGAGCTTTTCATGTTCCTCGTAATTCTCAGCCCTTTTCATGCTCCAAATATTTCTAAAACTTTTTCATGCTCCTCATACTTCTCAGTCCTTTTCATGCTCCTCTGATTTTTCAGACCTTTTCATGCTCCTCGTATTTTTCAGACCTTTTCATGCTCCTCGTATTTTTCACACCTCTTCATGCTCCTCATATTTTTCTCACCTTTTCATGCTCCTCCTATTTTTCTCACCTTTTCATGCACCTCGTATTTCTCACGCCTTTTCATGATCCTCGTATTTTTCACGACTTTTCATGCTCCACCTATTTTTCAGGCCATTTCATGCTCCTCGTATTTTGCTGGCCTTTTCAGTCTCCTTGTATTTTTCAGACCTTTTCATGCTCCTCGTATGTTTCAGTCCTTTTCATGCTCCTCTTATTTTTCACACCTTTTCATGCTCCTCGTATTTTTCACACCTTTTCATGCTCCTTGTGTTTTTCACACCTTTTCATGCTCCTCGTTTTTTTCAGACCATTTCATGCTCCTGATATTTTTCACACCTTTTCATGCTCCTCTTATTTTCACACCTTTTCATGCTTCTCATATTTTTCAGACCTTTTTATTCTCCTCCTATTCTTCAGGCCTTTTCATACTCCTCGTATTTTTCACACCTGTTCTTGCTCCTCGTATTTTTCAGACTTTTTCATGCTCCCCATATCTGTTAGACCTTTTCATGCTCCTCGTATTTCTCAGACCTTTTCATGCTCCTCTTATTTCTCAGACCTTTTAATGCTCCTCGAATTTTTCAGACCTTTTCATGCTTCTCGTATTTTTCAGACCTTTTCATCCTCCTCGTATTTTTCAAACCTTTTCATGCTCCTCGTATTTTTGACCCCTTTTCATGCTCCTAATATTTTTCACAACTTTACGTGCGCTTCCTATTTTTCACACCGTTTCATGCTCTTCATATTTTTTAGACATTTTCAGGCTCTTCACATTTTTCAGACCTTTTCATCTTCCTCGTATTTTTCAGAAGTTTTTATGCTCCTCCTATTTTTCAGGCCTTTTCATGCTGTTCATATTTTTCACACCTTTTCATTCTCCTCGTAGTTTTCACCATTTTCATGCTCCTCGTATTCTTCACACCTTTTCATGTTCCTCGTATTTTTCACCCCTTTTCATTTTCCTCGAATTTTTCACACATTTTCATTCTCCTCTTTTTTTTTCACACCTTTCATGCTCCTCGTATTTTTCACACCTTTTCATGCTCCTCGTATTTTTCAGACTTTTTCGTGCTATTCATATATTCAACACCTTTTCGTGCTCTTCATATTTTTCAGACCTTTTCATGCTCTTCATATTTTTCACCTTTTCATGCTCCTCATATTTCTCAGACATTTTCATGCTCCTCGTCTTCCTCAGATTTTTCATGTTCCTCGTAATTCTCAGCCCTTTTCATGCTCCAAATATTTCTAAGACTTTTTCATGCTCCTCATATTTCTCAGTCCTTTTCATGCTCCTCTGATTTTTCAGACCTTTTCATGCTCCTCGTATTTTTCACACCTGTTTTTGCTCCTCATATTTTTCTCACCTTTTCATGCTCCTCCTATTTTTCTCACCTTTTCATGCACCTCGTATTTCTCACGCCTTTTCATGATCCTCGTATTTTTCACGACTTTTCATGCTCCACCTATTTTTCAGGCCATTTCATGCTCCTCGTATTTTGCTGGCCTTTTCAGTCTCCTTGTATTTTTCAGACCTTTTCATGCTCCTCGTATGTTTCAGTCCTTTTCATGCTCCTCTTATTTTTCACACCTTTTCATGCTCCTCGTATTTTTCACACCTTTTCATGCTCCTTGTGTTTTTCACACCTTTTCATGCTCCTCGTTTTTTTCCAGACCATTTCATGCTCCTGATATTTTTCACACCTTTTCATGCTTCTCATATTTTTCAGACGTTTTTATTCTCCTCCTATTCTTCAGGCCTTTTCATACTCCTCGTATTTTTCACACCTGTTCTTGCTCCTCGTATTTTTCAGACTTTTTCATGCTCCCCATATCTGTTAGACCTTTTCATGCTCCTCGTATTTCTCAGACCTTATCATGCTCCTCTTATTTCTCAGACCTTTTAATGCTCCTCGAATTTTTCAGACCTTTTCATGCTTCTCATATTTTTCAGACCTTTTCATCCTCCTCGTATTTTTCAAACCTTTTCATGCTCCTCGTATTTTTGACCCCTTTTCATGCTCCTAATATTTTTCACACCTTTACGTGCGCTTCCTATTTTTCACACCGTTTCATGCTCTTCATATTTTTTAGACATTTTCAGGCTCTTCACATTTTTCAGACCTTTTCATCTTCCTCGTATTTTTCAGAAGTTTTTATGCTCCTCCTATTTTTCAGGCCTTTTCATGCTGTTCATATTTTTCACACCTTTTCATTCTCCTCGTAGTTTTCACCATTTTCATGCTCCTCGTATTCTTGACACCTTTTCATGTTCCTCGTATTTTTCACCCCTTTTCATTTTCCTCGAATTTTTCACACATTTTCATTCTCCTCTTTTTTTTTCACACCTTTCATGCTCCTCGTATTTTTCACACCTTTTCATGCTCCTCGTATTTTTCAGACTTTTTCGTGCTATTCATATATTCAACACCTTTTCGTGCTCTTCATATTTTTCAGACCTTTTCATGCTCTTCATATTTTTCACCTTTTCATGCTCCTCATATTTCTCAGAAATTTTCATGCTCCTCGTATTCCTCAGAGTTTTTCATGTTCCTCGTAATTCTCAGCCCTTTTCATGCTCCAAATATTTCTAAGACTTTTTCATGCTCCTCGTATTTCGCATCCCTTTTCATGATCCTCCTAATTTTCAAGCCTTTTCATGCTCCTCGTATTTTTCACACCTTTTCATGCTCCTCGTTTTTCTCAGACCTTTTCATGCTCCTCGTATTTTTCAGACCTTTTCATGCTCCTCGTGTTTTTCAGACATTTTCATCCTCCTCGTATTTTTCAACCCTTTTCATGCTCCTTGTATTTTTGACCCCTTTTCAAACTTCTCATATTTTTCACACCTTTTCGTGCTCCACCTTTTTTTCACACCTTTTCAGTCTTTTGGTATTTTTCACATCTTTTCATGCTCCTCGTAAATCTCAGACCTTTTCATACTCCTCCTATTTTTCAGACCTGTTCATACTCCTCATATTGTTGAGACCTTTTCATGCTCCTCGTATTTTTGAGACCTTTTCATGCTCCTCATACTTTTCACACCTCTTCATGCTCCTCATATTTTTCTCACCTTTTCATGCTCCTCCTATTTTTCTCACCTTTTCATGCACCTCGTATTTCTCATGCCTTTTCATGATCCTCGTATTTTTCACGACTTTTCATGCTCCACCTATTTTTCAGGCCATTTCATGCTCCTCGTATTTTGCTGGCCTTTTCAGTCTCCTTGTATTTTTCAGACCTTTTCACGCTCCTCGTATGTTTCAGTCCTTTTCATGCTCCTCTTATTTTTCACACCTTTTCATGCTCCTCGTATTTTTCACACCTTTTCATGCTCCTTGTGTTTTTCACACCTTTTCATGCTCCTCGTTTTTTTCAGACCATTTCATGCTCCTGATATTTTTCACACCTTTTCATGCTCCTCTTATTTTCACACCTTTTCATGCTTCTCATATTTTTCAGACGTTTTTATTCTCCTCCTATTCTTCAGGCCTTTTCATACTCCTCGTATTTTTCACACCTGTTCTTGCTCCTCGTATTTTTCAGACTTTTTCATGCTCCCCATATCTGTTAGACCTTTTCATGCTCCTCGTATTTCTCAGACCTTTTCATGCTCCTTGTATTTCTCAGACCTTTTAATGCTCCTCGAATTTTTCAGACCTTTTCATGCTTCTCGTATTTTTCAGACCTTTTCATCCTCCTCGTATTTCTCAGACCTTTTCATGCTCCTCGTATTTTTCGCACCTTTTCATACTTCTCGTACTTTTCAGACATTTTCGTGCTATTCATATATTTCACACGATTTCGTGCTCTTCATATTTTTCAGACCTTTTCATGCTGTTCATATTATTCACACCTTTTCATGCTCCTCGTATTTCTCAGTCCTTTTCTTGCTCCTCGTTTTTTTCACACCTTTTCATGCTCCTCGTATTTTTCACACCTCTTCATGCTCCTCTTATTTTCACACCTTTTCATGCTCCTCTTTTTTTCAGACCTTTTAATTCTCCTCCTATTTTTCAGGCCTTTTCATCGTACTCGTATATTTCACACCTTTTCCTGCACCTCATATTTGTCACACCTCTTCATGCTCCTCTTATTTTCACACCTTTTCAAACTCCTCATATTTTTCATACCTTTTCATGCTCCTCGTATTTTCCAGGACTTTTCATGCTCCTCATATTTTTCACACCTTTTCATGCTCGTCGTATTTCTCAGTCGTTTACATGCTCCTCGTATTTTTCACACCTTTTCATGCTCCTCTTTTTTTTCACACCTTTTCATGCTCCTCGTATTATTGAGACGTTTTCGTGGTTTCATATATTTCACACCTTTTCGTGCTCTTCATATTTTTCTAACCTTTTCATGCTGTTCATATTTCTCACCTTTTCATGCTCCTCGTATTTCTCAGACATTTTCATGCTCCTCGTATTTCTCAGAGTTTTTCATGCACCTCGAATTTCTCAGACCTTTTCATGCTCCTAGTATTTCTCAGACTTTTTCATGCCCCTCATATTTCTCAGGCCGTTTCTTGCTCCTCGTATTTTTCAAACCTTTTCTAGTTCCCCGTATTTTTCACCCCTTTTCCTGCTCGTCATATTTTTCACACCTCTTCATGCTCCTCTTATTTTCACACTTTTTCATGGTCCTCATTTTTTTCAGACCTTTTAATTCTCCTCCTATTTTTCAGGCCTTTTCATCGTACTCGTATATTTCACACCTTTTCCTGCACCTCATATTTTTCACACCTCTTCATGCTCCTCTTATTTTCACACCTTTTCATGCTCCTCATATTTTTCATACCTTTTCATGCTCCTCGTATTTTCCAGGCCTTTTCATGTTCTTCATATTTTTCACACCTTTTATGCTCGTCGTATTTCTCAGTACTTTTCATGCTCCTCGTATTTTTCAGACCTTTTCATGCTCCTCGTATATTTAACACCTTTTCATGCTTCTCTCTTTTATCTCACCATTTCATGCTTCTCGAATTTTTCAGACCTTTTCGTGCTATTCATATATTTCACACCATTTCGTGCTCTTCATATTTTTCAGACCTTTTCCTGCTCCTCCTGTTTTTCACACCTTTTCATGCTCCTCGTATTTTTCACACCTTTTCATGCTCCTCTTTTTTTTCCACACCTTTTCATGCTTCTCGTATTTTTCAGACCTCTTTTTGCTATTCATATATTTCACACCATTTCGTGCTCTTCATATTTTTCAGACCTTTTCATGTTCTTCATATTTTTCACACCTTTTCATGCTCCTCGTATTTCTCAGACATTTTCATGCTCCTCGTATTTTTCACACCTTTTCATGCTCGTCGAATTTCTCAGTCCTTTTCATGCTCCTCGTATTTTTCAGACCTTTTCATGCTCCTCATATTTTTCACCCCTTTTCATGCTCCTCGTATTTTTCACACCTTTTCATGCTCCTCTATTTTTTCACACCTTTTCATGCTCCTTGTATTTTTCAGACCTTTTCGTGCTATTCATATATCTCACACCGTTTCGTGCTCTTCATATTTTTCACCTTTTCATGCTCCTCATATTTCTCAGACATTTTCATGCTTCTCGTATTTCTCAGAGTTTTTCATGCTCCTCGTATTTTTCAGACCTTTTCATGCCCCTCGTATCTTTCAGACCTTTTCATGCTCCTCATAATTTTCAGAGCTTTTCATGCTCCTCATATTTTTCAGACCTTTTTATTCTCCTCCTATATTTTAGGCTTTTTCATGCTCCTCAAATTTTTCATGCCTTTACATGTGCTTCCTATTTTTCACACCTTTTCATGCTCTTCATATTTTTTAGACATTTTCAGGCTCTTCAAATTTTTCATACCTTTTCATCTTCCTCGTACTTTTCAGAAGTTTTTATGCTCCTCCTATTTTTCAGGCCTTTTCATACTCTTCATATTTTTCACACCTTTTCATGCTCCTCAGAGTTTTCACCCTTTTCATGCTCCTCGTATTTTTCACACCTTTTCATGCTCCTCATAGTTTTCACCATTTTCATGCTCCTCGTATTTTTCACACCGTTTCATGTTCCTTGTATTTTTCACCCCTTTTCATTCTCCTCGTATTTTTCACACATTTTCATTCTACTCTTTTTTTTTCACACCTTTTCATGCTCCTCATATTTTTCACACCCTTTCATGTTCCTCGTATTTTTCACACCTTTTCATGCTCCTCGTATTTTTCAAACCTTTTCATGCTCCTCTTTTTTCACACCTTTTCATGCTCCTCGTATTATTCAGACGTTTTCGTGGTATTCATATATTTCACACTTTTTCCTGCTCTTCATATTTTTCAGACTTTTTCATGATCTTCATATTTTTCACCTTTTCATGCTCCTCGTATTTCTCAGACCTTTTAATGCTCCTTGAATTTTTCAGACCTTTTCATGCTTCTCGTATTTTTCAGACCTTTTCATCCTCCTCGTATTTTTCAAACCTTTTCATGTTCCTCATATTTTTGACCCCTTTTCATGCTCCTAATATTTTTCACACCTTTACGTGCGCTTCCTATTTTTCACACCGTTTCATGCTCTTCATATTTTTTAGACATTTTCAGGCTCTTCACATTTTTCAGACCTTTTCATCTTCCTCATATTTTTCAGAAGTTTTTATGCTCCTCCTATTTTTCAGGCCTTTTCATGCTGTTCATATTTTTCACACCTTTTCATTCTCCTCGTAGTTTTCACCATTTTCATGCTCCTCGTATTCTTCACACCTTTTCATGTTCCTCGTATTTTTCACCCCTTTTCATTTTCCTCGAATTTTTCACACATTTTCATTCTCCTCTTTTTTTTTCACACCTTTCATGCTCCTCGTATTTTTCACACCTTTTCATGCTCCTCGTATTTTTCAGACTTTTTCGTGCTATTCATATATTCAACACCTTTTCGTGCTCTTCATATTTTTCAGACCTTTTCATGCTCTTCATATTTTTCACCTTTTCATGCTCCTCATATTTCTCAGACATTTTCATGCTCCTCGTATTTCTCAGAGCTTTTCATGTTCCTCGTAATTCTCAGCCCTTTTCATGCTCCAAATATTTCTAAGACTTTTTCATGCTCCTCATATTTCTCAGTCCTTTTCATGCTCCTCTGATTTTTCAGACCTTTTCATGCTCCTCGTATTTTTCAGACCTTTTCATGCTCCTCGTATTTTTCACACCTCTTCATGCTCCTCATATTTTTCTCACCTTTTCATGCTCCTCCTATTTTTCTCACCTTTTCATGCACCTCGTATTTCTCACGCCTTTTCATGATCCTCGTATTTTTCACGACTTTTCATGCTCCACCTATTTTTCAGGCCATTTCATGCTCCTCGTATTTTGCTGGCCTTTTCAGTCTCCTTGTATTTTTCAGACCTTTTCATGCTCCTCGTATGTTTCAGTCCTTTTCATGCTCCTCTTATTTTTCACACCTTTTCATGCTCCTCGTATTTTTCACACCTTTTCATGCTCCTTGTGTTTTTCACACCTTTTCATGCTCCTCGTTTTTTTCAGACCTTTTCATGGTCCTAGTATTTTTCACAGCTTTTCATGCTCCTCATATTTTTCAGGCCTTTCCGGCTCCTCGTATTTTTCAGACATTTACATGCTCCTCGTTTTTTTCACACCCTTTCATTCTCCTCGTATTTTTGACACGTTTTCATGATCCTAGTATTTTTCAGAACTTTTCATGCTCCTCGTATTTTACACAACTCTTCATGCTCCTCTTATTTTCACACCTTTTCATGCTCCTCATATTTTTCAGACCTTTTTATTCTCCTCCTATTTTTTAGGCCTTTTCATGCTTCTCGTATTTTTCACGCCTTGTCATGCTCCTTGTATTTTTCACCCCTTTTCATGCTCCTCCTATTTTTCAGACCTTTTCATGCTCCTGGTATTTTTCACACCTTATCAAGCTCCTCGTATTTTTCACACCTTTTCAGGCTCCTCGTATTTTTCAGACATTTTAAGGTGGTTCACATTTTTCACACCTTTTCATCTTCCTCGTATTTTTCAGAAGTTTTTATGCTCCTCCTTTTTTCAGGCCTTTTCATGTTCTTCATATTTTTCACACCTTTTCAAGCTCCTCGTATTTTTCACACCTCTTCATGCTCCTCGTATTGTTCTCACCTTTTCATGCTCCTCGTATTTTTCAGACTTTTTCATGCTCCTCGTATTTCTCAGAACTTTTCATGCTCCTCGTATTTTTCACACCTTTTCATGCTCCTGGTATTTTTCAAACCTTTCCATGGTCCTATATTTTTCAGACGTTTTCATGCTCCTTGTATTTTTTACACTCTTTCATGCTCCTCGTATTTTTCACTCCTTTTCATGCTCCTCGTATTTTTCACACCTTTTCATGCTCCTCGTATTTTTCACACCTTTTCAGGCTCCTCGTATTTTTCACACCCTTTCATTCTCCTCGTATTTTTGACACCTTTTCATGATCCTAGTATTTTTCAGAACTTTTCATGCTCCTCGTATTTTACACACCTCTTCATGCTCCTCTTATTTTCACACCTTTTCATGCTCCTCATATTTTTCAGACCTTTTTATTCTCCTCCTATTTTTCAGGCCTTTTCATGCTCCTCGTATTTTTCACACCTGTTCTTGCTCCTCATATTATTCAGACTTTTTCATGCTCCCCGTATCTCTCAGACCTTTTCATGCTCCTCTTATTTTCACACCTTTTCATGCTTCTCATATTTTTCAGACCTTTTTATTCTCCTCCTATTCTTCAGGCCTTTTCATACTCCTCGTATTTTTCACACCTGTTCTTGCTCCTCGTATTTTTCAGACTTTTTCATGCTCCCCATATCTGTTAGACCTTTTCATGCGCCTCGTATTTCTCAGACCTTCTCATGCTCCTCGTATTTCTCAGACCTTTTAATGCTCCTCGAATTTTTCAGACCTTTTCATGCTTCTCGTATTTTTCAGACCTTTTCATCCTCCTCGTATTTTTCAAACCTTTTCATGTTCCTCATTTTTTTGACCCCTTTTCATGCTCCTAATATTTTTCACAACTTTACGTGCGCTTCCTATTTTTCACACCGTTTCATGCTCTTCATATTTTTTAGACATTTTCAGGCTCTTCACATTTTTCAGACCTTTTCATCTTCCTCGTATTTTTCAGAAGTTTTTATGCTCCTCCTATTTTTCAGGCCTTTTCATGCTGTTCATATTTTTCACACCTTTTCATTCTCCTCGTAGTTTTCACCATTTTCATGCTCCTCGTATTCTTGACACCTTTTCATGTTCCTCGTATTTTTCACCCCTTTTCATTTTCCTCGAATTTTTCACACATTTTCATTCTCCTCTTTTTTTTTCACACCTTTCATGCTCCTCGTATTTTTCACACCTTTTCATGCTCCTCGTATTTTTCAGACCTTTTCATGCTCCTGGTATTTTTCACACCTTATGAAGCTCCTCGTATTTTTCACACCTTTTCAGGCTCCTCATATTTTTCAGACATTTTAAGGTGGTTCACATTTTTCACACCTTTTCATCTTCCTCGTATTTTTCAGAAGTTTTTATGCTCCTCCTTTTTTCAGGCCTTTTCATGTTCTTCATATTTTTCACACCTTTTCAAGCTCCTCGTATTTTTCACACCTCTTCATGTTCCTCGTATAGTTCTCACCTTTTCATGCTCCTCGTATTTTTCAGACTTTTTCATGCTCCTCGTATTTCTCAGATCTTTTCATGCTCCTCGTATTTTTCACACCTTTTCATGCTCCTGGTATTTTTCAAACCTTTCCATGGTCCTATATTTTTCAGACGTTTTCATGCTCCTTGTATTTTTTACACTCTTTCATGCTCCTCGTATTTTTCACTCCTTTTCATGCTCCTCGTATTTTTCACACCTTTTCATGCTCCTCGTATTTTTCACACCTTGTCATTCTCCTCGTATTTTTCACACCTTGTCATTCTCCTCGTATTTTTCACACCTTGTCATTCTCCTCGTATTTTTCACACCTTTTCATGCTCCTCGTATTTTTCAGAGCTTTTCATGCTCCTCGTACAACTCAGATTTTTTAATGCTCTTCATATAATCAGACATTTTCATGTTGCTCGTATTTTTCAGACCTTTTTATTTCCTCATATTTTTCACACCTTTTCATGCTCCTCGTATTTTTCACACGTAATCATGCTTCTCGTATATTTCACACGTTTTCATGCTCCTCATATTTTTCACACCTTTTCATGCTGCTCGTATTTTTCACACGTTTTCATGCTCCTCGTAATTTTAGACCTTTTCATGCTCCTTGTATTTTTTAGACCTTTTCATGCTCCTCGTATTTTTGACCCCCTTTCATGCTCCTCGTATTTTTGACAACTTTTCATGCTCCTCGCATTTTTCACACCTTGTCATGCTCCTTGTATTTTTCACACCTTTTCATGATCCTCGTATATTTCAGACCTTTTTATGCTCCTCCTATTTCTCAGACCTTTTCATGCTCCTCGTATTTTTGACACCTTTTCATGCTCCTTGTGTTTTTCACACATTTTCCTGCTCCTCTTATTTTCACCCCTTTTCATGCTCCTCGTATTTTTTTCACCTTCACACGCACCTCGTATTTCTCAGACCTTTTCATGCTCCTCGTATTTTTCGCACCTTTTCATACTTCTCGTACTTTTCAGACATTTTCGTGCTATTCATATATTTCACACGATTTCGTGCTCTTCATATTTTTCAGACCTTTTCATGCTGTTCATATTATTCACACCTTTTCATGCTCCTCGTATTTCTCAGACATTTTCATGCTCCTCGTATTTTTCACACCATTTCATCCTCGTCGTATTTCTCAGTCCTTTTCTTGCTCCTCGTTTTTTTCACACCTTTTCATGCTCCTCGTATTTTTCACACCTCTTCATGCTCCTCTTATTTTCACACCTTTTCATGCTCCTCTTTTTTTCAGACCTTTTAATTCTCCTCCTATTTTTCAGGCCTTTTCATCGTACTCGTATATTTCACACCTTTTCCTGCACCTCATATTTGTCACACCTCTTCATGCTCCTCTTATTTTCACACCTTTTCAAACTCCTCATATTTTTCATACCTTTTCATGCTCCTCGTATTTTCCAGGACTTTTCATGCTCCTCATATTTTTCACACCTTTTCATGCTCGTCGTATTTCTCAGTCGTTTACATGCTCCTCGTATTTTTCACACCTTTTCATGCTCTTCTTTTTTTTCACACCTTTTCATGCTCCTCGTATTATTGAGACGTTTTCGTGGTTTCATATATTTCACACCTTTTCGTGCTCTTCATATTTTTCTAACCTTTTCATGCTGTTCATATTTCTCACCTTTTCATGCTCCTCGTATTTCTCAGACATTTTCATGCTCCTCGTATTTCTCAGAGTTTTTCATGCACCTCGAATTTCTCAGACCTTTTCATGCTCCTAGTATTTCTCAGACTTTTTCATGCCCCTCATATTTCTCAGGCCGTTTCTTGCTCCTCGTATTTTTCAAACCTTTTCTAGTTCCCCGTATTTTTCACCCCTTTTCCTGCTCGTCATATTTTTCACACCTCTTCATGCTCCTCTTATTTTCACACTTTTTCATGCTCCTCATTTTTTTCAGACCTTTTAATTCTCCTCCTATTTTTCAGGCCTTTTCATCGTACTCGTATATTTCACACCTTTTCCTGCACCTCATATTTTTCACACCTCTTCATGCTCCTCTTATTTTCACACCTTTTCATGCTCCTCATATTTTTCATACCTTTTCATGCTCCTCGTATTTTCCAGGCCTTTTCATGTTCTTCATATTTTTCACACCTTTTATGCTCGTCGTATTTCTCAGTACTTTTCATGCTCCTCGTATTTTTCAGACCTTTTCATGCTCCTCGTATATTTAACACCTTTTCATGCTTCTCTCTTTTATCTCACCTTTTCATGCTTCTCGAATTTTTCAGACCTTTTCGTGCTATTCATATATTTCACACCATTTCGTGCTCTTCATATTTTTCAGACCTTTTCCTGCTCCTCCTGTTTTTCACACCTTTTCATGCTCCTCGTATTTTTCACACCTTTTCATGCTCCTCTTTTTTTTCCACACCTTTTCATGCTTCTCGTATTTTTCAGACCTCTTTTTGCTATTCATATATTTCACACCATTTCGTGCTCTTCATATTTTTCAGACCTTTTCATGTTCTTCATATTTTTCACACCTTTTCATGCTCCTCGTATTTCTCAGTCCTTTTCATGCTCCTCGTATTTTTCAGACCTTTTCATGCTCCTCATATTTTTCACCCCTTTTCATGCTCCTCGTTTTTTTCACACCTTTTCATGCTCCTCTATTTTTTCACACCTTTTCATGCTCCTTGTATTTTTCAGACCTTTTCGTGCTATTCATATATCTCACACCGTTTCGTGCTCTTCATATTTTTCACCTTTTCATGCTCCTCATATTTCTCAGACATTTTCATGCTCCTCGTATTTCTCAGAGTTTTTCATGCTCCTCGTATTTTTCAGACCTTTTCATGCCCCTCGTATCTTTCAGACCTTTTCATGCTCCTCATAATTTTCAGAGCTTTTCATGCTCCTCATATTTTTCAGACCTTTTTATTCTCCTCCTATATTTTAGGCTTTTTCATGCTCCTCAAATTTTTCATGCCTTTACATGTGCTTCCTATTTTTCACACCTTTTCATGCTCTTCATATTTTTTAGACATTTTCAGGCTCTTCACATTTTTCATACCTTTTCATCTTCCTCGTATTTTTCAGAAGTTTTTATGCTCCTCCTATTTTTCAGGCCTTTTCATGCTCTTCATATTTTTCACACCTTTTCATGCTCCTCAGAGTTTTCACCCTTTTCATGCTCCTCGTATTTTTCACACCTTTTCATGCTCCTCGTAGTTTTCACCGTTTTCATGCTCCTCGTATTTTTCACACCGTTTCATGTTCCTCGTATTTTTCACCCCTTTTCATTCTCCTCGTATTTTTCACACATTTTCATTCTACTCTTTTTTTTTCACACCTTTTCATGCTCCTCATATTTTTCACACCCTTTCATGTTCCTCGTATTTTTCACACCGTTTCATGCTCCTCGTATTTTTCAAACCTTTTCATGCTCCTCTTTTTTCACACCTTTTCATGCTCCTCGTATTATTCAGACGTTTTCGTGGTATTCATATATTTCACACCTTTTCCTGCTCTTCATATTTTTCAGACTTTTTCATGATCTTCATATTTTTCACCTTTTCATGCTCCTCGTATTTCTCAGACCTTTTAATGCTCCTTGAATTTTTCAGACCTTTTCATGCTTCTCGTATTTTTCAGACCTTTTCATCCTCCTCGTATTTTTCAAACCTTTTCATGTTCCTCATATTTTTGACCCCTTTTCATGCTCCTAATATTTTTCACAACTTTACGTGCGCTTCCTATTTTTCACACCGTTTCATGCTCTTCATATTTTTTAGACATTTTCAGGCTCTTCACATTTTTCAGACCTTTTCATCTTCCTCGTATTTTTCAGAAGTTTTTATGCTCCTCCTGTTTTTCAGGCCTTTTCATGCTGTTCATATTTTTCACACCTTTTCATTCTCCTCGTAGTTTTTACCATTTTCATGCTCCTCGTATTCTTCACACCTTTTCATGTTCCTCGTATTTTTCACCCCTTTTCATTTTCCTCGAATTTTTCACACATTTTCATTCTCCTCTTTTTTTTTCACACCTTTCATGCTCCTCGTATTTTTCACACCTTTTCATGCTCCTCGTATTTTTCAGACTTTTTCGTGCTATTCATATATTCAACACCTTTTCGTGCTCTTCATATTTTTCAGACCTTTTCATGCTCTTCATATTTTTCACCTTTTCATGCTCCTCATATTTCTCAGACATTTTCATGCTCCTCGTATTTCTCAGAGCTTTTCATGTTCCTCGTAATTCTCAGCCCTTTTCATGCTCCAAATATTTCTAAGACTTTTTCATGCTCCTCATATTTCTCAGTCCTTTTCATGCTCCTCTGATTTTTCAGACCTTTTCATGCTCCTCGTATTTTTCAGACCTTTTCATGCTCCTCGTATTTTTCACACCTCTTCATGCTCCTCATATTTTTCTCACCTTTTCATGCTCCTCCTATTTTTCTCACCTTTTCATGCACCTCGTATTTCTCACGCCTTTTCATGATCCTCGTATTTTTCACGACTTTTCATGCTCCACCTATTTTTCAGGCCATTTCATGCTCCTCGTATTTTGCTGGCCTTTTCAGTCTCCTTGTATTTTTCAGACCTTTTCATGCTCCTCGTATGTTTCAGTCCTTTTCATGCTCCTCTTATTTTTCACACCTTTTCATGCTCCTCGTATTTTTCACACCTTTTCATGCTCCTTGTGTTTTTCACACCTTTTCATGCTCCTCGTTTTTTTCAGACCTTTTCATGGTCCTAGTATTTTTCACAGCTTTTCATGCTCCTCATATTTTTCAGGCCTTTCCGGCTCCTCGTATTTTTCAGACATTTACATGCTCCTCGTTTTTTTCACACCCTTTCATTCTCCTCGTATTTTTGACACCTTTTCATGATCCTAGTATTTTTCAGAACTTTTCATGCTCCTCGTATTTTACACACCTCTTCATGCTCCTCTTTTTTTCACACCTTTTCATGCTCCTCATATTTTTCAGACCTTTTTATTCTCCTCCTATTTTTTAGGCCTTTTCATGCTTCTTGTATTTTTCACGCCTTTTCATGCTCCTTGTATTTTTCACCCCTTTTCAGGCTCCTCGTATTTTTCTCACCTTTACATGCACCTCGTATTTCCCATGCCTTTTCATGATCCTCGTAATTTTCAAGCCTTTTCATGCTCCTCGTATTTTTCAGACTTTTTCATGCTCCTCGTATTTCTCAGAACTTTTCATGCTCCTCGTATTTTTCACACCTTTTCATGCTCCTGGTATTTTTCAAACCTTTCCATGGTCCTATATTTTTCAGACGTTTTCATGCTCCTTGTATTTTTTACACTCTTTCATGCTCCTCGTATTTTTCACTACTTTTCATCTTCCTCGTATTTTTCACACCTTTTCATGCTCCTCGTATTTTTCACCCTTTTCATGCTTCTCGGATTTTTTACAGCTTTTCATGCTCCTCATATTTTTCAGGCCTTTTCATACTTCTCGTATTTTTCAGACCATTTCATGCTCCTTGTATTTTTCACACCTTTTCATTCTCCTCTTTTTTTTCACACCTTTTAATGCTCCTCGTATTTTTCACACTCTTTCATGTTCCTCGTATTTTCACACATTTTCATGCTCCTCGTATTTTTCACACCTTTTCATGCTCCTCTTTTTTTCAACCTTTTCATGCTCCTCGTATTTTTCAGACGTTTTTGTGGTATTCTTATATTTCACACTTGTTCGTGCTCTTCATATTTTTCAGACCTTTTCATGCTCTTCGTATTTTTCACATCTTTTCATGCTCCTCGTATTTCTCAGACCTTTTCATACTCCTCGTATTTCTCAGACCTTTAAATACTCTTCATATTTTTCAGACATTATCAGGCTCATCACATTTTTCAGACCTTTTCATCTTCCTCGTATTTTTCAGAAGTCTTTATGCTCCTCCTATTTTTCAGGCCTTTTCATGCTCTTCGTATTTTTCACACCTTTTCATGCTCCTCGTAGTTTTCACGCTTTTCATACTCCTCGTATTTTTCACAACTTTTCATGCTCCTCGTATTTTCAGACTTTTTCATGCTCCTCGTATTTCTCAGACCTTTTCATGCTCCTCGTTTTTTTGACCCCTTTTCCTGTTCCTCGTACTTTTCACACCTTTTCATGGTCCTCGTATTTTTCAAACCTTTTCATGCTCTTCGTATTTTTCACAGCTCTTCATGGTCCTCGTATTTTTCACACCTTTTCATACTCCTCGTATTTTTCAGACCTTTTCGTGCTATTTATATATTTCACACCATTTCATGCTTTTCATATTTTTCAGACTATTTCATGCCCCTCGTATTTTTCAAACCTTTTCATGCTCTTCATATTTTTCAGACATTATCAGGCTCATCCCATTTTTCAGACCGTTTCATCTTCCTCGTATTTTTCAGAAGTCTTTATGCTCCTCCTATTTTTCAGGCCTTTTCATGCTCTTCGTATTTTTCACACCTTTTCATGCTCCTCGTATTTTTCACACCTTTTCATGCTCCTCGTATTTTTCAGACCTTTTTATTCTCCTCCTATTTTTCAGGCCTTTTCATGCTCCTCGTATTTTTCACACCTGTTCTTGCTCCTCATATTATTCAGACTTTTTCATGCTCCCCGTATCTCTCAGACCTTTTCATGCTCCTCTTATTTTCACACCTTTTCATGCTCCTCGTATTTTTCAGAGCTTTTCATGCTCCTCGTACAACTCAGATTTTTTAATGCTCTTCATATAATCAGACATTTTCATGTTGCTCGTATTTTTCAGACCTTTTTATTTCCTCATATTTTTCACACCTTTTCATGCTCCTCGTATTTTTCACACGTAATCATGCTTCTCGTATATTTCACACGTTTTCATGCTCCTCATATTTTTCACACCTTTTCATGCTGCTCGTATTTTTCACACGTTTTCATGCTCCTCGTAATTTTAGACCTTTTCATGCTCCTTTTTTTTTAGACCTTTTCATGCTCCTCGTATTTTTGACCCCCTTTCATGCTCCTCGTATTTTTGACAACTTTTCATGCTCCTCGCATTTTTCACACCTTGTCATGCTCCTTGTATTTTTCACACCTTTTCATGCTCCTCGTATTTTTCACACCTTTTCACACTCCTCGTATATTTCACACCTTTTCATGCTCGTGGTATTTCTCAGTCCTTTTCATGCTCCTCGTATTTTTCAGACGTTTTCATGCTCTTTGTATTTTTCAGACGTTTTCATGCTCCTCTTATTTTCACACCTTTTCATGCTCCTCATATTTTTCAGACATTTAATTCTCCTCCTATTTTTCAGGCCTTTTAATCATACTCCTGCATTTCACAACTTTTCCTGCTGTTCTTATCTTTCACACCTCCTCATGCTCCTCTTATTTTCACACCTTTTCATGCTCCTCATATTTTTCAGACCTTTTTATTCTCCTCCTATTTTTCAGGCCTTTTCATGCTCCTCGTATTTTTCACACCTGTTCTTGCTCCTCATATTATTCAGACTTTTTCATGCTCCCCGTATCTCTCAGACCTTTTCATGCTCCTCTTATTTTCACACCTTTTCATGCTTCTCATATTTTTCAGACCTTTTTATTCTCCTCCTATTCTTCAGGCCTTTTCATACTCCTCGTATTTTTCACACCTGTTCTTGCTCCTCGTATTTTTCAGACTTTTTCATGCTCCCCATATCTGTTAGACCTTTTCATGCGCCTCGTATTTCTCAGACCTTCTCATGCTCCTCGTATTTCTCAGACCTTTTAATGCTCCTCGAATTTTTCAGACCTTTTCATGCTTCTCGTATTTTTCAGACCTTTTCATCCTCCTCGTATTTTTCAAACCTTTTCATGTTCCTCATTTTTTTGACCCCTTTTCATGCTCCTAATATTTTTCACAACTTTACGTGCGCTTCCTATTTTTCACACCGTTTCATGCTCTTCATATTTTTTAGACATTTTCAGGCTCTTCACATTTTTCAGACCTTTTCATCGTCCTCGTATTTTTCAGAAGTTTTTATGCTCCTCCTATTTTTCAGGCCTTTTCATGCTGTTCATATTTTTCACACCTTTTCATTCTCCTCATAGTTTTCACCATTTTCATGCTCCTCGTATTCTTCACACCTTTTCATGTTCCTCGTATTTTTCACCCCTTTTCATTTTCCTCGAATTTTTCACACATTTTCATTCTCCTCTTTTTTTTTCACACCTTTCATGCTCCTCGTATTTTTCACACCTTTTCATGCTCCTCGTATTTTTCAGACTTTTTCGTGCTATTCATATATTCAACACCTTTTCGTGCTCTTCATATTTTTCAGACCTTTTCATGCTCTTCATATTTTTCACCTTTTCATGCTCCTCATATTTCTCAGACATTTTCATGCTCCTCGTATTTCTCAGAGCTTTTCATGTTCCTCGTAATTCTCAGCCCTTTTCATGCTCCAAATATTTCTAAGACTTTTTCATGCTCCTCATATTTCTCAGTCCTTTTCATGCTCCTCTGATTTTTCAGACCTTTTCATGCTCCTCGTATTTTTCAGACCTTTTCATGCTCCTCGTATTTTTCACACCTCTTCATGCTCCTCATATTTTTCTCACCTTTTCATGCTCCTCCTATTTTTCTCACCTTTTCATGCACCTCGTATTTCTCACGCCTTTTCATGATCCTCGTATTTTTCACGACTTTTCATGCTCCACCTATTTTTCAGGCCATTTCATGCTCCTCGTATTTTGCTGGCCTTTTCAGTCTCCTTGTATTTTTCAGACCTTTTCATGCTCCTCGTATGTTTCAGTCCTTTTCATGCTCCTCTTATTTTTCACACCTTTTCATGCTCCTCGTATTTTTCACACCTTTTCATGCTCCTTGTGTTTTTCACACCTTTTCATGCTCCTCGTTTTTTTCAGACCTTTTCATGGTCCTAGTATTTTTCACAGCTTTTCATGCTCCTCATATTTTTCAGGCCTTTCCGGCTCCTCGTATTTTTCAGACATTTACATGCTCCTTGTTTTTTTCACACCCTTTCATTCTCCTCGTATTTTTGACACCTTTTCATGATCCTAGTATTTTTCAGAACTTTTCATACTCCTCGTATTTTACACACCTCTTCATGCTCCTCTTATTTTCACACCTTTTCATGCTCCTCATATTTTTCAGACCTTTTTATTCTCCTCCTGTTTTTTAGGCCTTTTCATGCTTCTTGTATTTTTCACGCCTTTTCATGCTCCTTGTATTTTTCACCCCTTTTCAGGCTCCTCGTATTTTTCTCACCTTTACATGCACCTCGTATTTCCCATGCCTTTTCATGATCCTCGTAATTTTCAAGCCTTTTCATGCTCCTCGTATTTTTCAGACTTTTTCATGCTCCTCGTATTTCTCAGAACTTTTCATGCTCCTCGTATTTTTCACACCTTTTCATGCTCCTGGTATTTTTCAAACCTTTCCATGGTCCTATATTTTTCAGACGTTTTCATGCTCCTTGTATTTTTTACACTCTTTCATGCTCCTCGTATTTTTCACTCCTTTTCATCTTCCTCGTATTTTTCACACCTTTTCATGCTCCTCGTATTTTTCACCCTTTTCATGCTTCTCGGATTTTTTACAGCTTTTCATGCTCCTCATATTTTTCAGGCCTTTTCATACTTCTCATATTTTTCAGACCATTTCATGCTCCTCGTATTTTTCACACCTTTTCATTCTCCTCTTTTTTTTCACACCTTTTAATGCTCCTCGTATTTTTCACACTCTTTCATGTTCCTCGTATTTTTCACACATTTTCATGCTCCTCGTATTTTTCACACCTTTTCATGCTCCTCTTTTTTTCACACCTTTTCATGCTCCTCGTATTTTTCAGACGTTTTTGTGGTATTCTTATATTTCACACTTGTTCGTGCTCTTCATATTTTTCAGACCTTTTCATGCTCTTCGTATTTTTCACATCTTTTCATGCTCCTCGTATTTCTCAGACCTTTTCATACTCCTCGTATTTCTCAGACCTTTTCATACTCTTCATATTTTTCAGACATTATCAGGCTCATCACATTTTTCAGACCTTTTCATCTTCCTCGTATTTTTCAGAAGTCTTTATGCTCCTCCTATTTTTCAGGCCTTTTCATGCTCTTCGTATTTTTCACACCTTTTCATGCTCCTCGTAGTTTTCACCCTTTTCATACTCCTCGTATTTTTCACAACTTTTCATGCTCCTCGTATTTTCAGATTTTTCATGCTCCTCGTATTTCTCAGACCTTTTCATGCTCCTCGTTTTTTTTGACCCCTTTTCCTGTTCCTCGTATTTTTCACACCTTTTCATGGTCCTCGTATTTTTCAAACCTTTTCATGCTCTTCGTATTTTTCACAGCTTTTCATGGTCCTCGTATTTTTCACACCTTTTCATACTCCTCGTATTTTTCAGACCTTTTCGTGCTATTTATATATTTCACACCATTTCGTGCTTTTCATATTTTTCAGACTATTTCATGCCCCTCGTATTTTTCAAACCTTTTCATGCTCTTCATATTTTTCAGACATTATCAGGCTCATCACATTTTTCAGACCTTTTCATCTTCCTCGTATTTTTCAGAAGTCTTTATGCTCCTCTATTTTTCAGGCCTTTTCATGCTCTTCGTATTTTTCACACCTTTTCATGCTCCTCGTATTTTTCACACCTTTTCATGCTCCTCGTACTTTTCACACCTTTTCATGCTCCTCGTATTTTTCTCACATTTTCATGCTCCTCGTATTTTTCGCACCTTTTCATACTCCTCGTACTTTTCAGACATTTTCATGCTATTCATATATTTCACACGATTTCGTGCTCTTCATATTTTTCAGACCTTTTCATGCTCTTCATATTTTTCACACCTTTTCATGCTCCTCGTATTTCTCAGACATTTTAATGCTCCTCGTATTTCTCAGACTTTTTCATGCTCCTCTTATTTCTCAGTCCTTTTCATGCTCCTTGTATTTTTCAGACCTTTTCATGCTCCTCGTATTTTTCTCACCTTTTCATGCACCTTGTATTTCTCATGCCTTTTCATTATCATCGTAATTTTCAAGCCTTTTCATGATCCTTGTATTTTTCACGCCTTTTCATGATCCTCGTAATTTTCAAGCCTTTTCATGCTCCTCGTATTTTTCACACCTTTTCACACTCCTCGTATATTTCACACCTTTTCATGCTCGTGGTATTTCTCAGTCCTTTTCATGCTCCTCGTATTTTTCAGACGTTTTCATGATCCTCGTATTTTTCACACCTTTTCATGCTCCTCATATTTTTCAGACCTTTAATTCTCCTCCTATTTTTCAGGCCTTTTAATCATACTCCTGTATTTCACAACTTTTCCTGCTCTTCTTATTTTTCACACCTCTTCATGCTCCTCTTTTTTCACACCTTTTCATGCTCCTCATATTTTTCAGACCTTTTTATTCTCCTCCTATTTTTCAGGCCTTTTCATGCTCCTCGTATTTTTCACACCTGTTCTTGCTCCTCATATTATTCAGACTTTTCCATGCTCCCCGTATCTCTCAGACCTTTTCATGCTCCTCTTATTTTCACACCTTTTCATGCTCCTCGTATTTTTCAGAGCTTTTCATGCTCCTCGTACAACTCAGATTTTTTAATGCTCTTCATATAATCAGACATTTTCATGTTGCTCGTATTTTTCAGACCTTTTTATTTCCTCATATTTTTCACACCTTTTCATGCTCCTCGTATTTTTCACACGTAATCATGCTTCTCGTATATTTCACACGTTTTCATGCTCCTCATATTTTTCACACCTTTTCATGCTGCTCGTATTTTTCACACGTTTTCATGCTCCTCGTAATTTTAGACCTTTTCATGCTCCTTTTTTTTTTTAGACCTTTTCATGCTCCTCGTATTTTTGACCCCCTTTCATGCTCCTCGTATTTTTGACAACTTTTCATGCTCCTCGCATTTTTCACACCTTGTCATGCTCCTTGTATTTTTCACACCTTTTCATGCTCCTCGTATTTTTCACACCTTTTCATGATCCTCGTATATTTCAGACCTTTTTATGCTCCTCCTATTTCTCAGACCTTTTCATGCTCCTCGTATTTTTGACACCTTTTCATGCTCCTTGTGTTTTTCACACATTTTCCTGCTCCTCTTATTTTCACCCCTTTTCATGCTCCTCGTATTTTTTTCACCTTCACACGCACCTCGTATTTCTCAGACCTTTTCATGCTCCTTGTATTTTTCGCACCTTTTCATACTTCTCGTACTTTTCAGACATTTTCGTGCTATTCATATATTTCACACGATTTCGTGCTCTTCATATTTTTCAGACCTTTTCATGCTGTTCATATTATTCACACCTTTTCATGCTCCTCGTATTTCTCAGACATTTTCATGCTCCTCGTATTTTTCACACCATTTCATCCTCGTCGTATTTCTCAGTCCTTTTCTTGCTCCTCGTTTTTTTCACACCTTTTCATGCTCCTCGTATTTTTCACACCTCTTCATGCTCCTCTTATTTTCACACCTTTTCATGCTCCTCTTTTTTTCAGACCTTTTAATTCTCCTCCTATTTTTCAGGCCTTTTCATCGTACTCGTATATTTCACACCTTTTCCTGCACCTCATATTTGTCACACCTCTTCATGCTCCTCTTATTTTCACACCTTTTCAAACTCCTCATATTTTTCATACCTTTTCATGCTCCTCGTATTTTCCAGGACTTTTCATGCTCCTCATATTTTTCACACCTTTTCATGCTTGTCGTATTTCTCAGTCGTTTACATGCTCCTCGTATTTTTCACACCTTTTCATGCTCCTCTTTTTTTTCACACCTTTTCATGCTCCTCTTATTATTGAGACGTTTTCGTGGTTTCATATATTTCACACCTTTTCGTGCTCTTCATATTTTTCTAACCTTTTCATGCTGTTCATATTTCTCACCTTTTCATGCTCCTCGTATTTCTCAGACATTTTCATGCTCCTCGTATTTCTCAGAGTTTTTCATGCACCTCGAATTTCTCAGACTTTTTCATGCTCCTAGTATTTCTCAGACTTTTTCATGCCCCTCATATTTCTCAGGCCGTTTCTTGCTCCTCGTATTTTTCAAACCTTTTCTAGTTCCCCGTATTTTTCACCCCTTTTCCTGCTCCTCATAATTTTCACACCTCTTCATGCTCCTCTTATTTTCACACTTTTTCATGCTCCTCATTTTTTCAGACCTTAATTCTCCTCCTATTTTTCAGGCCTTTTCATCGTACTCGTATATTTCACACCTTTTCCTGCACCTCATATTTTTCACACCTCTTCATGCTCCTCTTATTTTCACACCTTTTCATGCTCCTCATATTTTTCATACCTTTTCATGCTCCTCGTATTTTCCAGGCCTTTTCATGTTCTTCATATTTTTCACACCTTTTATGCTCGTCGTATTTCTCAGTACTTTTCATGCTCCTCGTATTTTTCAGACCTTTTCATGCTCCTCGTATATTTAACACCTTTTCATGCTTCTCTTTTTTATCACACCTTTTCATGCTCCTCGTTTTTTTCAGACCATTTCATGCTCCTGATATTTTTCACACCTTTTCATGCTCCTCTTATTTTCACACCTTTTCATGCTTCTCATATTTTTCAGACGTTTTTATTCTCCTCCTATTCTTCAGGCCTTTTCATACTCCTCGTATTTTTCACACCTGTTCTTGCTCCTCGTATTTTTCAGACTTTTTCATGCTCCCCATATCTGTTAGACCTTTTCATGCTCCTCGTATTTCTCAGACCTTTTCATGCTCCTCTTATTTCTCAGACCTTTTAATGCTCCTCGAATTTTTCAGACCTTTTCATGCTTCTCGTATTTTTCAGACCTTTTCATGATCCTAGTATTTTTCAGAACTTTTCATGCTCCTCGTATTTTACACACCTCTTCATGCTCCTCTTATTTTCACACCTTTTCATGCTCCTCATATTTTTCAGACCTTTTTATTCTCCTCCTATTTTTTAGGACTTTTCATGCTTCTCGTATTTTTCACGCCTTATCATGCTCCTTTTATTTTTCACCCCTTTTCAGGCTCATCGTATTTTTCTCACCTTTACATGCACCTCGTATTTCCCATGCCTTTTCATGATCCTCGTAATTTTCAAGCCTTTTCATGCTCCTCGTATTTTTCACGCCTTTTCATGCTCCTCGTAATTTTCAAGCCTTTTCATGCTCCTCGTATTTTTCACACCTTTTCATGCTCCTCGTTTTTCTCAGACCTTTTCATGCTCCTCGAATTTTTCACACCTTTTCATGCTCCTGGTATTTTTCACACCTTATCAAGCTCCTCGTATTTTTCACACCTTTTCAGGCTCCTCGTATTTTTCAGACATTTTAAGGTGGTTCACATTTTTCACACCTTTTCATCTTCCTCGTATTTTTCAGAAGTTTTTATGCTCCTCCTTTTTTCAGGCCTTTTCATGTTCTTCATATTTTTCACACCTTTTCAAGCTCCTCGTATTTTTCACACCTCTTCAGGCTCCTCGTATTGTTCTCACCTTTTCATGCTCCTCGTATTTTTCAGACTTTTTCATGCTCCTCGTATTTCTCAGAACTTTTCATGCTCCTCGTATTTTTCACACCTTTTCATGCTCCTGGTATTTTTCAAACCTTTCCATGGTCCTATATTTTTCAGACGTTTTCATGCTCCTTGTATTTTTTACACTCTTTCATGTTCCTCGTATTTTTCACTCCTTTTCATGCTCCTCGTATTTTTCACACCTTTTCATGCTCCTCGTATTTTTCAGACTTTTTCATGCTCCTCGTATTTTAACACCTCTTCATGCTCCTCTTATTTTCACGCCTTTTCATGCTCCTCATATTTTTCAGACCTTTTTATTCTCCTCCTATTTTTTAGGCCTTTTCATGCTTTCGTATTTTTCACACCTTTTCATGCTCCTTGTATTTTTCACCCCTTTTCATGCTCCTCGTATTTTTTTCACCTTCACATGCACCTCGTATTTCTCAGGCCTTTTCATGATCCTCGTAATTTTCAAGCCTTTTCATGCTCCTCGTACTTTTCACACCTTTTCATGATCCTTGTACTTTTCAAGCCTTTTCTTGCTCCTCGTATTTTTCACACCTTGTCATTCTCCTCGTATTTTTCACACCTTTTCATGCTCCTGGTATTTTTCACACCTTATCAAGCTCCTCGTATTTTTCACACCTTTTCAGGCTCCTCGTATTTTTCAGACATTTTAAGGTGGTTCACATTTTTCACACCTTTTCATCTTCCTTGTATTTTTCAGAAGTTTTTATGCTCCTCCTTTTTTCAGGCCTTTTCATGTTCTTCATATTTTTCACACCTTTTCAAGCTCCTCGTATTTTTCACACCTCTTCATGCTCCTCGTATTTTTCTCACCTTTTCATGCTCCTCGTACTTTTCAGACTTTTTCATGCTCCTCGTATTTCTCAGAACTTTTCATGCTCCTCGTATTTTTCACACCTTTTCAAGCTCCTGGTATTTTTCAAACCTTTCCATGGTCCTATATTTTTCAAACGTTTTCATGCTCCTTGTATTTTTTACACTCTTTCATGCTCCTCGTATTTTTCACTCCTTTTCATGCTCCTCGTATTTTTCACACCTTTTCATGCTCCTCGTATATTTCACACCTTGTCTCTCTCCTCGTATTTTTCACACCTTGTCATTCTCCTCGTATTTTTCACACCTTTTCATGCTCCTCGTATTTTTCAGAGCTTTTCATGCTCCTCGTACAACTCAGATTGTTTAATGCTCTTCATATAATCAGACATTTTCATGTTGCTCGTATTTTTCAGACCTTTTTATTTCCTCATATTTTTCACACCTTTTCATGCTCCTCGTATTTTTCACACGTAATCATGCTTCTCGTATTTTTCACACGTTTTCATGCTCCTCATATTTTTCACACCTTTTCATGCTGCTCGTATTTTTCACACGTTTTCATGCTCCTCGTAATTTTAGACCTTTTCATGCTCCTTGTATTTTTTAGACCTTTTCATGCTCCTCGTATTTTTGACCCCCTTTCATGCTCCTCGTATTTTTGACAACTTTTCATGCTCCTCGCATTTTTCACACCTTGTCATGCTCCTTGTATTTTTCACACCTCTTCATGCTCCTCGTATTTTTCACACCTTTTCATGATCCTCGTATATTTCAGACCTTTTTATGCTCCTCCTATTTCTCAGACCTTTTCATGCTCCTCGTATTTTTGACACCTTTTCATGCTCCTTGTGTTTTTCACACATTTTCCTGCTCCTCTTATTTTCACCCCTTTTCATGCTCCTCGTATTTTTTTCACCTTCACACGCACCTCGTTTTTCTCAGACCTTTTCATGCTCCTCGTATTTTTCGCACCTTTTCATACTTCTCGTACTTTTCAGACATTTTCGTGCTATTCATATATTTCACACGATTTCGTGCTCTTCATATTTTTCAGACCTTTTCATGCTGTTCATATTATTCACACCTTTTCATGCTCCTCGTATTTCTCAGACATTTTCATGCTCCTCGTATTTTTCACACCATTTCATCCTCGTCGTATTTCTCAGTCCTTTTCTTGCTCCTCGTTTTTTTCACACCTTTTCATGCTCCTCGTATTTTTCACACCTCTTCATGCTCCTCTTATTTTCACACCTTTTCATGCTCCTCTTTTTTTCAGACCTTTTAATTCTCCTCCTATTTTTCAGGCCTTTTCATCGTACTCGTATATTTCACACCTTTTCCTGCACCTCATATTTGTCACACCTCTTCATGCTCCTCTTATTTTCACACCTTTTCAAACTCCTCATATTTTTCACACCTTTTCATGCTCGTCGTATTTCTCAGTCGTTTACATGCTCCTCGTATTTTTCACACCTTTTCATGCTCCTCTTTTTTTTCACACCTTTTCATGCTCCTCGTATTATTGAGACGTTTTCGTGGTTTCATATATTTCACACCTTTTCGTGCTCTTCATATTTTTCTAACCTTTTCATGCTGTTCATATTTCTCACCTTTTCATGCTCCTCGTATTTCTCAGACATTTTCATGCTCCTCGTATTTCTCAGAGTTTTTCATGCACCTCGAATTTCTCAGACCTTTTCATGCTCCTAGTATTTCTCAGACTTTTTCATGCCCCTCATATTTCTCAGGCCGTTTCTTGCTCCTCGTATTTTTCAAACCTTTTCTAGTTCCCCGTATTTTTCACCCCTTTTCCTGCTCGTCATATTTTTCACACCTCTTCATGCTCCTCTTATTTTCACACTTTTTCATGCTCCTCATTTTTTTCAGACCTTTTAATTCTCCTCCTATTTTTCAGGCCTTTTCATCGTACTCGTATATTTCACACCTTTTCCTGCACCTCATATTTTTCACACCTCTTCATGCTCCTCTTATTTTCACACCTTTTCATGCTCCTCATATTTTTCATACCTTTTCATGCTCCTCGTATTTTCCAGGCCTTTTCATGTTCTTCATATTTTTCACACCTTTTATGCTCGTCGTATTTCTCAGTACTTTTCATGCTCCTCGTATTTTTCAGACCTTTTCATGCTCCTCGTATATTTAACACCTTTTCATGCTTCTCTCTTTTATCTCACCTTTTCATGCTTCTCGAATTTTTCAGACCTTTTCGTGCTATTCATATATTTCACACCATTTCGTGCTCTTCATATTTTTCAGACCTTTTCCTGCTCCTCCTGTTTTTCACACCTTTTCATGCTCCTCGTATTTTTCACACCTTTTCATGCTCCTCTTTTTTTTCCACACCTTTTCATGCTTCTCGTATTTTTCAGACCTCTTTTTGCTATTCATATATTTCACACCATTTCGTGCTCTTCATATTTTTCAGACCTTTTCATGTTCTTCATATTTTTCACACCTTTTCATGCTCCTCGTATTTCTCAGACATTTTCATGCTCCTCGTATTTTTCACACCTTTTCATGCTCGTCGAATTTCTCAGTCCTTTTCATGCTCCTCGTATTTTTCAGACCTTTTCATGCTCCTCATATTTTTCACCCCTTTTCATGCTCCTCGTTTTTTTCACACCTTTTCATGCTCCTCTATTTTTTCACACCTTTTCATGCTCCTTGTATTTTTCAGACCTTTTCGTGCTATTCATATATCTCACACCGTTTCGTGCTCTTCATATTTTTCACCTTTTCATGCTCCTCATATTTCTCAGACATTTTCATGCTTCTCGTATTTCTCAGAGTTTTTCATGCTCCTCGTATTTTTCAGACCTTTTCATGCCCCTCGTATCTTTCAGACCTTTTCATGCTCCTCATAATTTTCAGAGCTTTTCATGCTCCTCATATTTTTCAGACCTTTTTATTCTCCTCCTATATTTTAGGCTTTTTCATGCTCCTCAAATTTTTCATGCCTTTACATGTGCTTCGTATTTTTCACACCTTTTCATGCTCTTCATATTTTTTAGACATTTTCAGGCTCTTCACATTTTTCATACCTTTTCATCTTCCTCGTATTTTTCAGAAGTTTTTATGCTCCTCCTATTTTTCAGGCCTTTTCATGCTCTTCATATTTTTCACACCTTTTCATGCTCCTCAGAGTTTTCACCCTTTTCATGCTCCTCGTATTTTTCACACCTTTTCATGCTCCTCGTAGTTTTCACCATTTTCATGCTCCTCGTATTTTTCACACCGTTTCATGTTCCTCGTATTTTTCACCCCTTTTCATTCTCCTCGTATTTTTCACACATTTTCATTCTACTCGTATTTTTCACACCTTTTCATGCTCCTCGTAGTTTTCACCCTTTTCATGCTCCTCGTATTTTTCACACCGTTTCATGTTCCTCGTATTTTTCACCCCTTTTCATTCTCCTCCTATTTTTCACACATTTTCATTCTACTCTTTTTTTTTCACACATTTTCATGCTCCTCGTATTTTTCACACCCTTTCATGTTCCTCGTATTTTTCACACCTTTTCATGCTCCTCGTATTTTTCAAACCTTTTCATGCTCCTCTTTTTTCACACCTTTTCATGCTCCTCGTATTATTCAGACGTTTTCGTGGTATTCATATATTTCACACCTTTTCCTGCTCTTCATATTTTTCAGACTTTTTCATGATCTTCATATTTTTCACCTTTTCATGCTCCTCGTATTTCTCAGACCTTTTAATGCTCCTTGAATTTTTCAGACCTTTTCATGCTTCTCGTATTTTTCAGACCTTTTCATCCTCCTCGTATTTTTCAAACCTTTTCATGTTTCTCATATTTTTGACCCCTTTTCATGCTCCTAATATTTTTCACAACTTTACGTGCGCTTCCTATTTTTCACACCGTTTCATGCTCTTCATATTTTTTAGACATTTTCAGGCTCTTCACATTTTTCAGACCTTTTCATCTTCCTCGTATTTTTCAGAAGTTTTTATGCTCCTCCTATTTTTCAGGCCTTTTCATGCTGTTCATATTTTTCACACCTTTTCATTCTCCTCATAGTTTTCACCATTTTCATGCTCCTCGTATTCTTCACACCTTTTCATGTTCCTCGTATTTTTCACCCCTTTTCATTTTCCTCGAATTTTTCACACATTTTCATTCTCCTCTTTTTTTTTCACACCTTTCATGCTCCTCGTATTTTTCACACCTTTTCATGGTCCTCGTATTTTTCAGACTTTTTCGTGCTATTCATATATTCAACACCTTTTCGTGCTCTTCATATTTTTCAGACCTTTTCATGCTCTTCATATTTTTCACCTTTTCATGCTCCTCATATTTCTCAGACATTTTCATGCTCCTCGTATTTCTCAGAGCTTTTCATGTTCCTCGTAATTCTCAGCCCTTTTCATGCTCCAAATATTTCTAAGACTTTTTCATGCTCCTCATATTTCTCAGTCCTTTTCATGCTCCTCTGATTTTTCAGACCTTTTCATGCTCCTCGTATTTTTCAGACCTTTTCATGCTCCTCGTATTTTTCACACCTCTTCATGCTCCTCATATTTTTCTCACCTTTTCATGCTCCTCCTATTTTTCTCACCTTTTCATGCACCTCGTATTTCTCACGCCTTTTCATGATCCTCGTATTTTTCACGACTTTTCATGCTCCACCTATTTTTCAGGCCATTTCATGCTCCTCGTATTTTGCTGGCCTTTTCAGTCTCCTTGTATTTTTCAGACCTTTTCATGCTCCTCGTATGTTTCAGTCCTTTTCATGCTCCTCTTATTTTTCACACCTTTTCATGCTCCTCGTATTTTTCACACCTTTTCATGCTCCTTGTGTTTTTCACACCTTTTCATGCTCCTCGTTTTTTTCAGACCTTTTCCTGGTCCTAGTATTTTTCACAGCTTTTCATGCTCCTCATATTTTTCAGGCCTTTCCGGCTCCTCGTATTTTTCAGACATTTACATGCTCCTCGTTTTTTTCACACCCTTTCATTCTCCTCGTATTTTTGACACCTTTTCATGCTCCTCGTATTTCTCAGAACTTTTCATGCTCCTCGTATTTTACACACCTCTTCATGCTCCTCTTATTTTCACACCTTTTCATGCTCCTCATATTTTTCAGACCTTTTTATTCTCCTCCTATTTTTTAGGCCTTTTCATGCTCCTCGTATTTTTCACGCCTTGTCTTGCTCCTTGTATTTTTCACCCCTTTTCAGGCTCCTCGTATTTTTCTCACCTTTACATGCACCTCGTATTTCTCAGGCCTTTTCATGATCCTCGTAATTTTCAAGCCTTTTCATGCTCCTCGTATTTTTCACACCTTTTCATGCTCCTGGTATTTTTCACACCTTATCAAGCTCCTCGTATTTTTCACACCTTTTCAGGCTCCTCGTATTTTTCAGACATTTTAAGGTGGTTCACATTTTTCACACCTTTTCATCTTCCTCGTATTTTTCAGAAGTTTTTATGCTCCTCCTTTTTTCAGGCCTTTTCATGTTCTTCATATTTTTCACACCTTTTCAAGCTCCTCGTATTTTTCACACCTCTTCATGCTCCTCGTATTGTTCTCACCTTTTCATGCTCCTCGTATTTTTCAGACTTTTTCATGCTCCTCGTATTTCTCAGAACTTTTCATGCTCCTCGTATTTTTCACACCTTTTCAAGCTCCTGGTATTTTTCAAACCTTTCCATGGTCCTATATTTTTCAAACGTTTTCATGCTCCTTGTATTTTTTACACTCTTTCATGCTCCTCGTATTTTTCACTCCTTTTCATGCTCCTCGTATTTTTCACACCTTTTCATGCTCCTCGTATATTTCACACCTTGTCTTTCTCCTCGTATTTTTCACACCTTGTCATTCTCCTCGTATTTTTCACACCTTTTCATGCTCCTCGTATTTTTCAGAGCTTTTCATGCTCCTCGTACAACTCAGATTTTTTAATGCTCTTCATATAATCAGACATTTTCATGTTGCTCGTATTTTTCAGACCTTTTTATTTCCTCATATTTTTCACACCTTTTCATGCTCCTCGTATTTTTCACACGTAATCATGCTTCTCGTATATTTCACACGTTTTCATGCTCCTCATATTTTTCACACCTTTTCATGCTGCTCGTATTTTTCACACGTTTTCATGCTCCTCGTAATTTTAGACCTTTTCATGCTCCTTGTATTTTTTAGACCTTTTCATGCTCCTCGTATTTTTGACCCCCTTTCATGCTCCTCGTATTTTTGACAACTTTTCATGCTCCTCGCATTTTTCACACCTTGTCATGCTCCTTGTATTTTTCACACCTCTTCATGCTCCTCGTATTTTTCACACCTTTTCATGATCCTCGTATATTTCAGACCTTTTTATGCTCCTCCTATTTCTCAGACCTTTTCATGCTCCTCGTATTTTTGACACCTTTTCATGCTCCTTGTGTTTTTCACACATTTTCCTGCTCCTCTTATTTTCACCCCTTTTCATGCTCCTCGTATTTTTTTCATCTTCACACGCACCTCGTATTTCTCAGACCTTTTCATGCTCCTCATATTTTTCGCACCTTTTCATACTTCTCGTACTTTTCAGACATTTTCGTGCTATTCATATATTTCACACGATTTCGTGCTCTTCATATTTTTCAGACCTTTTCATGCTGTTCATATTATTCACACCTTTTCATGCTCCTCGTAGTTTTCACCATTTTCATGCTCCTCGTATTCTTGATACCTTTTCATGTTCCTCGTATTTTTCACCCCTTTTCATTTTCCTCGAATTTTTCACACATTTTCATTCTCCTCTTTTTTTTTCACACCTTTCTTGCTCCTCGTATTTTTCACACCTTTTCATGCTCCTCGTATTTTTCAGACTTTTTCGTGCTATTCATATATTCAACACCTTTTCGTGCTCTTCATATTTTTCAGACCTTTTCATGCTCTTCATATTTTTCACCTTTTCATGCTCCTCATATTTCTCAGACATTTTCATGCTCCTCGTATTTCTCAGAGCTTTTCATGTTCCTCGTAATTCTCAGCCCTTTTCATGCTCCAAATATTTCTAAGACTTTTTCATGCTCCTCATATTTCTCAGTCCTTTTCATGCTCCTCTGATTTTTCAGACCTTTTCATGCTCCTCGTATTTTTCAAACCTTTTCATGCTCCTCATATTTTTCTCACCTTTTCATGCTCCTCCTATTTTTCTCACCTTTTCATGCACCTCGTATTTCTCACGCCTTTTTATGATCCTCGTATTTTTCACGACTTTTCATGCTCCACCTATTTTTCAGGCCATTTCATGCTCCTCGTATTTTGCTGGCCTTTTCAGTCTCCTTGTATTTTTCAGACCTTTTCATGCTCCTCGTATGTTTCAGTCCTTTTCATGCTCCTCTTATTTTTCACACCTTTTCATGCTCCTCATATTTTTCACACCTTTTCATGCTCCTTGTGTTTTTCACACCTTTTCATGCTCCTCGTTTTTTTCAGACCTTTCCATGGTCCTAGTATTTTTCACAGCTTTTCATGCTCCTCATATTTTTCAGGCCTTTCCGGCTCCTCGTATTTTTCAGACATTTACATGCTCCTCGTTTTTTTCACACCCTTTCATTCTCCTCGTATTTTTGACACCCTTTCATGATCCTAGTATTTTTCAGAACTTTTCATGCTCCTCGTATTTTACACACCTCTTCATGCTCCTCTTATTTTCACACCTTTTCATGCTCCTCATATTTTTCAGACCTTTTTATTCTCCTCCTATTTTTTAAGCCTTTTCATGCTTCTCGTATTTTTCACGCCTTGTCTTGCTCCTTGTATTTTTCACCCCTTTTCAGGCTCCTCGTATTTTTCTCACCTTTACATGCACCTCGTATTTCCCATGCCTTTTCATGATCCTCGTAATTTTCAAGCCTTTTCATGCTCCTCGTATTTTTCATGCCTTTTCATGATCCTCGTAATTTTCAAGCCTTTTCATGCTCCTCGTATTTTTCACACCTTTTCATGCTCCTCGTTTTTCTCAGACCTTTTCATGCTCCTCGTATTTTTCAGACCTTTTCATGCTCCTCGTGTTTTTCAGACATTTTCATCCTCGTATTTTTCAACCCTTTTCATGCTCCTGGTATTTTTGACCCCTTTTCAAGCTTCTCATAATTTTTCACACCTTTTCGTGCTCCACCTTTTTTTCACAGCTTTTAAGTCTCTTGGTATTTTTCACATCTTTTCATGCTCCTCGTATATCTCAGACCTTTTCATACTCCTCGTATTTTTCAGACCTTTTCATACTCCTCATATTTTTGAGACCTTTTCATGCTCCTCGTATTTTTCACACCTTTTCATGCTCCTCATATATTTCAGACCTTTTTACTCTCCTCCTATTTTTTAGGCCTTTTCATGCTTCTTGTATTTTTCACGCCTTGCCATGCTCCTTGTATTTTCCACCCCTTTTCAGGCTCCTCGTATATTTCTCACCTTTACATGCACCTCGTATTTCTCATGCCTTTTCATGATCCTCGTAATTTTCAAGCCTTTTCATGCTCCTCGTGTTTTTCACACCTTTCCATGATCCTCGTAATTTTCAAGCCTTTTCATGCTCCTCGTATTTTTCACACCTTTTCATGCTCCTCGTATTTCTGAGACCTTTTCATGCTCCTCATATTTTTCAGACCTTTTCATGCTCCTCTTGTTTTTCAGACCTTTTCATCCTCCTTGTATTTTTCAAAACTTTTCATGCTCCTCGTATTTTTGACCCCTTTTCATGCTCCTCATATTTTTCACACCTTTTTGTGCTCCACATATTTTTCATACCTTTTCAGTCTCTTGGTATTTTTCACATCTTTTCATGCTACTCGAATTTCTCAGACCGTTTCATACTCCTCGTATTTTTGAGACCTTTTCATGTTCCTCGTATTTTGCAGACCTTTTCATGTTCCTCGTAGTTTTCAGACCTTTTCATGCTCCTCGTATTTTACACACCTCTTCATGCTCCTCTTATTTTCACACCTTTTCATGCTCCTCATATTTTTCAGACCTTTTTATTCTCCTTCTATTTTTTAGGCCTTTTCATGCTTCTCGTATTTTTCACGCCTTTTCATGCTCCTCGTATTTTTCACTCCTTTTCATGCTCCTCGTATTTTTCACACCTTTTCATGCTCCTCGTATTTTTCACACCTTGTCATTCTCGTATTTTTCACACCTTGTCATTCTCCTCGTATTTTTCACACCTTTTCATGCTCCTCGTATTTTTCACACCTTTTCATGCTCCTCGTATTTTTCAGAGCTTTTCATGCTCCTCCTATTTTTCACACATAATCATGCTTCTCGTATATTTCACACGTTTTCATGCTCCTCATATTTTTCACACCTTTTCATGTTGCTCGTATTTTTCACACGTTTTCCTGCTCCTCGTAATTTTAGACCTTTTCATGCTCCTTGTATTTTTTACACCTTTTCATGCTCCTCGTAATTTTGACCCCCTCTCATGTCCTCGTATTTTTGACAACTTTTCATGCTCCTCGTATTTTTCACACCTTGTCATGCTCCTTGTATTTTTCACACCTTTTCATGCTCCTCGTATTTTTCACACCTTTTCATGATCCTCGTATATTTCAGACCTTTTTATGCTCCTCCTATTTCTCAGGCTTTTCATGCTCCTCGTATTTTTGACACCTTTTCATGCTCCTTGTGTTTTTCACACATTTTCCTGCTCCTCTTATTTTCACACCTTTTCATGCTCCTCTTTTTTTCAGACCTTTTAATTCTCCTCCTTTTTTTCAGGCCTTTTCATCGTACTCGTATATTTCACATCTTTTCCTGCACCTCATATTTGTCACACCTCTTCATGCTCCTCTTATTTTCACACCTTTTCAAACTCCCCATATTTTTCATACCTTTTCATGCTCCTCGTATTTTCCAGGCCTTTTCATGCTCCTCATATTTTTCACACCTTTTCATGCTCGTCGTATTTCTCAGTCGTTTACATGCTCCTCGTATTTTTCACACCTTTTCATGCTCCTCTTTTTTTTCACACCTTTTCATGCTCCTCGTATTATTGAGACGTTTTCGTGGTTTCATATATTTCACATCTTTTCGTGCTCTTCATATTTTTCTAACCTTTTCATGCTGTTCATATTTCTCACCTTTTCATGCTCCTCATATTTCTCAGACATTTTCATGCTCTTCGTATTTCTCAGAGTTTTTCATGCACCTCGAATTTCTCAGACCTTTTCATGCTCCTAGTATTTCTCAGACTTTTTCATGCCCCTCATATTTCTCAGGCCGTTTCTTGCTCCTCGTATTTTTCAAACCTTTTCTAGTTCCCCGTATTTTTCACCCCTTTTCCTGCTCCTCATATTTTTCACACCTCTTCATGCTCTTCTTATTTTCACACTTTTTCATGCTCCTCATTTTTTTCAGACCTTTTAATTCTCCTCCTATTTTTCAGGCCTTTTCATCGTACTCGTATATTTCACACCTTTTCCTGCACCTCATATTTTTCACACCTCTTCATGCTCCTCTTATTTTCACACCTTTTCATGCTCCTCATATTTTTCATACCTTTTCATGCTCCTCGTATTTTCCAGGCCTTTTCATGTTCTTCATATTTTTCACACCTTTTATGCTCGTCGTATTTCTCAGTACTTTTCATGCTCCTCGTATTTTTCAGACCTTTTCATGCTCCTCGTATATTTAACACCTTTTCATGCTTCTCTTTTTTATCACACCTTTTCATGCTCCTCGTTTTTTTCAGACCATTTCATGCTCCTGATATTTTTCACACCTTTTCATGCTCCTCTTATTTTCACACCTTTTCATGCTTCTCATATTTTTCAGACGTTTTTATTCTCCTCCTATTCTTCAGGCCTTTTCATACTCCTCGTATTTTTCACACCTGTTCTTGCTCCTCGTATTTTTCAGACTTTTTCATGCTCCCCATATCTGTTAGACCTTTTCATGCTCCTCGTATTTCTCAGACCTTTTCATGCTCCTCTTATTTCTCAGACCTTTTAATGCTCCTCGAATTTTTCAGACCTTTTCATGCTTCTCGTATTTTTCAGACCTTTTCATGATCCTAGTATTTTTCAGAACTTTTCATGCTCCTCGTATTTTACACACCTCTTCATGCTCCTCTTATTTTCACACCTTTTCATGCTCCTCATATTTTTCAGACCTTTTTATTCTCCTCCTATTTTTTAGGACTTTTCATGCTTCTCGTATTTTTCACGCCTTATCATGCTCCTTTTATTTTTCACCCCTTTTCAGGCTCATCGTATTTTTCTCACCTTTACATGCACCTCGTATTTCCCATGCCTTTTCATGATCCTCGTAATTTTCAAGCCTTTTCATGCTCCTCGTATTTTTCACGCCTTTTCATGATCCTCGTAATTTTCAAGCCTTTTCATGCTCCTCGTATTTTTCACACCTTTTCATGCTCCTCGTTTTTCTCAGACCTTTTCATGCTCCTCGAATTTTTCACACCTTTTCATGCTCCTGGTATTTTTCACACCTTATCAAGCTCCTCGTATTTTTCACACCTTTTCAGGCTCCTCGTATTTTTCAGACATTTTAAGGTGGTTCACATTTTTCACACCTTTTCATCTTCCTCGTATTTTTCAGAAGTTTTTATGCTCCTCCTTTTTTCAGGCCTTTTCATGTTCTTCATATTTTTCACACCTTTTCAAGCTCCTCGTATTTTTCACACCTCTTCATGCTCCTCGTATTGTTCTCACCTTTTCATGCTCCTCGTATTTTTCAGACTTTTTCATGCTCCTCGTATTTCTCAGAACTTTTCATGCTCCTCGTATTTTTCACACCTTTTCATGCTCCTGGTATTTTTCAAACCTTTCCATGGTCCTATATTTTTCAGACGTTTTCATGCTCCTTGTATTTTTTACACTCTTTCATGCTCCTCGTATTTTTCACTCCTTTTCATGCTCCTCGTATTTTTCACACCTTTTCATGCTCCTCGTATTTTTCAGACCTTTTCATGCTCCTCGTATTTTAACACCTCTTCATGCTCCTCTTATTTTCACACCTTTTCATGCTCCTCATATTTTTCAGACCTTTTTATTCTCCTCCTATTTTTTAGGCCTTTTCATGCTTTCGTATTTTTCACACCTTTTCATGCTCCTTGTATTTTTCACCCCTTTTCATGCTCCTCGTATTTTTTTCACCTTCACATGCACCTCGTATTTCTCAGGCCTTTTCATGATCCTCGTAATTTTCAAGCCTTTTCATGCTCCTCGTATTTTTCACACCTTTTCATGATCCTTGTACTTTTCAAGCCTTTTCTTGCTCCTCGTTTTTTTCACACCTTGTCATTCTCCTCGTATTTTTCACACCTTTTCATGCTCCTGGTATTTTTCACACCTTATCAAGCTCCTCGTATTTTTCACACCTTTTCATGCTCCTCTTTTTTTTCCACACCTTTTCATGCTTCTCGTATTTTTCAGACCTCTTTTTGCTATTCATATATTTCACACCATTTCGTGCTCTTCATATTTTTCAGACCTTTTCATGTTCTTCATATTTTTCACACCTTTTCATGCTCCTCGTATTTCTCAGTCCTTTTCATGCTCCTCGTATTTTTCAGACCTTTTCATGCTCCTCATATTTTTCACCCCTTTTCATGCTCCTCGTTTTTTTCACACCTTTTCATGCTCCTCTATTTTTTCACACCTTTTCATGCTCCTTGTATTTTTCAGACCTTTTCGTGCTATTCATATATCTCACACCGTTTCGTGCTCTTCATATTTTTCACCTTTTCATGCTCCTCATATTTCTCAGACATTTTCATGCTCCTCGTATTTCTCAGAGTTTTTCATGCTCCTCGTATTTTTCAGACCTTTTCATGCCCCTCGTATCTTTCAGACCTTTTCATGCTCCTCATAATTTTCAGAGCTTTTCATGCTCCTCATATTTTTCAGACCTTTTTATTCTCCTCCTATATTTTAGGCTTTTTCATGCTCCTCAAATTTTTCATGCCTTTACATGTGCTTCCTATTTTTCACACCTTTTCATGCTCTTCATATTTTTTAGACATTTTCAGGCTCTTCACATTTTTCATACCTTTTCATCTTCCTCGTATTTTTCAGAAGTTTTTATGCTCCTCCTATTTTTCAGGCCTTTTCATGCTCTTCATATTTTTCACACCTTTTCATGCTCCTCAGAGTTTTCACCCTTTTCATGCTCCTCGTATTTTTCACACCTTTTCATGCTCCTCGTAGTTTTCACCGTTTTCATGCTCCTCGTATTTTTCACACCGTTTCATGTTCCTCGTATTTTTCACCCCTTTTCATTCTCCTCGTATTTTTCACACATTTTCATTCTACTCTTTTTTTTTCACACATTTTCATGCTCCTCGTATTTTTCACACCCTTTCATGTTCCTCGTATTTTTCACACCGTTTCATGCTCCTCGTATTTTTCAAACCTTTTCATGCTCCTCTTTTTTCACACCTTTTCATGCTCCTCGTATTATTCAGACGTTTTCGTGGTATTCATATATTTCACACCTTTTCCTGCTCTTCATATTTTTCAGACTTTTTCATGATCTTCATATTTTTCACCTTTTCATGCTCCTCGTATTTCTCAGACCTTTTAATGCTCCTTGAATTTTTCAGACCTTTTCATGCTTCTCGTATTTTTCAGACCTTTTCATCCTCCTCGTATTTTTCAAACCTTTTCATGTTCCTCATATTTTTGACCCCTTTTCATGCTCCTAATATTTTTCACAACTTTACGTGCGCTTCCTATTTTTCACACCGTTTCATGCTCTTCATATTTTTTAGACATTTTCAGGCTCTTCACATTTTTCAGACCTTTTCATCTTCCTCGTATTTTTCAGAAGTTTTTATGCTCCTCCTGTTTTTCAGGCCTTTTCATGCTGTTCATATTTTTCACACCTTTTCATTCTCCTCGTAGTTTTTACCATTTTCATGCTCCTCGTATTCTTCACACCTTTTCATGTTCCTCGTATTTTTCACCCCTTTTCATTTTCCTCGAATTTTTCACACATTTTCATTCTCCTCTTTTTTTTTCACACCTTTCATGCTCCTCGTATTTTTCACACCTTTTCATGCTCCTCGTATTTTTCAGACTTTTTCGTGCTATTCATATATTCAACACCTTTTCGTGCTCTTCATATTTTTCAGACCTTTTCATGCTCTTCATATTTTTCACCTTTTCATGCTCCTCATATTTCTCAGACATTTTCATGCTCCTCGTATTTCTCAGAGCTTTTCATGTTCCTCGTAATTCTCAGCCCTTTTCATGCTCCAAATATTTCTAAGACTTTTTCATGCTCCTCATATTTCTCAGTCCTTTTCATGCTCCTCTGATTTTTCAGACCTTTTCATGCTCCTCGTATTTTTCAGACCTTTTCATGCTCCTCGTATTTTTCACACCTCTTCATGCTCCTCATATTTTTCTCACCTTTCCATGCTCCTCCTATTTTTCTCACCTTTTCATGCACCTCGTATTTCTCACGCCTTTTCATGATCCTCGTATTTTTCACGACTTTTCATGCTCCACCTATTTTTCAGGCCATTTCATGCTCCTCGTATTTTGCTGGCCTTTTCAGTCTCCTTGTATTTTTCAGACCTTTTCATGCTCCTCGTATGTTTCAGTCCTTTTCATGCTCCTCTTATTTTTCACACCTTTTCATGCTCCTCGTATTTTTCACACCTTTTCATGCTCCTTGTGTTTTTCACACCTTTTCATGCTCCTCGTTTTTTTCAGACCTTTCCATGGTCCTAGTATTTTTCACAGCTTTTCATGCTCCTCATATTTTTCAGGCCTTTCCGGCTCCTCGTATTTTTCAGACCTTTTCATGCTCCTCGTTTTTTTCACACCCTTTCATTCTCCTCGTATTTTTGACACCTTTTCATGATCCTAGTATTTTTCAGAACTTTTCATGCTCCTCGTATTTTACACACCTCTTCATGCTCCTCTTATTTTCACACCTTTTCATGCTCCTCATATTTTTCAGACCTTTTTATTCTCCTCCTATTTTTTAGGCCTTTTCATGCTTCTCGTATTTTTCACGCCTTGTCTTGCTCCTTGTATTTTTCACCCCTTTTCAGGCTCCTCGTATTTTTCTCACCTTTACATGCACCTCGTATTTCCCATGCCTTTTCATGATCCTCGTAATTTTCAAGCCTTTTCATGCTCCTCGTATTTTTCACACCTTTTCATGCTCCTGGTATTTTTCACACCTTATCAAGCTCCTCGTATTTTTCACACCTTTTCAGGCTCCTCGTATTTTTCAGACATTTTAAGGTGGTTCACATTTTTCACACCTTTTCATCTTCCTCGTATTTTTCAGAAGTTTTTATGCTCCTCCTTTTTTCAGGCCTTTTCATGTTCTTCATATTTTTCACACCTTTTCAAGCTCCTCGTATTTTTCACACCTCTTCATGCTCCTCGTATTGTTCTCACCTTTTCATGCTCCTCGTATTTTTCAGACTTTTTCATGCTCCTCGTATTTCTCAGAACTTTTCATGCTCCTCGTATTTTTCACACCTTTTCAAGCTCCTGGTATTTTTCAAACCTTTCCATGGTCCTATATTTTTCAAACGTTTTCATGCTCCTTGTATTTTTTACACTCTTTCATGCTCCTCGTATTTTTCACTCCTTTTCATGCTCCTCGTATTTTTCACACCTTTTCATGCTCCTCGTATATTTCACACCTTGTCTTTCTCCTCGTATTTTTCACACCTTGTCATTCTCCTCGTATTTTTCACACCTTTTCATGCTCCTCGTATTTTTCAGAGCTTTTCATGCTC